>NC_143014.1:355033270-355338686 GCF_055824585.1 Amblyomma mixtum | reverse complement strand
AAGACACCACACCTCTCCTTGGCCTTATTGCCAAACAAGATCGAGGCGGGTTCTACTACCCTAGTCAGGAGCTCGTAAAACTGCTGATTGGTCTTCGAAATCTTGTAGACTACGTGCTTCCGGACAGAAAGCATTTCACAAAGCCTTTGAACGTTTGCGTCGAAAGAAGTGTGGCAGCGCTCATATAACTCAATGTTCTAAGCTGTGGCAACATAGACAGCGACCATCGCAAGGTTCTCCTGGAACTCAATATACAAAAGTTCATGAAGCCGCTGTTCACCAACTATGCAGCCAGCGCTACCGACAGGAATGCGGTTGTCAAGTTCCTTGACCGCAAGCCCATACTCCGCAAAGTGCTTAAATTGTAGGGAAGTTAAGCATACACCAAGCTCAAACGTTTTGCTTTCACTTTATCGTTGAGCCTGCCTGAAGTTTACCACTGTTTGCAGCAAAACTGGTTAGTTTATAGGGGTTTAACGTCCCAAAGCGACTTAGGCTATGAGAGACGCCGCGGTGAAGACCACCGGAAATTTCGACCACCTGGGGTTCTTTAACGTGCGCTGACATTGCACAGTACACGGGCCTCCAGAATTTCGCCTCCACTCCGTGAGACTCAAATCATGCTGCGTAAGCCACATGCAAGGACGAGAGTGTGTGGAAATATTTGCCGCGCGTTTCTTGTTACGTTACTTGTGAACGCTGACTACATGGAGTGCGACAACTGCGGTACGAGCAAAAAACTAAAATTTCATTGGAAGTGGAGAGAACACAACGGATGGGTCGCCGCGCTTTCCGAGCAGCGCCGCCGATGCCGCTACGATGCCGCTACTGGCTGCTACCGCCGGGACACCTCAACACCCCTGTTAGCTTGCCTACATTACGACCAGAATGAGGTGGCACATTACGAGACGGCTTATTAAGCTGGAGTGGTAAGGCTGCGAGCGAATACACACCTCTGGTGGCGTCGCGCGCTGCCGCCGCTGCTGTTTGCATGAGCCAGTGACTGCGGAGCTCGCCGCGCACTACCGGGTGTACGTACGAATGCGCCGACCTCGACGATTTTTGCGAGCGCAGGGGATGTTTCACTACGCTTGGATATAAACGCGATACACGCTGGTTTTAGTAGCGAGGAACGAGCGGACGCCGTAATTTCGCCATAGCAGAATCACTGAGCGAAGGCACGAGATAGTCCAACTCCACCAATTGCAGCTGGTCGAAAGTCACTCATGTCGCGGACAACTTCCGAATGTTTCACAAATAAGAGCGAACAGCTTGTGCCGCTACACGAATAACAAACACCACGTCTTTCGGTTGGGCTGCCGCATGCGAACTGCAAAATCTAATTGACTATTTTCATGGCAACGTAAGGGACAAATGGGATATTCTGCCGTCTGCCGAAGTCCACTGCAGGGAGGTTGAGGCTTTCCTCGCGGCGAGTCGTTTTCTCCGGTGCAAGTCCAGTGCACGCCACACCTCTGGCCGTGCGTGGCGACGGCTGAGCGGGGGCCGTTCGGACGTCGCCTCGATGGTTCCGCTCCATGAGCGTTTCGTGAAGCTCTAGTTCGTTAGCATCCGCGAGGAGACGTAGCTGCGGGCTCGGAGCATACCTCGTCTCCCATGAACATCATCGACCCGGATGCGGATCATGCACGCCTCCGCCTTTCCGCTTGGTCTCTCGTAAACTGCGACGGACCACCTATTCTTCTTGAAAGGCTCGCTGACATGGTCGTCGCCGCTGTATCAGCGCATAGGCTCGTCGGTGGCTCAACTTAAGGAAAGTAATATACAGCGCAAAAAAGAGGGAGAGCAGAGAAGGCCAGTCCTGTTGTTTGTGTCTTCTCTGCTGTCGCTGTTTTTTGCCCTGTATATTTTTTCCTTAAGATCCGACATGCCTGTTGTCAGCGGTGTGAGGTCGAATAAAATGTTTTAATGATGAACATTCTATTTGCTCTGCTAGCGGGTATTGAAGAGCTAGTATAACATTTCTTAAGGATTACGTTCGGACAGGGGTTAGTTCTGTACGGGCAGACGCGTGCTCTGACGGGTACGAGTTCTCGGTACCCAATAAGTATATCTGCGCTTCAGAGGTAGGTGCATAACCGCAGGTAGCGCAGTGCCTTGTCATTTGGTTCGTTTACCAAAAGGCAGAGGTGAGAGACTGTGATACAGCTTATTTAGTGCGAAGCGAAGGCTCCGAGCGTACGTCACTTCGCCTATAGCTGCCGCAGTCACTTGCACGCAACGAACAGTAGTGATCACCGCGCTCAGCAGGGCGTGAAGACGCGAATGTTTGTCATTTGTGGGAGTCCGGAGACGTAAGAATGTGCGATCAAAGTTATTTTTGTAGCTCCTCGAAAGTAGCGAATATAGCGCTGCCGGAAAGTGCGCATAGTAAGCAACTTGACAGGCATACTTTGGACATGACTATAGCCAAGAGCCTACACCGACGTCCGCCGTTCCTTTAATGAGAAGCGACTGGGTCCGTCGGACGTATCTATAGACACTTCGTTGCAGGCTCAAGCCCACCTGGTCTCCGGCCCTTGCTCTAGTCAGAGTCAGCTGTCGTGCAGTCAGCCGCGTGACCTAGCTTCCACGCTCTGGATTGGTGTTCGCGATAACGAGGAAGCCATGGCGCTGGTTTTCCCCTTCCTGTAGCATGCCGCAATGTATTTTTATTTCACTGTAGCTTAGTGAAATAAAAAATATTGAATTGGGGCCCGTCGCCGCATTCCAAGCACTCTTGGAGCTGATTCTTTCCCTTTTTCTCTCTCTGGAAGCGGGAAGTCGGCCTCACGTGAAGACAGAGACCATGGCCTGGCCAATAAAATGTGTAACATGCTCTCCAGCTGGGAACGGTATTCTCGTTTAGTTTTAAGACAAGTCTTCACAATTGCCGCTCGCTTGCTATGAACTGGCCTGTTTGTTTTTCTCAAGGAGAATGGTGTGTCTAAGTGACTAGGCTAGCAGGTGCATTTAGGTGGCATGAGAATGTGCCGAGTAGTGTGTTCGAAGAATTCGAAGTCGACCAGGACTTCTCTGAGCAGAGTTGTTCAAAGTTAAATGAATACCAGCTAGAGCAGTGCAGTTAACAAAAAGGAGAGATAATGGGATACGTTGCAAAGTAAATCTCGTGCCTGGCATTTTACCTGTAAAGCACGGACTATAGTGTAAAATATTTTCGTTTGCGCGATAGTTCGCTTATCATATCCTACCAAAAAAAAGAAAATTGCGTTGCACCAAAATACAAATTTTCCCCTCAGCCTTTGAACACTCACGGTGTATACATTTGAAATGCACTATGTACAACCTATGAAGAGGTATAACGGACTAACGTTAATACGACGTGCATAAAAACACCAGCAGCTACAAGATACGGTCGAAATAGTGATAGTTCATATTCGATTGAATGTTGGGCAGAGCAAAAGAAGCATCTAAACTGAGTAGCTCGTGAAAAAGCACCACTCTGTTGCTTTTGATTTCAGCGGCACTGTTTATGAGTATCGCTCGGCCAACCGGTATTGCAAGAGAAAGACCATGCAGCGGAATGAAGCATCCCGTAGCGAACTGCATGTGAAGCAAAAGAATTCCGGAAGCACTCATGAATTCTGCGCTCTCTACCTTGGTGATTAGCGTCTAATCATCGCAAAATGTGGGGGCAGCGTTTATGGAATTGATAACGTGTATTACATATTTTGCATCCACTTGTTTGCGTGCATCCCGACAGGTTACATAAGTTACTAGATGTGGAAACCTAAAACTGCTCTCTGCGGTAGAAAGGTTGTGACCTTGCGTATCGAGTGAAATAATTGGTTCTGTCATGGCTGGCAGCAATTCGCATTGGCTTTTTGCTACTCTGTGCTGTGTTCAGGTTTCTGGCTAATCGCGTCTCGACACTTTCATGCCTTGCTGTCTTCCCCCTATTGCCACGAACGAGTTTCTGTGCTGTACGTGTGTACGTCTGTCACCGCCCACAATGATCAGATGCTGTCATGCTCACACAGGTAAATAGTGACTCTGCAGAGCGGGCCACTTGAGCACGACAGTCGGCCGGGCATTCCAGTTTGTGCTGAACGTCAAAAGGATGATCAAGAAGGCAGTTAAGAGTTGCTTAAGAATTGCTCACAGGTACGGTGCATTTCGCGATAGTCGCGCAAGCGTGTTTAATTAAGCCTCACTAGCCTAACTGGGTAAACTGGGGTGCGTCTTATACACGGGTGCGTCTTATATAGGAACTTTTTCAGTGACAGCTTGCATATACGGCAGGTGCGTCCTATACAAGGGTGCGTCTTATACACCGGAAAATACGGTACACGTGGACTCTTTGCATTTGCTGATCGCTACCTGTCGCGCCGCTGGTGGCAGAGCAGCAAGCCGCCCCAAAGCTGGCTAAAGGCATCCCATGCGCTGGTTGACTCCTCCTCTTTATGGAGGTGAGATAAAAAAGAAGGCTGGAGCCGGGACCTTTGATTCGACTTAATGGCGAAATTGACCACTGAGGACAATAACTCGGAGGTTCGATGAATGCTCAGAGCGTGCAGCTCGAGTTCCCATGGTAACAAAACTTGCTCAGAATCCTCTTGTGTTTAAATCAAGCTATTAGCCCTGTGTCCCTCTGCTTAACTCCACAAATTCTTCACCTGGCAAACCTCCAATGCAATCACCACCGACACACGTAAACCCGCTTCCTTGAGGCGTTGAACTCAAGCAAACGCGCCCGAGTTCACTCGGTGGGATAAGACGCGGAAGCGGATTTGGAATAGAAGATCAAGGAGTTTCGAGCTTAAACCCGCATTACCAAGAATTTCATTTAGGAAGAGGAGAAAATTTAACTTGTTTTATTAAGGGATATGTGTTTATTTCTTTACGTAGCGAAAACTTTAAAAAGGGGGACGCGTCATTGTGTAGCGAATTGTCAGCCGTTCTGCTGTTATTGATTACAATCACTCTCTCGGTTTTCGCGCTGTGCGGCGGTGGCTGCGTGCATTGAGTACCATCACTGGACACATGCGGGTATGGCAGCCAGTCAGTGCGGAAGCACTCGGCCTGAAAGCCCCTGAGGGATATGTCCCCGCAGTCGGCATCTGCAGCTCGCGTCCGTTCCTCTTTGAAGGGCGTGAACTCCGCGTTGAGGACCAACAGCTCTCGAAGGCACCGGTCCACGGCGATAATACTTGCAAAGCCATGGACCAAGGTTCGTTTAATTCTGAGGCGACCTTCCGGCTTCTTCGTGTTTAAGCAAGCGTGCGTATGTTTGCTCTCAGTGGACCTCATGGTTATAGAGACTTGTACACAGAGACTTAGTGACTTATCCTGCACCTGATCACAGGATGCTCCCTGCGCACACGCCGTACCCCCGCCTGGCCGCGCCGCTTCAACTGCGCGTGCGCAGCCGGCGTCCTATAAACCGATATTCATGTACACTACAGTAGGTCTCAGCAAGAATAAAAACCTCTAATATTCAAGCACCGATACTGCTCTACTGCCTTACGGACCCCTTGCGAAGGTTTTCAATGTGCAAATCTATGCCCAGGTCAAGTTTCTTGTTCTGCTGTTTGACTCCTTTCAGCTTGAGCCGAAATTGCTATCACAGGCTGGTATTGATGTGAGAGAATAAGAATATTGAGGAGTAATACGACTTAGAGATATAAACGGTGAGGTGCAGGGTTTAATGCTGGCTCTCAGACTGCACACGCAGTGCATTCGCTTTCCCATCTGCACTGTGCACCTTAAAGGGACTAAAAGAATTTATCGCTGCGAGAATTTTATGCACGAACGTTTTCATCTTGAGTGTTCATGGTGACGATCGGACGGTGTTTTGTCTCGGACTAATTCGCTCTCGTTTAGCGGGAGCCAGTTTAAGGTTGCATCGATGCTACTTCGCCGCCATTTCATCTCTTGGGCACCAGAGGTTTACCACGTCCTGCTGCGTCAGAGCGCCATGCGATACCACGAAGAGTCACAGGGGATGGGTTCTTTGTTCTGAGCGCTTAGTTAAAGGCGGTGCGGGAATAAGAGCGCCTAGCGTAAAGCTCACTAATAATGAAGGTTGGTCTCGTGGTAATTTTTCACTTTCATGAGAAGGCACAGGTTCGCAAGTTAGATTTTCGAACGTTATATCCCAAATGCAGGTACACAAAAACTGTATGCTTAATACTGAAGTAGGCCGGTCAAAATTAAAGGCACTCCCGCTCTTTCGGCAAATAATTGTAACAATCATCTTCGCACAGCAGTTCAACGATAAGAAGTGCTGCCTGCGGTCACGTCATCATGTTCACGCATAGAGGGTGTAGATAATTTACAATAACAGCTGCGCCACTAGCATCAGGAAGTGTCATCGTCGGTTGTGTATGCACACAGCATTCCGGTTTTCTTTAGTTTTAAGAAAAGACGTTGTATTTCTCTAATATGCGCAAGCACATTGTTCTTGAAATAGGTCGGCATACTTCAGAGAATTATTCACTCCTCATTCAAGTGTATCAAATATTTGATTAATAATTAGGCAGTTGCGGCAGTCTTAAACCGAGTAAATCACAACTCTGTCCGCTAGCACTGCAAACAGCTTGCAACCGCAGTAACATTCTGCGTTTCTGCCCTATCGCTATGCTAAGATTTGTGCTACCGGTTTCAGCACGGAAAGTGACGATTTGAGATGGCCATGATCCTTTTGAGTCTGAGTCTACTACCTCCACTCCTCCTGAATGTCACGGGTGTCAGAGAATTCGCAAACAACGGTGCACGAAACACAAATCAGCATATTTGGCGCACCTCACAGAGCCAGAGCGTCTGGCATTGCTTGAGCCTATACTTTCCAATGTTCCCTCAATAACTCCTGCGGAGCTCAAAGCAGTGTGGTAGGCTCCTGTTATGATGTCAGCGTATCATTCGTTGCATCGTTTATTTTTTGCTACGGCCACGTTTAGAAGAGACAAGTTGCTGGAAAGGCGTGCTTACCACTCGTGCCCTTGCCGAGCTGGGAACGGCAGACGAGCAGCGCGATCGAAGGCAGCGGGTCGGCGACGCAACCCACGTGGCGGTGACAGGCATCGCCACCGGCTGATGTCCCACGATGTCCTGCGCAGAATGAAGCGTACAGAACATTGCTTTCCCACAGTGATCTCGCATTCGCAGCAAACAGCATATGCTTGGTGGAGCCGGTGCGTAAACAATTTCTACCTTGTGAAACTTACCGCAGACACGGAGGTTATGGCAGTGCCCAGGTACTTCAACTGGTGGGCCACCATAAGCTCCAGGCAGAGATATGGCTGAATTCCTATAGGGGGTGTTCAAGACGAGTCCCAGCCGAACCTCGAGCGAGTACGGGGTGACCGAACGTTCTAGGCGAGCTTGTTGTTGTAGCCTGTGACAGGGAGGCACGTACCCACACTGGGGGATCGGCCAAGAATCGAGACGTAAAGGTTGGTATTCACCTGTACATAGTAAAGGCAAAATAAAAACACACGGGAGAGCAACACCGTGGGAGTCTACCACGAGAAGGGCAGAGAGAGGGGAAAAAATAATAATCATAAGGAATAATATATATATATATATATATATATATATGCCGGGTGTCCCAGCTAAATATAACCAAACTTTTAAAAAAGGCGAAGTGTCCTAGTCCAGTGAAACCACCTCAGGGTTGTTCATAGTCGCGTGGCCTAGTCTTTCGTATTTTTTTCGCTCTTCAAAGTTAATTAATTAGTTCAGTTTAATTAGCTAACTTTTTAATTATTAACTTGAGGAAGAAAGTGTCGATCCAAAAGTTTTAGACCACCTCGAAAAACCGCTGGTAGTGCACTTTCCGTCAAGTTACGATTTACGTAGCTTCATTTATTGGCCTTAAAAGAAAGTTGTCACGTGACCAGCTGCTCGCTCACTTCTCTGTCCCAATGTGCACCCAAAGTCTCATCGAGGAGAGGACTTAAGAAATAAATGGATTTTGTTGTTTAAGGCGCGTCTTGGGACGTTGAAGTGGCACAGTTGTCATGAGAACGCTTTTTCTTATTGTGCGGGTTATGGTTAAAGGCCGGTAAAAAAATTACTTTACGTAAATACTACTTCGCTGCAAATGTCTCAGTAAGCTGTTTCTCAAAGCGATCTACAACTTTTCCATTGACACTTTGTTCATCAAGTCAATAATTAAAAAGTTTGTTAATTAAGCTTAACTGATTAGTCAGCCTTGAAGAACGAAAAAAATACTGCAGACTAGGTCCCGCGACTCTAAACAACCCTCATTTGGTTTGAGACGGCTAGGACACCCCGTGTTTTTTAAAGCTTGGTTACATTTAGCTGGGACACCTGGTATATAAGAGAAGCCAACAGCCACAGAAACGCTATCGCTTAAAGCTAATTGAATAGAAAAGCAGAAGAAAAAACAACCACATGCCGCCGGTGGGATCCGAACCCACGACCTCCGAATTACGCGTCCGGTGCTCTACCTCTGAGCTACGGCGATGGCTGTCAAATCTTCTGCTTTCGGTGCTATTTACGTTTACAAATAACCTAACCTTCAGAGTGTTCATCAGCGCTACCCACGTTCGTAAGCGGCGGACGTAGAACGTCTTGAGTTACCGCTGGTGTGACGTATAACGTCACCGAACGGCGAAAGTGGAAGCTGTGTGAGAACGCTCTGATGCTTCCTATGGCGTCAAGGCTGCCAGAACCGAGGCCCTCGCTAATCAGTTAAGCAAACAATTGAAGGGGATGAGGGGCTCGTTATAAATATGAGAGAAGGCAACAGCCACAGAATCCAACGGACAAAGGGGATTTCTTTAAAATTTATTTATTCTTTTGTTATGTTGATCAGTTTCGAATATAACTGAATATGCTATCGCTTAAAGCTAATTGAATAGAAAAGCAGAAGAAAAAACCACATGCCGCCGGTGGGATTCGAACCCACGACCTCCGAATTACGCGTCCAGTGCTCTACCTCTGAGCTACGACGACGGCTGTCCGATCTTCTGCTTTCGGTGGTATTTACGTTTACAAATAACCTAACCTAGCTGATGAACACTCTGAAGGTTAGGTTATTTGTAAACGTAAATACCCCCGAAAGCAGAAGATTTGACAGCCGTCACTGTAGCTCAGAGGTGGAGCACCGGACGAGTAATTCGGAGGTCGTGGGTTCGGATCCTACCGGCGGCATGTGGTTGTTTTTTCTTCTGCTTTTAAGCGATAACATATTCAGTTATATTCTAAACTGATTAACACTACAAATAAATAAATTGATAAAAAAATCGCCTGTGTCTGTTGGCTTGTGTGGCTGTTGGCTTCTCTCATATTTATAACGAGCCCCGCATTCCCCTTCCCTTGTTTGCTTATGTATATATATATATATATATATATATATATATATATATATATATATATATATAAGCAAACAATATATATATATCCCCGCAGGGAGGCGTCTGCAGCATGCAGACGTTGGTGAGTGGCGACACCACGGGGTTAACCCGAGCATCCGCAGGGACATCCCCGCAAGGGGATGATGGTGAACAATGCGTCACCACGGACCCGAGCATCCGCGCTTAGCCGTGCGTGGCATCGCCGTGTCCGGGGAAAAGGGGATCCTGGTGGTTGAGCCGATGCCGAGCGTTTGGACCCTTAAGGCCCCTCGGCGGAGGCAACACACCACTTTGGCCCCAGCTTCCTGTAGACGGCACCTCCGGCCTGACCCGACCGGGGGAAATCGGCAGTCGCCTTTTCCTGTTCTCCTCTCCATCTTTCGCTTTCCTATCTCCTTTCTTACAACTCTCCTGTATACTCCTCTTTTCTTCGTTTTTTCCTCTTTTTCCTGGCGGCGAGGGTTAACCGTGTGTGACCAACTACCCTGAGTTGAGTCATATTAGGTTATAGTTAAGGTGTACAGCTGGCGTGGGCAGGACTTTCTTTCAAGTTCCTGTCGCGTCCCCTTGTTGGGCTCCATGGTGGGTGGCTGGCACCATGACCGAAAAACATCAATTTTTTATGGCTCCCCCCCTTTCCAAACCTGATCGCTCTCTTAAAAGAGTGCGGAACGAAGCAGAGTATTTTTTTTCCAAAAAGAAACCCACATTCGCCAAATTCCATGTCGTCCACAGTGAAGTGCAAGATAAACAGGCCAGAATTCTATCCCCCTTCATCGTATCGAAATGCTTAACAGAAGCTTTGGGCCCCGGCTACAAAGTATCAAAAATGGCCAGCGGCGATCTATTGCTGGAACTCCGAGATAATGTTCAAACTTCCAAACTCGCAAACATAGTGTGTATGGGGGAGACACCTGTCTCCATCACAGCACACCGATCCCTCAACACTGTCCGTGGCGTCATCTCCGAAAATGATTTTCTACATCTCACAGAAAAAGAAATGCTGGAAGGCCTTTCCGATCAAAACGTCATTGATGTGTACCGAATCAAAATCCGCAAGGACAACAAAGATGTAGATACCAAACACCTGGTCCTGACTTTCAACACATGCACATTGCCAGAAACCATCGACGTTGGATACCTCAAAGTAAATGTTAGACACTATATCCCTAACCCCCGAAGGTGCTTTAATTGTCAACGGTTTGGACACGGATCACAGAGTTGCCGAGGCCGCAAAACTTGCGCGAAATGCGCGTCAAAGGACCACCATTCTGAGGAATGTGACGCAGCTCTACGCTGCGCTAACTGTGAAGGCGACCATGCTGCGTACTCCAGGGCATGTCCGTCCTGGAAGAAGGAAAAGGAAATAATCACCATAAAAACAAAGGAGAATATATCATTTCGAGAAGCAAGAAAGCGATTCGCAGTCACAAACACTTTCTCTTTCACAGCGAAACCAAACTTCGCTGATGTGGTGCGCAGGGGCGTAGCACCACACAGCACTCCTGCACCTGCCGCGGCCACTTCCACCGCGCCTGTGGCAGTGCCACCCACGCCCCAGGCAGAGACAGCGAAAGCTGCTCTGCCAACCCCAAAGCAGGGAATGCCGGCCCATGGGCCAGCATCCCGCAGGACTTCCCCCCGTCGGGGGAGGCCAGAACCCCACACGCCCGCGGCTTCACCGCGGTCTTCCAGCACCTCTGACGAGGTGATGGATCTAACCCCCAGCCCGCCTGCTTTACAGCGGCGGAACAGCTCTCTTGAGCGGAAGAAGGACAGGGCCCTCATAACGGGCCCAGAAAATAAGTAAACACTTTATTGTCCCTACCCCAAACATAAACATGGCTTTTCTAGTTCAGTGGAACTGTAGAGGATTGTTGAGAAATTACGATGACATAAAAAACATTTTAGGGTCAATGTCACCCGTAGCCTTATGTCTCCAGGAAACCAATCTAGGTCCACAACATATAAACATCCTGAAGCATTATAAAACTTTTAGACGAGATCGTGAGCAGGCAAATAGACTCTCGGGAGGCGTCGCGATTGTCGTACAAAGCGGCGTCCCTGCTCAAGAGATCAGACTCACAAC
The DNA here is from genome assembly GCF_055824585.1 of Amblyomma mixtum. NCBI lineage: Eukaryota > Metazoa > Arthropoda > Arachnida > Ixodida > Ixodidae > Amblyomma > Amblyomma mixtum. The sequence goes on along the minus strand of NC_143014.1, from coordinate 355,327,253 downwards.
AAAACTGGAGGCAGTTGCGGTCAGCATTGTCAGCTACAAAACTATAACTATCTGTTCTGTATATCTTCCTCCACATATAACATTAACAGTCCGTGACCTACAGGAACTCATCAATGAACTGCCAGAACCATATCTAGTAGTCGGGGATTTTAACGCTCACTCCCCTTTTTGGGGAAGCGAACGCTGCGACTCTAGAGGCCAAACAATCGAAGATTTTATACTTTCGAATAATGTCTGTCTTTTAAATACGGGAAAAGCCACATATTGCTGCCCAAGCTCAGCAAAAATGAGCTCTCTCGATTTAGCCTTCGCATCACCATTACTTTTTAACGATTTTAAATGGGATGTTTTAAATGACCCCATGGGCAGCGATCACTTACCTACCGTCATCAGGCTCTCATCATCCACTCCAATCATCCCCACAAGGCCACGGCGCTGGAAAATTCAGCTTGCCGACTGGTCACTCTTTACAAAAAGTGCCACTCTGGAAAAGGAATTTTGTGACGACCTTAGCACAGATGAAATTAATCAGAAGTTTACTGAATGCATAATATCGGCCGCAACACTCGCTATACCACAAACAACAGGACTTGCACAAAAGAAACACAAAGTATGGTGGACAAAAGAATGCACATTAGCAAAAAAACAACAAAACAAAGCCTGGAGCGCTCTGCGTCGATATCCCACTGCAGAGAACTTACTTACCTTTAAGAAGGCAAAAGCCAGAGCGCGGTATGTCCGAAGAAATGCAGAAAAAACCTCTTGGCAGAAATATGTCTCCTCAATAAACAGCTCAACAACATCAAAGAAAATGTGGGAAAAAGTGCGTAAATTTACTGGTGACCATACCCCTTTCACACTTCCTCTCTTGACAGCACCCGGGACACAAACATCTTTAGAAGAACAGGCCAACATACTGGGCGAGCATTTTGCTGAGATCTCAAGCTCATCCAACTACACAAACACATTTCAAAAACACAAAGCAATAGCTGAGAAACAAAGATTCCCATCTGGAGCAGGTGTTCATGAGGATTATAACCAGCCTCTCACACTAGAAGAATTAAATAAGGTACTATCTTCTGGCAAAAAGACAGCACCGGGACCAGACAACGTGCATTACGCTATGCTTGCACATCTCTCCGAGGCTGCTGTAGAGGCACTGTTAAAATTCTTTAATAAAATCTGGATAACTGGCAATATACCTGACGAGTGGAAAAAAGCAGTCATAATACCTTTTCTCAAACCCGGAAAACCACCAACAAGTCCTAGCAGTTACAGACCAATAGCCCTCACCAGCTGCATTGCTAAATCTTTCGAAAGTGTAATAAACATTAGACTAACCTTCGTACTTGAATCTCGGCAACTACTAGATAAACACCAATGTGGGTTTAAGAAAACATGCTCCACCACAGATCATCTTGTCCGCCTAGAAAACACCATCCGGGAGGCGTTCATCCACAAGCAGCACTGTATTGGGGTCTTCTTCGACTTGGAGAAGGCCTACGATACTACGTGGAAGTTCGGCATCCTCCGTGACCTAACAGAGCTAGGTATCCGCGGCAGGATGTTGAACTGCTTGAACGACTTCCTGGCTAACCGCACATTCCGAGTCCGCCTAGGAGCAACTCTCTCCATGACTTTCACCCAAGAGAACGGCGTACCCCAGGGGTGCATTCTAAGCACGACACTCTTCATAGTAAAAATGAATTCCTTAGCTAAAGTAATACCCAAGTCCATAATGTATTCAGTCTATGTAGATGACCTACAAATAGCATGCACGTCCTCTAGCATATCAACCTGTGAGAGACAAATACAAATCACACTAAATAAACTAGGTGCTTGGGCAGACATAAATGGGTTTAAATTTTCTCCTCAAAAAACAGTAGCTGTTCTTTTTTCATTGCGACGAGGCCTACAGGTCGATCCCAGTCTATACTTGAATCACACTGCGCTACCAATTAAACAAGAACACAAATTTTTAGGCCTAACTTTCGACAAGAAACTCACATTTCTACCACACATTAACAACCTTAAAAAGAAAGCTTCTCAAGCCCTCAATGTCTTAAAAGTGCTCTCACGGAAGCGGTGGGGGTCCGATAGAGCAAGCCTTTTACAAATATATCGCTCTCTGGTGCGCTCCAAGCTGGACTACGGGTGCATAGTATATGGCTCGGCAAGAGCATCCTACTTGAAAAGATTAGACCCCATTCATAATCTTGGTCTCCGCCTATCATCTGGAGCATACAGAACATCACCAGTAGCCAGCCTATACGTTGAAACTAATGAGCCCGCTCTTGAGGACCGAAGAATCGCCCTTACATGCTCATATGTCTTAAAAATCCGTTCTCTTCCGAAACATCTCTGCCATCCAGTTGTCACCAAGTGCCCATCTAAAAGATTATTCATCAACAAACCACATTCTATCAGACCATTACTATTGCGCTTTGAAGACAAATGTGAAGAGCTAACAGTACTAGATGCCCTACCGAATATTGCACAAAGGAATGAATATTTACCACCATGGTACAGCCTGCCTTCAGTATGTGACCTCACAATGACACATTTAGATAAAAAGCAAACGCCAAATGAGTACATATTACAGGAATTCTTTGCACTACAAGAAAAGTATGACACTTACATTGAATTTTATACCGATGGCTCAAAAACAGAAAATCACGTTGGAAGTGCAGTAATCCAAGGAAAAAACAAACAGATAATGCGACTACCAGAATGCGCATCGGTTTTTACTGCTGAGTGTTATGCCATCTTTGTAGCTGTGGAAAAAATAGTAAGAGAGAATATCAAAAATAGCATCATTTACACCGATTCCCTGAGTATGCTCAAAGCACTGCACTCCAGAAATGCTGCTGAACCCATAATAGGTAACATCATACATAACATTGTTAAAATCACAAAACAAAAACGTAACATTAAATTCTGCTGGGTTCCTAGCCATGTTGGAATCGTAGGTAATGAAAAAGCAGATGTATGCGCTGCACAAGCCCGGAATGGCCAAATAAAACAAGTGAGCATACCGCACAGGGATTGCTTAAAGTTTATCAACAGTAAACTCAGAAATAAGTGGCAGGCCGCATGGCAAGATCACGTAAACAACAAATTACATTCTGTGAAACCAATTTTAGGGGAATGGCAATCATGTAGGCATCAAGAACGTTTTACCGAAGTTATTTTATGTCGGCTCCGCATTGGACACACCCACCTCACGCACAACTTTCTGCTAGCCAAACAAAACAAACCTGTCTGTGAAATGTGTGGTGCTGAACTCACAGTGAACCACATTTTAATCTCATGCATAAAATTAGAAGAACTAAGAAAGAAATATTTCACAACATTTTACAGGGAAAGCATCCCATTACACCCCATGCTACTCTTAGGTGATCGAGCACTGGTTGACATTTCATGTATTTTTAGGTTTCTCAAGGAAGCCAACGTTTTAAACAAACTCTAAGTATTTTTAAAAAGCTTCACCATTAACAAAAACTCTAACCTTGAGGTTGGCGCAGCATAGCCTCAGTTGCTTTTGCGCCATAAAAATCAATATAACTAATATATATATATATATATATATATATATATATATATATATATATATATATATATATATGAGAGAGAGTGAAGAGAGATTAATTTGAAAAATAATGAAGCATAAAGAAGAAAATACTGAAAGCTTTAGCAAGGCAGTCGATGAGATTCCAGCAAGAAATTCTGAACAGCGTCACCAAGAGACCTGTGGCTGAACCCAAGCGTGGTGGCGCCAAATGATAGCAAGTGTGGGCTGCTCAAACTAAGGCCAAGTTGCTTTAAGGGCAACTCCAGCAGTCTTCTTCTCAAAGATGTGAAACGACGACAATGGAGCCAAAAATGATCGATAGATTCAGGGTCACGGCAAAATACACAGAGGGGATATAACGCCAAACCAGATCTGTGCAGACAGAAATTTTGAGGGGGGATACGGCAGCGCAACCTCGTCAGAGATACTTCTAGCTGCCGAGATTGACAAATTTTCCTGCTCCAGGGATATTTCAGATGCGGATATTCCGCTGATGTTAAAAGGGCAGCACAAACCGTTGGCCCAATATTGGGAGCCTGTTGGATATGTGTGGCCCTATACAGGACCAATGTTTCCTTCATTGTCCCCATGTTGGCACTGCCACAATGTGCCATTTCCAACATTGGCCCTACTTGTCCGATGTTTTCCCCATATTGGCAATGCCGCTTAGTTACACCTCCAACGATGGCCCTAAATTTCCGCTGTCGTTCCCATATTGGCAGTGCCGCCTCATTACACCCGCAACGATGGCCCTACTTGTCCGCTGTTTTCCCTGTATTGGCAGTGCCGCTCCGCGGCACACCAAAGGATGTCCCTGGGAATATATGTGGTTATTTCTCTCAATCCGTTTTTTTTTCAATATTCGGACTTGTTTATTTATTTATTTTTTAACACCAACAACAGCGCTAGCGTCGAACTCTGACGCGAAATTACAATAAAAAGTGCGATGTAATTGATTGCGCGAAAGTGAGCAGAGGTCAGATTCATTCACGAAGGTAACGAATTTTGAAAAGCGGCGTCTTTTGTAATTATGGTATGCAAAGAAAAAAAGAAAGAGAGAAACAGGTGCCACAATCAAGAAAATGAAATTTAGATTCGAGGAATGGTATAATAATGCACTAATTAACGTACTGCCTCGCATATCTCTCGCATACCTCGCATACCACAGCCCCCGATTGTGGGTTGCCGGTTCAAATTCGTGTCTCAAGATATAGGCTCAACTTAACTAATAAGTTTATGCTGCACGAAACGCTGAATCGTATTACACAATCTGGAACACAATGCCTCACCCACAGGATGCTCACCCTAGAAAAAAACAAATAAATCGCTTTTTCCACTAGGTCACAAATTATTGCGTGGCGCATTTTGAGAGATAAACGATGTGAGTAAATCGGGATTTTGGTTTTATCGCAAATAAACAGTTGACGTGAACAACTTGCTGCGCATTTACTGGTTTGGTTTGGTTTATGTGGTTTAACGTCCCAAAGCAACTAAGGCTATGAGAGACGCCGTAGTGGAGGGCTCCGGAAATTTCGACCACCTGGGGTTCTTTAACGTGCACTGACATCGCACAGTACGCGGGCCTCTAGAATTTCTCCTCCAAAGAAATTCTAGCCGCCGCGGCCGGGATCGAACCCGCGTCTTTCGGGACAGCAGCCGAGCACCATAACCGCTGAGCCACCGCGGCGGCCGCGCATTTACTGCGTGAAGAAGCAGCAGACGGAAAAGAAAATGTAGATGTATGTTAAATTAAAAAAAAAATAATAAGCGAACAAACGGCTCTGCTTCCTGAAGCCGCGAAGCTAAGGTGGCTAGGTTTTTTTGATGTCGCAAATTGTTTTGTTATCCTGCTGTGCTTTTTGGGTATTCTATAACGACGGCTCTAGCATACGTTTTTGCTTTAAATTATCACGTTTATCAAATTAAAGATCGGAACTTTTTCCCGGTCGCATTTCCACTAGTTTTTTTTGCCTTTTCTTTGCGCGTATCCTTAATACCAATGAGCCATAACAGGTGCATTGCTGAGTAGCGCGCCGCGTCATTTCGAGCTAGCGCAGACACGCACGGGTGGGCCGCATGACTATGGCTTAGACCGACCTGCCTACACTGGTGTGTATAAAATGTAGGGTATTCGTCGCTCTAGAAGCGAATCAATGGATTATATTGATGAATGGTGTTGCTTGGACGTATGTCATCCTACTTTGTCCGCCACAAGTATCATATATGAAACACTCAAAGAACACGCATTGTCCCCTTTAATTTTATTGATTGTTTTATATTTCCGGTATTTTCATAGTAACACATTTATCTCAGCTTCAACCAAAGAGGCACACGACCGCAGAGATTACGCTAATGTTTGGAGCCGTTTTGACGAAATTCATGCCCAAGCACCACGTTTCCACTTCCAACATCTCCGCATTGTCGTTCCCTTGCCGCTTTTCACGTGCTCAACGCCTATGGCGCACCCTCCGGACATTCCGGAATTCTTTCACTCATTTCACCCCCCCCCTCTCCACCCCCTTTTTGAAGTCCCATACAGCCGCCTTTTGCCGGGCCGAGCCTCTTTGTTGGAAGAGCGCTGGCCCTCACCATGCTAGGAGTTATTTTTTTCTTTGTGATTTTAGGTACACTGACCTTCTCTAACCTGTTTTCCCCTCGCGCCCAACTAACCGCAACGCCGCTCATCCACCCCCCCTAGATTTTCTTCTACCCCTTTTCCAGCTGCCGTTTCTCTTGCTGCAGCAAATTCTCCGAAAAATATAAGAAACCTGTCCCATCGTCGTCTCCTCCTTTCCCGAACACTCGCCCAACGAGTATCGCCTGTAGCTAGCAAGGCGGCATCAGAAAGACCGTTACCACTGACCTGATATTTAGGAGGAGGGAAATCTGAGATAGTTTTTTTGTTATCTATTAGGAAAACGGCTCGAATAAGATTGGTTTGGTTTATTGGGGTTTAACGTCCCAAAGCAACTCAGGCAATGAGGGACGCCGTTGTGAGGGGCGTTGGAAATTTCGACCCCCTGGGGCTCTTTAACGTGCACTGACATCGCAAGCACACGGGCGTCTAGAATTTCGGCTTCATCGAAATCCGGCTGCCGCGGCCGGGGTCGAACCCGCGTCTTTTGGCTCATTAGCCGAGCGCCGTAACCACTGAGCCACTGCGGCGGGGCATGTCGAATAAGAAATAAACAGTACCAATAAGACAATACGAGCGATGATCTCCTATCAATCGTTCCCTGTGCCAGTCGCGGTCCTTTTATGCACTCAAACTTTCTTATCTCGCCCTCACACCTGTGTGGATAACCTAGCTGTTAACACTTCAAAGTTTTCAAGGAGCTGTTTCAGAACCAGCTGAAGTGGGGACGTTCTCTTTTCTAGGTGCTGGCTGAGGTCCGACACCTCTGGGTAACGCCAAGTAGAGCCTAACTTCCGAAATCCGCGGGTTCGGCCTCATTGCCGTATTTGCTGACAACGTAAAATAATCCATTGGTTCTTTCCCTGCTTTACAAACTGTACAATTCAGCACCGTTATATACAGCTGCAGTACAGAAAATGATTGTAAACTTCAGTCCATGAAACTGCTTCAAAAAGCTCGGCAACCTTCTTTGCTTAGTGTTTCGACTGATGATTGGCTTACCTGGGGTGCTGCAGCAGCCGCAGAAGCTTGCGCTGACTGCAGCCTCAGCTCCTGGCCGAGCGGGTCCCGGGATGTCACACCGAGGACTGGCGCTATTGCGCCTGACACCCGGCCACGACCTCGGCCTCGGCCTATGGTTCGGTTTTTTTTTTGCCAACTTGGTATATTTTATTGTCATAAAATGTGTCCACAAACAACAAGTTTTGGGATGAGGGATGGGGTGAATATAAACAAGTGTGCACGTGTGATGGTTCCTTCAAACACCAGAGGGAGAGGGGGGGGGAAGAGGGGCGACTACGTCATCCTTGTGCGCCGCCGGCTAGAAGAAAAAATAGGCGCGAGTCACTATCACGAATGGCACCGTCCACAGCACACGCACAAATCTGACAAGGAACGGTTGACGCAGACCACACTGTGGTGAAGGCACCGCTTCAGTCTCGGCCGTTCCGGCTCAAGTTGCCATTTGTGGGGTACTTCTCTAGTAGCTTGTTCGAGAAGCATTTCGGACACTTTTCCATGTCCATCAAATGTATGACGGCAGGGTGTGCTGCACAAGACTTCTGCACACGGCTCATGACTGTTGTTCCGCATGTCTGGCAAGTCACGTATGCAATGGGCCGGTTGCATACGCAGCTCTCTTCAGCTCCGCGAGTGGTCTTAACAGCTTCGATCCTTGGGCCTCGGACCTAAGAGAAAAGACGATGATGATGATGATGATGTCCTTAGGCTTAATGGCACATGCCCACGGCGGGTGATTGGCCAGGGTGCATAGCGGATACAAACGCACTCATGTACAGGGAATGGACTCTTTTTAAAGTTTTGGGACGCAAAGCTAGAATATGTACCAAACAAAAAATATGAAGAAGGAAAAGTTGTGAATTCACATTCTAACAGAGGAATCTACCAGATGAAATTATACAATCGTGAATATAATCGCACACTGGTTTTTGAGGGCATATCCCTTGGCGCTTGCCTCGAAGGATAGGAGAATCGAAATAGATAGAGGAAGCCCGAGCCGAGCGAGAGGAATCTCCAAGTAAATTCTACGGAGAGCAGCGAGCCGCCAGCAGGAGAGGAAAAAATGTTCTTTAGACTCAATTTCGCCATAAGACTCACAAAGGTCGGCTATGGAAAACCCCGAGCGGCATAAATCAAGATTCAGCTGCGGTATCCTGCAGCGCAAACGGGTTATGGACACCTCACATTGCCAGGCTCATGGCTCAAGGAGTGGAGACGCTGGAATCGTTCAAAGCGAGCTAGAGTCAAGTAAACGGTATTTGGGACGAAATGGACAACAGGTTCATCAAGGGCAGACATTGCTAAAAAATCGTTCCTCTCATTAGAATCAATGCCACAGACCAGGGACACAGTGAAAGCGTACATCTTTAACATGTGTAGGAATAAAAGATTGAATTGAACGGCTCATAGGATTATACCTGGAGTTTTCTAGCGCTGTCAAAAGAGAAAGGTTGTCTGAGAGTATAATAACCCGAGTGATACTGCAAGGAATCCTTATTAAGGCCAACTCAATGGCTAGAAACTCGGGTAGAAAAATAGGGGTATAGTCAGGGGCCCGAAATGAGTAGCTCCAATCAAGAGGTGTTGAGTAAATGCCAATAGCTGCCTTTTCATTTTGCTGGGGGAGGCATTGTATAAACGGCAATATGGTTAGGAGAATTGTCTAGGTACTCCTCTATGAGATCATTTAACATATTGTCGTGCAGGTTCTTAGCATTCCTTGGGAGGGTGTTGTCAAAGAAGACTGGCGTATCAGCCCGACTGTGGTTGACTAGTACTAAAGATCTCATTGATACAGAAATATTTGAGAGCAAGGAATTAGTGAACACCACCTGAGCGAGCTTATACCAAGGCCAGGTAGTACCAAAGAAGAGAGCTGGGTTCGTTGTAAATATAGGGTTAGCCAATCCAGGAACAGGCTCCAAATACCTTAAAAATGTCCGCAAAGTGAGAAGCTCAAACCGGGCATTGAGACCAGGTATCCGCGCATCCAAGTGCAACACAGCATTGGCTACTGATTTAGGCAGACCTATTCAAAGGCGCAGAGCGCGTCGCTCCATAACAAATAGGGGTTCACGCTTGCACTTTGGGCTGTCAGAAAAGAGAACGGAGCCGAATTCAAGTACCGGCCGTACATAGGTATTATAAAGTAGTAGTAGAGTGTCTCGTCGCATACTGAATTTCTTGTTACTGATCCTCAGCAACCGGCCAAGGGTACGTTCACCCTTAAGCGCAATGCTTCTAATGTGTGGCCGCCAGTCTAAATGCGGGTCATATATTATACCCAAGTATTTTGTTGAATGAACTTGCGGGATCAAGATTGAGTGATACGACAGAGAGATGTAAAGAGGGGTTGGCTGTGGGAAAACAAGGACGGCACACTTGTTGACATTTAAAGTTAACTTTAGGCTGTCTAGCCAAACTTCCAAAGCATTTAAATACTCTTGCAGTAATTGCTACAGGATATGAATGTCTTTGGCAGAAGCAAAAAAAAGCAATATCATCCGCATACACATAAACTTTGACGCATACACATAAACTTTGAATAGGGATATCACACATTAGTATCTTAAACTATAACGGTGAAATAACGGAGCCTTGTGGGACACCTCTAGACTGCGCCTATGTTGTAGAAGTTAACGTACCCTTAGAAGAAAAGAACGCTGGACTGAGAAATATGAGAAGAGGGCAGCACATTGGTACGTTCCATGAATCCATAGAAAGACTTCCGGTTGACTCGGTTAGACAAATAGGTATTCAGGCTGGCATTGTAATCATCCTTAGCCTTAGATATTGTTCTTTTAAACGAGGCTCCAACGAATTTGTAATTTATCCAGTTCTTTGGGCACTGGTTATGCGCTAGACTCTTCCATGCAGCTTTCCTTTGACGATAGGCTTTTTCGCAGTCGTCAATCCACCAGCTCGAAGGGGCCTCATTTTTAATGCTTGACCGGACTGTAAAGACTGCTCGCCAAGGGGCGTCTAAAAGGGAATTTAATACTTGAGGACCCTCGTCAGATTTATCGGAGGGAGCAACAGACGAGAGGGCCTCACCTAGAAGGATCATGAACAGTGTAGTATTTATAAATTTTTGTGCCGAACCAGTCGCCCTGACTGGACTGCACGCAATATTGAAAGTAATGGGGTAGTGGTCACTTGACGAACCGCAGTCAACTGTACACCACGAAGATACCGCTATACCATTAACAGCTAACGTTAAATCAATAGCTGATCGAGAATTTGCCCTCATGTAAGTTATCGCGCGACTATTCTAACAGCACACATCGTTTGCTGACATCCGAGACCAAAGTAATTGCCCACTAAAGTCTGATCTGAAACCCCAAATTACATGATGTGAATTGAAGTCCCCAGCTAGAACTACTCTTCTGTTGTTGCGCAGTAACGCATCGAGCCCATCCGTACTACGGACTCCTGCGGGAAGTAGATATTTGCCACCGTAACAGGGGCGCACTGCGGAATAATGATTTTAACGGCAAGTATCTCACAACACCGGGCCCGACACCGTTCGCCGCACCATGTTTACGGCCATCCTCCTGTTCCAGGTTGGTTACTTAAACCCTTGTAAAGAATACCGAAGTAGCAACCGCTGCCTTGTCGCGGTGTCGTGCCCCAATTTTTGTCGACTGGCGTGGAGTTATGCGTCTTAGTTGTGACATGCTGGCGCTTGTAATGCTGTCGCGATTAGTGCTTTTGCTCTCAGGTGATGTAGAACTTAACCCAGGCCCTCCCGAAAAAGGTTTGGTTTGGTTTGGTTTATGGGGTTTAACGTCCCAAAGCGACTAAGGCTATGAGAGACGCCGTAGTGGAGGGCTCCGGAAATTACGACCACCTGGGGTTCTTTAACGTGCACTGACATCGCACAGTACACGGGCCTCGAATTTCTCCTCCAAAGAAATTCAACCGCCACGGCCGGGATCGAAACCGCGTCTTTCGGGACAGCAGCCGAGCACCATAGCCGCTGAGCCACCGCGGCGGCCCCTCCCAAGACGGATGATAAAGCTATCCTGGACGCTCTGCAGCGCCTTGAGGAACAACACGCAGCCTTCAGTACTGAGCTGAAACAGCTACGTACTACCCAAATCGCCCATGAAAAGTTAATATCCTCACTAACAAACCGCGTGCTTGCACTGGAAACATCTCAACAGAACTTGAGCACACACACCAACCTGAACGAAACAGGCGAACTTAAACAAGAAAATTAGTCTTAAAGGCCGCAGGTATTGATACCAGTATTCGAATGCGACGAAACAATTTGCTCTTCCTAGGCCTTGAAGACACTGAAAATGAATACTGGGCAGAATCTGACACAAAAGTCTTGTCATTCTGTTCGAATGAACTTGACATCGAGATAGACCCAACCAGCATCGAGCGCGCCCACCGTTTAGGAAAATTTAATGCTGAAAAAAGAAACGTCCTATCATTGTTAAATTAGCGCACTTTAAAACCAATGACACCTTCCTAGCCTGCGGTCCCAAACTGAAAGATACAAGTTACGCCATCAGAGAAGATTTTGCTTTTGCCACACGTCTGCTCGCTCTAAATTGATACAATTTATTCGGCCTAAAAAATGCGCATTCAAGCTTAACGTAGACAAGCTTCATGTAGGGCATACATGCTATGTGTATGGTGTGTATGACCTTGTGTCTGAGAGTGTAATTGAGTCTGCAAAACAGCCAGCTGGTCGTGCTCAAGCCGAGCAGCTCACCGACAAACTATCACAAAGCACCGATTGACACCACGCAAAACATGCTACGCCACTAAATCGCCCCGACCCTTCACGTTGCAAGCATCTCAATATCGTCTTCACTAACATACGGAGCATTTCACCAAAACGAGATAAACTGCACCGCCTTATCGACGACACTGGTGCTGACATTGTCCTACTAACAGAAACGTGGCTACAGAAAGGCGTGAAAGGTACTGAATTCCTCCCTTCAAACGGGAACTACGTTCTTTATCGTCGTGATCGGCGCGTCTTGATCGGCGCGAACGGAGGGGCGGAGGAGTGCTTATCGCCATCCGAAACACCCTATCATCACCACTCATCTGTCACGACACCAAACTAGAACTAACCTGGATATGCGTACACAACTTCGGATTGAAAGAAATATTGGGCGTTTGCTACAGGCCACCAGACAGCGATTCATCCTTCTGTGACTCCCTTCATGACGTATTAACGGCGATTAAAAACACATATTTGAATTCGAACATCTTTCTGTTGGGTTATTTTAACTATCCACATATAAACTGGGCTTCCCTCTCTGTATCTAGCCATTCACCTTCCAAAGAATGGAAACAATTTCTTGACTTAACACTGGACTTCAATCTGCATCAAGCCATCAAACGCCCCACAAGAGGTCCTCACACTCTTGACTTGTTACTGACATCTTGCTCAGACAACATTCACAGTGTAACTCTGCTTCCGGGCCTCAGCGATCACGTTTCTGCACATTTGCACTTCATTACATTCAAATAGGCGACCACCTACGAAAAAATTAATCACCGACTATAAGCGAGGTAACTTCGATTCCATAAATAAGGAACTTTCATTCTTTTTCACCGACTTCCTAGGTTTTTATCTAACCAACACAGTTCACGAAAACTGGGAAAGTTACATGTCAGCAATGCTGCCACTAAAAAATAGGTACATCCCAACCATTGTCGTCAAATCGCATTCCAACAATATTTGGTTTAACAAAAACTTGAAGCACCTTCTTAGTAGGAAAAAACGGCTTTATCGTTCCGCTAAACTAAGCCAAAAACGAGAAGCATGGGAAAGATACCACGCCTGCGCTAGTATTGATTACAAACATCTTTATTTCTTCAATGTTCTCAGAACATGTGGGTGGGCCGCCTAGTCCGATAGTCCACTGGCTGCTGCTGCTGCGCTGGCCCTCTCCACCAGCCAGTGCTGACGGTCAGGATCATTGCTGAGCAGAATAGCCTCCCACTGCTCCTCCGAGGGGTTGGGAATGGGGTCAACTAAGGGATTATATTGGCATGCCCACACCATATGGTAGAGGTTAGCTACCGCTCCAAAATGCGGACACTGCGGAGAGCGTAGTGTGGGGTACCACTGGTGTAATTTAGCTGGTGTTGGGTATGTAGTGTCCTAAGGGTGTTCTCTTCTAACTTGTTGAGGGATTTGTGTGGTGTTGGGTACTGCTTTCTGGCTGTTCTGTATGGCGCAAGATTGTCAGCATACACTGCTAAACCTATTAGGTCGCGGCACCCTTCATGGTCATCAGGGGGAGACGCCCGGTATAGAAGAGCTCGGGCATGCCTGTGGGCGGTTTCGTTTCCTCTTGGTAGTTCCAGGTGACCGGGGAACCAGATGACTAAGACCTGGCTGGGTGGATGCTTAGTCAGCAATGACAACCCTGACTTGTGAATTAATCCATTATTGAAGTTGCGACAGGCGTTCTGGGAATCAGTGAGCACAACGGCGTTGGGGTTAGATGCTACAGCTAATGCAAAATATTTAAATGAGTTGAGTGCTGCGGAAGATAGATTTTTCTCTCTTGACTTGCTATCCATTCTCAGAACAAATCCCACCAAATTCAGGCGTATCCTCTCCCCTAAACATAAATCTAATCGGCTCGATCTTGTAGGACCTGATGGCGAACCAGCTGATACCAATCAATACGCAAAACTTTTAAATGACTACTTCTCATCTGTGTTCTTGCCCGTCAGCAATTCTACACCCACAGTTTTGCAAACCCATAGTCAAAAAGAAATGCCGGAAATTCAAATTAGCCCCGAAGGAATCTCCAAATAATCAGTTCACTCAAGCTCTCATCATCTGCAGGATGTGACCAAATAAACAGCAAACTACTTAAAAACACTATCATTATCAAGACAGATGCTACACCTAATATTTATCCAATCTTTAGACACCGGAATCATTCCTGACGATTGGAAGATAGCCCATATTGTTCCCATTTTCAAAACAGGCGATTGCGCATGCCCAGCTAACTATCGTCCAATATCCCTTACTACCATATACTCTAAACTTCTAGAGCACATTATATGATCAAGCTTAATGTCCCACCTTGATTCAATCAATTTCTTTGACCTTCATCAGCATGGCTTCAGGAAATCATTTTCATGCGAAACCCAGCTGGCAGAGTTCACCCAAGACATCCTTAAGGCCATAGACGATAACCTCCAAGTAGCTGCAATCTTCTTAGACTTCTCGAAGGCATTTGATCGCGTACCTCACAATCATCTGGTTGCGAAACTTTCGTTCCTGGGAATTCCTGCCAATCTGATATGCTGGCTCGAACATTTTCTAAAAGGACGCTCGCAGTTCACATCCGCCAATAACATCCAGGCACCCTTAACAGATGTAACATCTGGTGTCCCTCAAGGGGCCGGGTTATCACCATTATTCTTCTTAATATACATCAAAGATCTGCCCTCTAATATTCAATGCAAATTGCTGCTCTTTGCGGATGATTGTGTCATCTATAATGCAATAAGCAGCCCAACCGATAACCTCACTTTGCAACAGGACCTTGACGTTATTGCATCATGGTATGATAAATGGCAGATGCCTTTAAATGTTACTAAGTGCAAATCGTTGTCCTTCACTCACAAACACGCCTTGACGAATCACGCTTACAGCATTTCATCAGTCCCTATAACCGTTGCAAAATCTTATAAATATCTAGGTGTACATCTCACATCAACACTTTCTTGGATCACCCACATTAGAACTATTTGCTCCGACACTTCACGCACACTTGGCTACCTCAGAAGAAATCTGAAATCTGCATCCCCTAACATAAAACAACTCGCGTATGAAACATTTGTGCGGCCAAAATTAGAGTATGCATCATCCATCTCGCACCCATGGCAATCGTATCTCACCATCGAATTGGAATCAATCCAAAATCGTGCAGCTCGGTTCATCACTTCATGTTACTCAAGAGAAGCCAGTGTCACCGCCCTCAAGCAGTCCCTCCGTCTCTCAACACTAGAATCACGTCGCGTCGTTTCCCGCTTATGCTTACTTCATACATTTTGTCATAACACACGATCACAACACGCTGTATTAACCGCCCCACTACGAACATCCTCCCGGCTTAGACACGGTAACCCTATGACACGCATCAGTGGCCACACGTCTGCTTACAACAACTCATTTTTTCCCAACGCAATAGCACTTTGGAATTCACTGCCTAACGACATCGCTGCATGCACGGATCACAAAACATTCCGCGAGAAAGTAAAAATTCACCTCATATAGATCTTGATCACTTCTGCGCTCTTAGTAGCGAGTATTGCTTGATATATCTTTGATAAATGATGTACCACCTGCTGGGGAACCCTGATGTGACAACCCCGTTTATGTTTGTTTGTATGTTTGTTCTTTTTTTTGTTATGCATGTTCCCATCATCGCCGTTGTACAACAAAATGCCCCCTTATGTAATGCCTTCGGGCCTTTAAGGGAACAATAAATGAAATAAATGAAATGAAATCAGGTCGCATAATTTTGTGACACACTTTAGCACGATGATACAGTTTCGTTTTGGGCGATTATTTCTAAAAACGGAGATATTTTTAATTGAAAATGGGCGATTAGGATTGAGCCACGACTCCTGTATTAAAATAATGTCTGGACTATGTTTTAGAATAAGCTGCTGTAAATCGGGGAAAGATGATGAGATAGAGCGACGATTCCACTGGAGAACAGATATTCCCGCCATGATTATTACTTTAAAAACGAAGCCGCAACAGCCTCTTTCAACACATCTGTTTTCTTTGGAATTCTAGGCGAACTTTCCTTAGTCTTGCCATGATGATGGTCAGATTTAGAAGGAGAAGAGGAAGCACGACGCTTCTGAGGTGGAGTAGTCATTTCAACATCTGACTGACAAGCGTTGGAGAGGGAGACTTGGTCATAGTCATTTACACCCACGGGCGTGGAGGCAGAAGGGGTGGTGGGCTGAATATCAGCAGTGGCAGAGGAGGGAGGACAGTTAGACGAGGTGAGGTTACCTAAATCCGATGAAGCAGCCTAGATAGTCACCTGTGTGATCCTGGGGTAGTGAGCCTGGGTTAGTCAGCTGTGTGATCAGAGTTGCAAAGGCAGCAGCTAAGCGACTCAGAAGTGAAAATGTCGTGTGCATGATCACCGCCGCAAACGGGACAGCGCGTTGCGGACTTGCAAGATTTGGCACTGTGACCGAACCGCCAGAAATTCTTACACTGTAAAGGAGGGGGCTGCAGTGGGTCCACACGATACACAATAGGCCAAACTTTGATCTCGGACGGACAAGAGGACCCTGCAAATGTTGCAATAACCGACTTCGTTGGTGTGCGAGAGCCTCCAGCCTCTCTGGTGCAGCGGTAAACTGAGAGGATGCCAACACCGGCGTCATGAAAGTCTGCAGGAATTTCCCCTCGTGTAGCGGAAGGATCCACTCCGCGGATAATTCCTTTTACGCAGGCTAGCTCAACGTTACTAGAACCAACTCAGTTTCACAGCTCCCAATAGCGCCCAACGGAGGAGAGTGTCCCAAGCGGCCGTCACGAGAACTAACGGCGCTGCGGTCGAGTCTTGCTCCCTGCCGGGCGCGTCCCGGTACATATGAGGTTTTGGCAACCTGCGTTTGCGCTCTACATGCCTGCAGTAAATAATGCTTCCATTACGGCAGCTTTTGCTTCGAAGCTGCGTGTTATCGGGGAATACACGTTTCTGTGGTGCGAAATTAGGCTGTTAATATCGTGAAAAAAGTGCAAAAACGCTGCCAGCACGCTCGCGAGCATTGTGTCTTGCTTTGCTCAATGGCTTGTGTTTTTCGAAGTCAGTTTGCGATCCTTTCTGGGAAGTGCACGCTCCCACCTTTTAAACTCGATGGGGTCTTTCGGGGGCCCGAAGAAATGACTGTCCGTGGAGTCATCGTTACGATACCCGCTATTGCATCCCGGTGCAAAGCAGGTCAGCATGAAGAGGCCCGATGTCACAAGATAGCAACAAAAATTCAGGGGACACTGACGATGTGAAGTGCGCGAGGCGAGAGCCTTTCCCCGCAACTTTGGCCGCACGGCCGTTGGCACGCACGAGGCGGCTATGGGGCGACTTGGATTAGGTAGCCATGAGAAATTGGGTCGTGACTAATTAGTTATGACCCATGAATAACTAGTCATGATTGGTTAATTAGGAACTAGTCATGTCTGGCTAGTCATGACAAACCAGTCATGACTAGTCATGACTAAAAGGTCATTAACCAGTCATAGCTACTAATGACTGCTTAATGACCAACTATACATGACTAACTATTCATGCCTGCTTATTAACTAACCAGTCATGACTAATCAGGGATTAGCCTTGGTTAGTCATGATTAACTAGTCATGACTAACCATGACTAATGGCTAACCAGTAATGACTATTTAATTACTAACTAGTCATGACTAACCATTCATGACTAATTGGGTCATGACTAATGACTAATTAGTCATGACCCAATTAGTCGCTGGTTAGTAAATCCTGACTAGTAAGTCATGATTGGTTATTGACTAACAAGTCATGATTGGTAATGACGGACTAGTCATGACTAACCAGCGATACAAACCAGATTGGTTAATGACGAACTAGTCATGTCTGCTTAATGACTAGTTAGTCATGACTAACCAGCGATGACAAACCAGTCATAACTAACCAGTCATTAACCAGTCATGACTGGTTAATGACTAACAAGTCGTGATTACTTAATGACTAATCAGTCATTAGTCATGGTTAGTCATGCCTAGCCATGACTAATGGCTAACCAGTCATGACTAGTCATGACTCCTTAATGACTAGCTAGTCATGACTAACTAATCAAGACTAATTGGGTCATGACTAATTCGTAATGACCCATGACTTACTAGTCATGATTGGTTATTGACTAACTAGTCATGACTAGTTAGTTGATGACTGGTTAATGACTAGCTAGCCCTGACCAACTAGTCATGACTGATTAATGACGACGTAGTCATGTCTGGCTAATGACTAGTTTGTCATGACCAACTAGTCATGGTTGATTAATGACAAACTAGTCCTGTCAAGCTAATGACTAGCTATAGTCATGACCAACATTACTAGAACTTGGTTCTAGTAACATTGGTCATGAGAAACCAGTCATGACTAACCAGCGATGACAAACCAGTCATGACTAACCAGTCATAACTAGTCATGACTGGTTAATGACTAACTACTCATGGCTGCCTAATGACTAATCAGTCATGACTAATCTGTCATTAGCCATGGCTAACCAGTCATGACTAACCTTGACTAACGACTGATCAGTCATGACTAGTAATTACTGGTTAATGAATAACTAGTCATGACTAACCAATCATGACTGACTAATCATGAGTGATTAATGACTAGCCAATGACTAACCAGTCAAGACTGGTCAGGTAGTCATTAACCAATCATGACTAACTAGCCATGAGTTAATGATTAGTTCAAATGCCAAATGAGTAGGTAATGACTTCAAATGCCAAAGGCCCTGGTTCAATTCTCAGCCTCGACAGTTTTTTAAGTAGTGACGCCGAAACGCGGACACATCTGCCGACACAACTGCTAACGACAGTATGAGGCATTAGAGGCTTTCGCCTTAAAATTAACTGAGAAGCAGACGACACAAAACGGCTGTAGCGAGCGCTGTTGTAAAAAGGGCGCAGCAGGGCCAGCGAGCCGCACCGAGCGGCGACGAGGGAGCAAGACTCGATCGCAGCGCCACTAGTTCGCGCGACCGCCACTTGGGACAGCTCTCCGGTCGGAGCTGTGAAACTGAGTTGGTTCTAGTAACGTTGGTGAGGCCTGCGTCTCGTTGTGTCCGCGTACGCTTCGTGCTATGCCCGTAAACATTTCATGCTTACTCTACTCTCGGTTGCGGGAGAGGCAGGTTTTTTTTTAATTACACCATCTCCTACAGGGACCAGCGCCACAGAATAAGCTTGACACCGTTTTGACTAAAAGAAGTTAGCGGCAGATTTTCAGCCGGCAAACTGGTGAACCAGGTTAGCGGACCTGAGCCCGGGGAAGACATAGCCATGGCGGAAAACCTACAGAGCCTTCGAACCTGCATCCAAAGGGGGAAAGACCTGGCCAAATTCCCCACTCGCGGAGCGGCCTCACCAAAATTTGAAGACAGGCCAGAAGACGTACAGGCAGGCCGTGGAACAGCAGCACCAACGGGGTGGACAGCAGGACTCCAGGACAGGACAGCAGGACTCCGGTGAGGAACCACAGAAGAACGCTGTCGGTGACCGTAGAACACGAGCAGCGAACCGAACGAGGGGCGTGCAGCCTGTTCTCAGGAGAGAGAAGACTCGAAAAGTCTCGTGCTGGCTTCGTTTTCTTCCTGTATTCTTTGGAACTTCTTCTTTTACCAGGCCGTTGGTAGTAACATTGGCGGTGGAAATGCGCTTTTTGTCTCTTGAAGGCTTAATAATTACTGTTGTTAATACGTCTTATTGGTTTTACATAATTAGCCAGAACTTCCCCCTTCAAGCGATGCATTACATGTGACCGGTGTTATGCTTACTACTATTTATGCTTATAACTACAGTAGGATACAAGTTCATAAAACAGCAGTTGCTCACACTGGGCTGCGGACCGCGGCGTTCTGGAGTACTCCGCTGGCCAATCGCAAAAGTAAACAAAATGAGTTTTTTAATAGGCAGTTTTATCGCGGAAGCCTTCAATGCCTCATCGTTGTAAGCAGGAGTTGTCGACAGAAATGTCACGCTCTTCAATTGGTCGAAATTGTCGTGATATCACAGTGCGCGAATTTCAAACGGGGCCAATTGTTTTTTGCTAGTAACCATGGAACCAATTAAAGGGATCGTATAGTGATGCTCCAAGTAAGTGGGATTGAGTTTATGTAATAAGTCAATTACCCAGTTAACATAATTAACCTTTCTAGTCATGCCAGAAAGATAAATAAAACCGCGTAGGAAATTGGTCGAGTTGGGGAATCGAACCAGGGTTTCCGGAGTGGGAGTCTTGCACGCTAACCGTCGCTAATCGTGGGGCACTGGGTTCTACTTCAAGCTGCATTATGCAGCGTTTTGCTGAGTGTCCCCTTTTTCCACTGTAATGTGTGTCGAGAAATAAATTTTCAATTTCAAAAACCACTCTGCCATGGCAGCATGATCGTTTGGAATGAATAAAGGTGCGTCTAGTGAATACGGTGTCTTCGTTCACTCCCATCTTCCTCCTTCCCTTTCGGCGAGGTTCAGGTGTTCACCGATATATGTGAGACAGATACATCTCCCTTCCTCAAAAACCAGTTTACCGACGAGAAAGGCGTAGAACCGAACGGGTGATGGCGTTCTGTGGACTCCCTGGCAGCGTTGCAAGACGCTGCCGCGTAAGAGGCGAAACTGAACATCTTAACCACACATCAGTGACACAAGCAGCAACAGCGCACTTAAGGCTTTCGCCTCGGCGCACTTTAGGTCAACAAAGTGCCCCCCTGAATTATTAGTTTCACGTACGTAGAGCGCTTACGAGTCACCAGTGCGCATGCGCATAACGGGAAGCGTCAGCGTGGGTCTCACGGACGTACGTGGGATTCGGATCTTTGCTTTGCGGTTTTCATGTTGCTTGCGTACGTGGCGTTGGGAAGATCGCGGCGCCCTGCCCGCCCGCTTCAGAGTGAATACAGCTTTGTCGCTAATCCCTCAACGTGGTATCGTGTTGTCAACTGTTGTATTTGCCTTCAGTTGGCCCGTTCTTGCTCTTTCATGAAGTTTAAGGTGAGTACTTGCTTTTGTTTTCCAGATAGAAGCCCGTTTCAGCAGCTCCTAAAACTGACAGAGAAGCGTTTTGTAGTCGTCATAGCAACAGAGGCCGAGGGTCTCGCGAGACCACGAGGGGCTCGAAACCCCGCGGGATATCGCGAGACCCTCGGCACAGTCATCGGGAAAAGCAAAACTGTGCGCGTTTCCGCTCCGTGCACACACGTTGTCAACACGAGTGGGACACCAGCGCGCCATCGCTTCTCGAAAAGCGATGATTCAGATATGCTGCGGGACGAGATGGAACGCAATCCCTCGGAAGATAACATGCAGGGCAGTGGACTGAAATCGCTTGACGTTTGCCACAAGCAAGGGGGAAAGTATTTACCGCCTGCACTGTGCGCGACCGCAAGTCTTGCTACAAGCGCACTGTGGCTTGACTTGGCTCGGCTCCAAGCAGCTCGACTAAACAAAATTAGTTTTGCTTATCTGTACAAGACGGCGCGGCATAACATGCTAGCGCATTTTTAGTTCTAGGCAGATCTACACAGTTTGCGTCCCGTACGTGTAGCTAAAACTGTACGAAGCGACACGAGCGTACGCTGCGTAGACCGTTGACGTAGACTGCTGATGTTTACGTACGTGAAGGTTCTACCTTTGCCTCCTCTAGAAAGATGCCTGCCGTGTGCGACAAAAATTTTCTATTTTTGTCGCACTATTTTTGTCGCAATTTTCTAAAATCTATTTTTCCTCCTTTCCACTTGAGGTGATAGCTAGCGCTCCCTGCGGCGGCCGCTTGCACCACATGCGCGCATGCGCACACTGCCGCGCGCTCGCGGCGCGCGCATTCCGTTTCTGTAGCAGACGACGTCTCTGCGGCAGACGACACCTTCCGCGCGTTTTCGACTGTTTACGCAGACAAAAACATAAGCGCGCAGAGGGGAAGGAAATAAGTCGCAAATAAATTTACTTGGCTCTCTCATAGGTTATTTAAGCACGCTTTGAACGACGTTGGAATCTTTTGTGAAAAGTACGGCGGCGGACTTATTAGCAGAAGAGCTGTTTAACACGTCTGATGACTGCTGCCGCTCGCTGCTCGCACCTGTTTCTGTCTTTTGGTACATCAGAAGCAGTTTTGTGCATTGTGCGTTTTGGAAAGAGTTCGGTATTGTAAAGTGCGATGCTCTATTGTTGCGTCCCACGCTGCACCTCAAGCGAACGAAGGAAGGAGCCCGGAGTCTCACTACACGAGCTAGCATCCGACAGCGCCACGCGGGAGCAATGGATAGGAGTAATAGCACGAAACGACTGGGTGCCAACATCTGATTACGCTGTTGTGTGCAGCCTGTACTTCCAACCATCTGTTTTCCGAGACGACTACAAGCGATGTCTACAGAAGCCAGGTGCAGGGCCTAGTGTATTCATTTCTAGAACGCCGGGCCTGGAGAAGTCCGCCGTTCCGGAGAAACCAGGTGGAGGAGCAGAAAAACGTAAGCGCGAGCTTTCGCCAAGTGTGCCTTGCGTGTTAGATGAGCGTGAGGATGAGCAAGGCAACAATGCGATTGCAGAACACAAGGCAGCCCCTCCAGTTGAACTACCCGGTGAGCTATCGACATCATCAAATGCTGGTGCGCCAACCAACGGGCAATATACAGATGGTAGAAGCAGCGCACTTCACATTGAGCGTGATGTGAATGCACCGAGTGGCGCATCGCATGAGCCTCTGCTACATGGCGAAGAAACGGTCACAGCTGTGAGGAACAAGAAACGAAAAACCAAAGCCCACGCTAAGAGGTCATTTCAAACACAAACAGCACCAACACCCTCTTCGAGTTTTTTTCTTCCAGCGCAAACGGTGGCGACGAAAAGAACACGCCCTGAGAGCGAAAACTGCCAGACTGAGCAGAACAGTGGACGCGTACAAGCAAGAGCTTCTGAAACTGAAGAAAAGCTGCTTGGTCAGTGCATTTTTTGAAGTTGTCGACGATGCAGAAGACGGTAGTGCCAAAGCAGTGCTACTTCGAGACCAAGTGAAGAATTAAAAAAAGAAGAAACTGCAGGGGTCTGAAACCACAATCAGACAGTGTATCGCTATTCGACACCTATCGGCAAAGACTTAGGAACATATCAGGTCCGAGGGACTCCTCCGACTACCATGTAGAAGCACTCTACAGAAATATATTGGAACAGTCGCTGGAGAAGTTGGGTTTAACAGCCTCGTCGTTGCCGCCTGGAAGCAGAACTAGCAATTCTGGACACGCTTCAGTCGAAAGTGTGCGGTCTTGTAGTAGACGAGATGAGGATTGGGGAGAAGCTGATCTATAACAAGCAAAGAGATGCATTTGTAGGAGATGTCGACATGGGCGCCGAAGTTCAAGATATTTGTCCCAGCTCAGAAGACGAGGTCCTAGCGAACTCCCTTTTGAACTTTTTCCTGTGTGGCCTTCACGCAAGGTTTACGATTCCCGTGGGGTATTTTTTTTACCAGAGGCTATACAGGAGAACAACTGGCCGTAATTATACGCCACGAGCTCTAGAAGACGGCCGATGTAGGATTCGACATCGTCCGGCTGGTGACCGACAACCGCAAGGTGAATGTCGCGGCAGTGGATATTCTGTGTGGAGGCATGGCGAACATACAGACATTGCACCCTGCCGATCCCTCTACGGAGCTTTTTATTTGCTTTGACCAAAGTCCCATCATAAAAAAATGCGACGTTACAGTTCCTTGCGAAGGACTTCGGCAAAACAAAACACGTCACATCAAGGTATGTCAGAAGTCTCTACAAAATGCAGAAGACTAGACAGTGAAGCCAGTTAGGTTCTTGACCCGCAAGCACGTGTATCCATCTAACTTAGAAAAAATGAATGTGAGATCAGCGGTTCAGTTGTTTTCAGTTCCTGTATCTGCCGCGCTTAGCTACCTCAAAGATCAGGCCGGCCATACAAGTGATCTGGACTTTGCTTCAGCAGGACCAACAATTGAATTCATGCACATTATACAGAAGTGGTTCACACTAATGGACGTCAGCAATCGCCAACAACACATCCACTGCAATAACGCTGACGCCCGTCAGTGAACGGACGCAGATGACCCAAGATTAGAATGGCTTGAGGTTTATTTCCTTGCTTACGTAGGAGACCTGAGGAACGAAAGCCCGGCTGGAAGCTTTTTAAGCAAGGAGACTTACTACGCTCTTGTCTTTGCGACCACGTCAAATATGAGGTGCATTCGTCACTTACTGACCTTGGAGTTCCGCTTCGTGCTCACACGTACAATGTCGAGGGACCCGATAGAGCCTATGTTTGGCTTCTTGCGCCGAAGTTCTGGTACTAACGACATCCTTGATGTGAAGAGTGGGATATCCGGACATGAAAAAACGCTAAAGACCGGCATTGTTGCTGCCTTCGACCAGAGTAACGTTCAGAGCTCGACATCATTCGTCGCAAGGCAGCTGCTTCCAACTCAACAGAGACCCACCATGCCTGCCACTGGTAACAAGTTTCTCGACCAGGCAGTGAACGACGTAAAAAATCACTGCAGAACATCGACACCGCGCATAACAGGTCCGGACGAAGCCAGCGTCGCTACGGTTGGAGGTTTCATTGTGAGGGTTGCAAGGGAAAACATGGCTTGCTCGATCTGCGTCGCACTGCTACAGGGTCACAAAGACACCACACCTCTCCTTGGCCTTATTGCCAAACAAGATCGAGGCGGGTTCTACTACCCTAGTCAGGAGCTCGTAAAACTGCTGATTGGTCTTCGAAATCTTGTAGACTACGTGCTTCCGCACAGAAAGCATTTCACAAAGCCTTTGAACGTTTGCGTCGAAAGAAGTGTGGCAGCGCTCATATAACTCAATGTTCTAAGCTGTGGCAACATAGACAGCGACCATCGCAAGGTTCTCCTGGAACTCAATATACAAAAGTTCATGAAGCCGCTGTTCACCAACTATGCAGCCAGCGCTACCGACAGGAATGCGGTTGTCAAGTTTCTTGACCGCAAGCCCATACTCCGCAAAGTGCTTAAATTGTAGGGAAGTTAAGCATACACCAAGCTCAAACGTTTTGCTTTCACTTTATCGTTGAGCCTGCCTGAAGTTTACCACTGTTTGCAGCAAAACTGGTTAGTTTATAGGGGTTTAACGTCCCAAAGCGACTTAGGCTATGAGAGACGCCGCGGTGAAGACCACCGGAAATTTCGACCACCTGGGGTTCTTTAACGTGCGCTGACATTGCACAGTACACGGGCCTCCAGAATTTCGCCTCCACTCCGTGAGACTCAAATCATGCTGCGTAAGCCACATGCAAGGACGAGAGTGTGTGGAAATATTTGCCGCGCGTTTCTTGTTACGTTACTTGTGAACGCTGACTACATGGAGTGCGACAACTGCGGTACGAGCAAAAAACTAAAATTTCATTGGAAGTGGAGAGAACACAACGGATGGGTCGCCGCGCTTTCCGAGCAGCGCCGCCGATGCCGCTACGATGCCGCTACGATGCCGCTACTGGCTGCTACCGCCGGGACACCTCAACACCCCTGTTAGCTTGCCTACATTACGACCAGAATGAGGTGGCACATTACGAGACGGTTTATTAAGCTGGAGTGGTAAGGCTCCGAGCGAATACACACCTCTGGTGGCGTCGCGCGCTGCCGCCGCTGCTGTTTGCATGAGCCAGTGACTGCGGAGCTCGCCGCGCACTACCGGGTGTACGTACGAATGCGCCGACCTCGACGATTTTTGCGAGCGCAGGGGATGTTTCACTACGCTTGGATATAAACGCGATACACGCTGGTTTTAGTAGCGAGGAACGAGCGGACGACGTAATTTCGCCATAGCAGAATCACTGAGCGAAGGCACGAGATAGTCCAACTCCACCAATTGCAGCTGGTCGAAAGTCACTCATGTCGCGGACAACTTCCGAATGTTTCACAAATAAGAGCGAACAGCTTGTGCCGCTACACGAATAACAAACACCACGTCTTTCGGTTGGGCTGCCGCATGCGAACTGCAAAATCTAATTGACTATTTTCATGGCAACGTAAGGGACAAATGGGATATTCTGCCGTCTGCCGAAGTCCACTGCAGGGAGGTTGAGGCTTTCCTCGCGGCGAGTCGTTTTCTCCGGTGCAAGTCCAGTGCACGCCACACCTCTGGCCGTGCGTGGCGACGGCTGAGCGGGGGCCGTTCGGACGTCGCCTCGATGGTTCCGCTCCATGAGCGTTTCGTGAAGCTCTAGTTCGTTAGCATCCGCGAGGAGACGTAGCTGCGGGCTCGGAGCATACCTCGTCTCCCATGAACATCATCGACCCGGATGCGGATCATGCACGCCTCCGCCTTTCCGCTTGGTCTCTCGTAAACTGCGACGGACCACCTATTCTTCTTGAAAGGCTCGCTGACATGGTCGTCGCCGCTGTATCAGCGCATAGGCTCGTCGGTGGCTCATCTTAAGGAAAGTAATATACAGCGCAAAAAAGAGGGACAGCAGAGAAGGCCAGTCCTGTTGTTTGTGTCTTCTCTGCTGTCGCTGTTTTTTGCCCTGTATATTTTTTCCTTAAGATCCGACATGCCTGTTGTCAGCGGTGTGAGGTCGAATAAAATGTTTTAATGATGAACATTCTATTTGCTCTGCTAGCGGGTATTGAAGAGCTAGTATAACATTTCTTAAGGATTACGTTCGGACAGGGGTTAATTCTGTACGGGCAGATGCGTGCTCTGACGGGTACGAGTTCTCGGTACCCAATAAGTATATCTGCGCTTCAGAGGTAGGTGCATAACCGCAGGTAGCGCAGTGCCTTGTCATTTGGTTCGTTTACCAAAAGACAGAGGTGAGAGACTGTGATACAGCTTATTTAGTGCGAAGCGAAGGCTCCGAGCGTACGTCACTTCGCCTATAGCTGCCGCAGTCACTTGCACGCAACGAACAGTAGTGATCACCGCGCTCAGCAGGGCGTGAAGACGCGAATGTTTGTCATTTGTGGGAGTCCGGAGACGTAAGAATGTGCGATCAAAGTTATTTTTGTAGCTCCTCGAAAGTAGCGAATATAGCGCTGCCGGAAAGTGCGCATAGTAAGCAACTTGACAGGCATACTTTGGACATGACTATAGCCAAGAGCCTACACCGACGTCCGCCGTTCCTTTAATGAGAAGCGACTGGGTCCGTCGGACGTATCTATAGACACTTCGTTGCAGGCTCAAGCCCACCTGGTCTCCGGCCCTTGCTCTAGTCAGAGTCAGCTGTCGTGCAGTCAGCCGCGTGACCTAGCTTCCACGCTCTGGATTGGTGTTCGCGATAGCGAGGAAGCCATGGCGCTGGTTTTCCCCTTCCTGTAGCATGCCGCAATGTATTTTTATTTCACTGTAGCTTAGTGAAATAAAAAATATTGAATTGGGGCCCGTCGCCGCATTCCAAGCACTCTTGGAGCTGATTCTTTCCCTTTTCCTCTCTCTGGAAGCGGGAAGTCGGCCTCACGTGAAGACAGAGACCATGGCCTGGCCAATAAAATGTGTAACATGCTCTCCAGCTGGGAACACTATTCTCGTTTAGTTTTAAGACAAGTCTTCACAATTGCCGCTCGCTTGCTATGAACTGGCCTGTTTGTTTTTCTCAAGGAGAATGGTGTGTCTAAGTGACCAGGCTAGCAGGTGCATTTAGGTGGCATGAGAATGTGCCGAGTAGTGTGTTCGAAGAATTCGAAGTCGACCAGGACTTCTCTGAGCAGAGTTGTTCAAAGTTAAATGAATACCAGCTAGAGCAGTGCAGTTAACAAAAAGGAGAGATAATGGGATACGTTGCAAAGTAAATCTCGTGCCTGGCATTTTACCTGTAAAGCACGGACTATAGTGTAAAATATTTTCGTTTGCGCGATAGTTCGCTTATCATATCCTACCAAAAAAAGAAAATTGCGTTGCACCAAAATACAAATTTTCCCCTCAGCCTTTGAACACTCACGGTGTATACATTTGAAATGCACTATGTATAACCTATGAAGAGGTATAACGGACTAACGTTAATACGACGTGCATAAAAACACCAGCAGCTACAAGATACGGTCGAAATAGTGATAGTTCATATTCGGTTGAATGTTGGGCAGAGCAAAAGAAGCATCTAAACTGAGTAGCTCGTGAAAAAGCACCACTCTGTTGCTTTTGATTTCAGCGGCACTGTTTATGAGTATCGCGCGGCCAACCGGTATTGCAAGAGAAAGACCATGCAGCGGAATGAAGCATCCCGTAGCGAACTGCATGTGAAGCAAAAGAATTCCGGAAGCACTCATGAATTCTGCGCTCTCTACCTTGGTGATTAGCGTCTAATCATCGCAAAATGTGGGGGCAGCGTTTATGGAGTTGATAACGTGTATTACATATTTTGCATCCACTTGTTTGCGTGCATCCCGACAGGTTACATAAGTTACTAGATGTGGAAACCTAAAACTGCTCTCTGCGGTAGAAAGGTTGTGACCTTGCGTATCGAGTGAAATAATTGGTTCTGTCATGGCTGGCAGCAATTCGCATTGGCTTTTTGCTACTCTGTGCTGTGTTCAGGTTTCTGGCTAATCGCGTCTCGACACTTTCATGCCTTGCTGTCTTCCCCCTATTGCCACGAACGAGTTTCTGTGCTGTACGTGTGTACGTCTGTCACCGCCGACAATGATCAGATGCTGTCATGCTCACACAGGTAAATAGTGACTCTGCAGAGCGGGCCACTTGGGCACGACAGTCGGCCGGGCATTCCAGTTTGTGCTGAACGTCAAAAGGATGATCAAGAAGGCAGTTAAGAGTTGCTTAAGAATTGCTCACAGGTACGGTGCATTTCGCGATAGTCGCGCAAGCGTGTTTAATTAAGCCTCACTAGCCTAACTGGGTAAACTGGGGTGCGTCTTATACACGGGTGCGTCTTATATAGGAACTTTTTCAGTGACAGCTTGCATATACGGCAGGTGCGTCCTATACAAGGGTGCGTCTTATACACCGGAAAATACGGTACACGTGGACTCTTTGCATTCGCCGATCGCTACCTGTCGCGCCGCTGGTGGCAGAGCAGCAAGCCGCCCCAAAGCTGGCTAAAAGGCATCCCATGCGCTGGTTGACTCCTCCTCTTTATGGAGGTGAGATAAAAAAGAAGGCTGGAGCCGGGACCTTTGATTCGACTTAATGGCGAAATTGACCACTCAGGACAATAACTCGGAGGTTCGATGAATGCTCAGAGCGTGCAGCTCGAGTTCCCATGGTAACAAAACTTGCTCAGAATCCTCTTGTGTTTAAATCAAGCTATTAGCCCTGTGTCCCTCTGCTTAACTCCACAAATTCTTCACCTGGCAAACCTCCAATGCAATCACCACCGACACACGTAAACCCGCTTCCTTGAGGCGTTGAACTCAAGCAAACGCGCCCGAGTTCACTCGGTGGGATAAGACGCGGAAGCGGATTTGGAATAGAAGATCAAGCAGTTTCGAGCTTAAACCCGCATTACCAAGAATTTCATTTAGGAAGAGGAGAAAATTTAACTTGTTTTATTAAGGGATATGTGTTAATTTCTTTACGTAGCGAAAACTTTAAAAAGGGGGACGCGTCATTGTGTAGCGAATTGTCAGCCGTTCTGCTGTTATTGATTACAATCACTCTCTCGGTTTTCGCGCTGTGCGGCGGTGGCTGCGTGCATTGAGTACCATCACTGGACACATGCGGGTATGGCAGCCAGTCAGTGCGGAAGCACTCGGCCTGAAAGCCCCTGAGGGATATGTCCCCGCAGTCGGCATCTGCAGCTCGCGTCCGTTCCTCTTTGAAGGGCGTGAACTCCGCGTTGAGGACCAACAGCTCTCGAAGGCACCGGTCCACGGCGATAATACTTGCAAAGCCATGGACCAAGGTTCGTTTAATTCTGAGGCGACCTTCCGGCTTCTTCGTGTTTAAGCAAGCGTGCGCATGTTTGCTCTCAGTGGACCTCATGGTTATAGAGACTTGTACACAGAGACTCAGTGACTTATCCTGCACCTGATCACAGGGTGCTCCCTGCGCACACGCCGTACCCCCGCCTGGCCGCGCCGCTTCCACTGCGCGTGCGCAGCCGGCGTCCTATAAACCGATATTCATGTACACTACAGTAGGTCTCAGCAAGAATAAAAACCTCTAATATTCAAGCACCGATACTGCTCTACTGCCTTACGGACCCCTTGCGAAGGTTTTCAATGTGCAAATCTATGCCCAGGTCAAGTTTCTTGTTCTGCTGTTTGACTCCTTTCAGCTTGAGCCGAAATTGCTATCACAGGCTGGTCTTGATGTGAGAGAATCAGAATATTGAGGAGTAATACGACTTAGAGATATAAACGGTGAGGTGCAGGGTTTAATGCTGGCTCTCAGACTGCACACGCAGTGCATTCGCTTTCCCATCTGCACTGTGCACCTTAAAGGGACTAAAAGAATTTATCGCTGCGAGAATTTTATGCACGAACGTTTTCATCTTGAGTGTTCATGGTGACGATCGGACGGTGTTTTGTCTCGGACTAATTCGCTCTCGTTTAGCGGGAGCCAGTTTAAGGTTGCATCGATGCTACTTCGCCGCCATTTCATCTCTTGGGCACCAGAGGTTTACCACGTCCTGCTGCGTCAGAGCGCCATGCGATACCACGAAGAGTCACAGGGGATGGGTTCTTTGTTCTGAGCGCTTAGTTAAAGGCGGTGCGGGAATAAGAGCGCCTAGCGTAAAGCTCACTAATAATGAAGGTTGGTCTCGTGGTAATTTTTCACTTTCATGAGAAGGCACAGGTTCGCAAGTTAGATTTTCGCACGTTATATCCCAAATGCAGGTACACAAAAACTGTATGCTTAATACTGAAGTAGGCCGGTCAAAATTAAAGGCACTCCCGCTCTTTCGGCAAATAATTGTAACAATCATCTTCGCACAGCAGTTCAACGATAAGAAGTGCTGCCTGCGGTCACGTCATCATGTTCACGCATAGAGGGTGTAGATAATTTACAATAACAGCTGCGCCACTAGCATCACGAAGTGTCAACGTCGGTTGTGTATGCACACAGCATTCCGGTTTTCTTTAGTTTTAAGAAAAGACGTTGTATTTCTCTAATATGCGCAAGCACATTGTTCTTGAAATAGGTCGGCATACTTCAGAGAATTATTCACTCCTCATTCAAGTGTATCAAATATTTGATTAATAATTAGGCAGTTGCGGCAGTCCTAAACCGAGTAAATCACAACTCTGTCCGCTAGCACTGCAAACAGCTTAAAACCGCAGTAACATTCTGCGTTTCTGCCCTATCGCTATGCTAAGATTTGTGCTACCGGTTTCAGCACGGAAAGTGACGATTTGAGATGGCCATGATCCTTTTGAGTCTGAGTCTACTACCTCCACTCCTCCTGAATGTCACGGGTGTCAGAGAATTCGCAAACAACGGTGCACGAAACACAAATCAGCATATTTGGCGCACCTCACAGAGCCAGAGCGTCTGGCATTGCTTGAGCCTATACTTTCCAATGTTCCCTCAATAACTCCTGCGGAGCTCAAAGCAGTGTGGTAGGCTCCTGTTATGATGTCAGCGTATCATTCGTTGCATCGTTTATTTTTTGCTACGGCCACGTTTAGAAGAGACAAGTTGTTGGAAAGGCGTGCTTACCACTCGTGCCCTTGCCGAGCTGGGAACGGCAGACGAGCAGCGCGATCGAAGGCAGCGGGTCGGCGACGCAACCCACGTGGCGGTGACAGGCATCGCCACCGGCTGATGTCCCACGATGTCCTGCGCAGAATGAAGCGTACAGAACATTGCTTTCCCACAATGATCTCGCATTCGCAGCAAACAGCATATGCTTGGTGGAGCCGGTGCGTAAACAATTTCTACCTTGTGAAACTTACCGCAGACACGGAGGTTATGGCAGTGCCCAGGTACTTCAACTGGTGGGCCACCATAAGCTCCAGGCAGAGATATGGCTGAATTCCTATAGGGGGTGTTCAAGACGAGTCCCAGCCGAACCTCGAGCGAGTACGGGGTGACCGAACGTTCTAGGCGAGCTTGTTGTTGTAGCCTGTGACAGGGAGGCACGTACCCACACTGGGGGATCGGCCAAGAATCGAGACGTAAAGGTTGGTATTCACCTGTACATAGTAAAGGCAAAATAAAAACACACGGGAGAGCAACACCGGGGGAGTCTACCACGAGAAGGGCAGAGAGAGGGGAAAAAATAATAATCATAAGGAATAATATATATATATATATATATATATATATATATATATATATATATATATATATATATATATATATATATATTTATATATATATATATATATATATATATATATATATATATATATATATATATATATATATGCCGGGTGTCCCAGCTAAATATAACCAAACTTTTAAAAAAGGCGAAGTGTCCTAGTCCAGTGAAACCACCTCAGGGTTGTTCATAGTCGCGTGGCCTAGTCTTTCGTATTTTTTTCGCTCTTCAAAGTTAATTAATTAGTTCAGTTTAATTAGCTAACTTTTTAATTATTATCTTGAGGAAGAAAGTGTCGATCCAAAAGTTTTAGACCACCTCGAAAAACCGCTGGTAGTGCAGTTTCTGTCAAGTTACGATTTACGTAGCTTCATTTATTGGCCTTAAAAGAAAGTTGTCACGTGACCAGCTGCTCGCTCACTTCTCTGTCCCAATGTGCACCCAAAGTCTCATCGAGGAGAGGACTTAAGAAATAAATGGATTTTGTTGTTTAAGGCGCGTCTTGGGACGTTGAAGTGGCACAGTTGTCATGAGAACGCTTTTTCTTATTGTGCGGGTTATGGTTAAAGGCCGGTAAAAAAATTACTTTACGTAAATACTATTTCGCTGCAAATGTCTCAGTAAGCTGTTTCTCAAAGCGATCTACAACTTTTCCATTGACACTTCGTTCATCAAGTCAATAATTAAACGTTTGTTAATTAAGCTTAACTGATTAGTCAGCCTTGAAGAACGAAAAAAATACTGCAGACTAGGTCCCGCGACTCTAAACAACCCTCATTTGGTTTGAGACGGCTAGGACACCCCGTGTTTTTTAAAGCTTGGTTACATTTAGCTGGGACACCTGGTATATAAGAGAAGCCAACAGCCACAGAAACGCTATCGCTTAAAGCTAATTGAATAGAAAAGCAGAAGAAAAAACAACCACATGCCGCCGGTGGGATCCGAACCCACGACCTCCGAATTACGCGTCCGGTGCTCTACCTCTGAGCTACGGCGACGGCTGTCAAATCTTCTGCTTTCGGTGCTATTTACGTTTACAAATAACCTAACCTTCAGAGTGTTCATCAGCGCTACCCACGTTCGTAAGCGGCGGACGTAGAACGTCTTGAGTTACCGCTGGTGTGACGTATAACGTCACCGAACGGCGAAGGTGGAAGCTGTGTGAGAACGCTCTGATGCTTCCTATGGCGTCAAGGCTGCCAGAACCGAGGCCCTCGCTAATCAGTTAAGCAAACAATTGAAGGGGATGAGGGGCTCGTTATAAATATGAGAGAAGGCAACAGCCACAGAATCCAACGGACAAAGGGGATTTCTTTAAAATTTATTTATTCTTTTGTTATGTTGATCAGTTTCGAATATAACTGAATATGTTATCGCTTAAAGCTAATTGAATAGAAAAGCAGAAGAAAAAACCACATGCCGCCGGTGGGATTCGAACCCACGACCTCCGAATTACGCGTCCAGTGCTCTACCTCTGAGCTACGACGACGGCTGTCCGATCTTCTGCTTTCGGTGGTATTTACGTTTACAAATAACCTAACCTAGCTGATGAACACTCTGAAGGTTAGGTTATTTGTAAACGTAAATAACCCCGAAAGCAGAAGATTTGACAGCCGTCACTGTAGCTCAGAGGTGGAGCACCGGACGAGTAATTCGGAGGTCGTGGGTTCGGATCCTACCGGCGGCATGTGGTTGTTTTTTCTTCTGCTTTTAAGCGATAACATATTCAGTTATATTCTAAACTGATTAACACTACAAATAAATAAATAAATTGATAAAAAAAATCGCCTGTGTCTGTTGGCTTGTGTGGCTGTTGGCTTCTCTCATATTTATAACGAGCCCCGCATTCCCCTTCCCTTGTTTGCTTATATATATATATATATAAGCAAACAATATATATATATATATATATATATATATATATATATAAATATATATATATATATATATATATATGAGAGAGAGAGAAGAGAGATTAATTTGAAAAATAATGAAGCATAAAGAAGAAAATACTGAAAGCTTTAGCAAGGCAGTCGATGAGATTCCAGCAAGAAATTCTGAACAGCGTCACCAAGAGACCTGTGGCTGAACCCAAGCGTGGTGGCGCCAAATGATAGCAAGTGTGGGCTGCTCAAACTAAGGCCAAGTTGCTTTAAGGGCAACTCCAGCAGTCTTCTTCTCAAAGATGTGAAACGACGACAATGGAGCCAAAAATGATCGATAGATTCAGGGTCACGGCAAAATACACAGAGGGGATATAACGCCAAACCAGATCTGTGCAGACAGAAATTTTGAGGGGGGATACGGCAGCGCAACCTCGTCAGAGATACTTCTAGCTGCCGAGATTGACAAATTTTCCTGCTCCAGGGATATTTCAGATGCGGATATTCCGCTGATGTTAAAAGGGCAGCACAAACCGTTGGCCCAATATTGGGAGCCTGTTGGCTATGTGTGGCCCTATACAGGACCAATGTTGCCTTCATTGTCCCCATGTTGGCACTGCCACAATGTGCCATTTCCAACATTGGCCCTACTTGTCCGATGTTTTCCCCATATTGGCAATGCCGCTTAATTACACCTCCAACGATGGCCCTAAATTTCCGCTGTCGTTCCCATATTGGCAGTGCCGCCTCATTACACACGCAACGATGGCCCTACTTGTCCGCTGTTTTCCCTGTATTGGCAGTGCCGCTCCGCGGCACACCAAAGGATGTCCCTGGGAGTATATGTGGTTATTTCTCTCAATCCGTTTTTTTTTCAATATTCGGACTTGTTTATTTATTTATTTTTTAACACCAACAACAGCGCTAGCGTCGAACTCTGACGCGAAATTACAATAAAAAGTGCGATGTAATTGATTGCGCGAAAGTGAGCAGAGGTCAGATTCATTCACGAAGGTAACGAATTTTGAAAAGCGGCGTCTTTTGTAATTATGGTATGCAAAGAAAAAAAGAAAGAGAGAAACAGGTGCCACAATCAAGAAAATGAAATTTAGATTCGAGGAATGGTATAATAATGCACTAATTAACGTACTGCCTCGCATATCTCTCGCATACCTCGCATACCACAGCCCCCGATTGTGGGTTGCCGGTTCAAATTCGTGTCTCAAGATATAGGCTCAACTTAACTAATAAGTTTATGCTGCACGAAACGTTGAATCGTATTACACAATCTGGAACACAATGCCTCACCCACAGGATGCTCACCCTAGAAAAAAACAAATAAATCGCTTTTTCCACTAGGTCACAAATTATTGCGTGGCGCATTTTGAGAGATAAACGATGTGAGTAAAACGGGATTTTGGTTTTATCGCAAATAAACAGTTGACGTGAACAACTTGCTGCGCATTTACTGGTTTGGTTTGGTTTATGTGGTTTAACGTCCCAAAGCAACTAAGGCTATGAGAGACGCCGTAGTGGAGGGCTCCGGAAATTTCGACCACCTGGGGTTCTTTAACGTGCACTGACATCGCACAGTACACGGGCCTCTAGAATTTCTCCTCCAAAGAAATTCTAGCCGCCGCGGCCAGGATCGAACCCGCGTCTTTCGGGACAGCAGCCGAGCACCATAACCGCTGAGCCACCGCGGCGGCCGCGCATTTACTGCGTGAAGAAGCAGCAGACGGAAAAGAAAATGTAGATGTATGTTAAATTTAAAAAAAAATAATAAGCGAACAAACGGCTCTGCTTCCTGAAGCCGCGAAGCTAAGGTGGCTAGGTTTTTTTGATGTCGCAAATTGTTTTGTTATCCTGCTGTGCTTTTTGGGTATTCTATAACGACGGCTCTAGCATACGTTTTTGCTTTAAATTATCACGTTTATCAAATTAAAGATCGGAACTTTTTCCCGGTCGCATTTCCACTAGTTTTTTTTTTGCCTTTTCTTTGCGCGTATCCTTAATAACAATGAGCCATAACAGGTGCATTGCTGAGTAGCGCGCCGCGTCATTTCGAGCTAGCGCAGACACGCACGGGTGGGCCGCATGACTATGGCTTAGACCGACCTGCCTACACTGGTGTGTATAAAATGTAGGGTATTCGTCGCTCTAGAAGCGAATCAATGGATTATATTGATGAATGGTGTTGCTTGGACGTATGTCATCCTACTTTGTCCGCCACAAGTATCATATATGAAACACTCAAAGAACACGCATTGTCCCCGCTAATTTTATTGATTGTTTTATATTTCCGGTATTTTCATAGTAACACATTTATCTCAGCTTCAACCAAAGAGGCACACGACCGCAGAGATTACGCTAATGTTTGGAGCCGTTTTGACGAAATTCATGCCCAAGCACCACGTTTCCACTTCCAACATCTCCGCATTGTCGTTCCCTTGCCGCTTTTCACGTGCTCAACGCCTATGGCGCACCCTCCGGACATTCCGGAATTCTTTCACTCATTTCACCCCCCCCCCTCTCCACCCCCTTTTTGAAGTCCCATACAGCCGCCTTTTGCCGGGCCGAGCCTCTTTGTTGGAAGAGCGCTGGCCCTCACCATGCTAGGAGTTATTTTTTTCTTTGTGATTTTAGGTACACTGACCTTCTCTAACCTGTTTTGCCCTCGCGCCCAACTAACCGCAACGCCGCTCATCCACCCCCCCTAGATTTTCTTCTACCCCTTTTCCAGCTGCCGTTTCTCTTGCTGCAGCAAATTCTCCGAAAAATATAAGAAACCTGTCCCATCGTCGTCTCCTCCTTTCCCGAACACTCGCCCAACGAGTATCGCCTGTAGCTAGCAAGGCGGCATCAGAAAGACCGTTACCACTGACCTGATATTTAGGAGGAGGGAAATCTGAGATAGTTTTTTGTTATCTATTAGGAAAACGGCTCGAATAAGATTGGTTTGGTTTATTGGGGTTTAACGTCCCAAAGCAACTCAGGCAATGAGGGACGCCGTTGTGAGGGGCTTTGGAAATTTCGACCCCCTGGGGCTCTTTAACGTGCACTGACATCGCAAGCACACGGGCGTCTAGAATTTCGGCTTCATCGAAATCCGGCTGCCGCGGCCGGGGTCGAACCCGCGTCTTTCGGCTCATTAGCCGAGCGCCGTAACCACTGAGCCACTGCGGCGGGGCATGTCGAATACGAAATAAACAGTACCAATAAGACAATACGAGCGATGATCTCCTATCAATCGTTCCCTGTGCCAGTCGCGGTCCTTTTATGCACTCAAACTTTCTTATCTCGCCCTCACACCTGTGTGGATAACCTAGCTGTTAACACTTCAAAGTTTTCAAGGAGCTGTTTCAGAACCAGCTGAAGTGGGGACGTTCTCTTTTCTAGGTGCTGGCTGAGGTCCGACACCTCTGGGTAACGCCAAGTAGAGCCTAACTTCCGAAATCCGCGGGTTCGGCCTCATTGCCGTATTTGCTGACAACGTAAAATAATCCATTGGTTCTTTCCCTGCTTTACAAACTGTACAATTCAGCACCGTTATATACAGCTGCAGTACAGAAAATGATTGTAAACTTCAGTCCATGAAACTGCTTCAAAAAGCTCGGCAACCTTCTTTGCTTAGTGTTTCGACTGATGATTGGCTTACCTGGGGTGCTGCAGCAGCCGCAGAAGCTTGCGCTGACTGCAGCCTCAGCTCCTGGCCGAGCGGGTCCCGGGATGTCACACCGAGGACTGGCGCTATTGCGCCTGACACCCGGCCACGACCTCGGCCTCGGCCTATGGTTCGGTTTTTTTTTTGCCAACTTGGTATATTTTATTGTCATAAAATGTGTCCACAAACAACAAGTTTTGGGATGAGGGATGGGGTGAATATAAACAAGTGTGCACGTGTGATGGTTCCTTCAAACACCAGAGGGAGAGGGGGGGGAAGAGGGGCGACTACGTCATCCTTGTGCGCCGCCGGCTAGAAGAAAAAATAGGCGCGAGTCACTATCACGAATGGCACCGTCCACAGCACACGCACAAATCTGACAAGGAACGGTTGACGCAGACCACACTGTGGTGAAGGCACCGCTTCAGTCTCGGCCGTTCCGGCTCAAGTTGCCATTTGTGGGGTACTTCTCTAGTAGCTTGTTCGAGAAGCATTTCGGACACTTTTCCATGTCCATCAAATGTATGACGGCAGGGTGTGCTGCACAAGACTTCTGCACACGGCTCATGACTGTTGTTCCGCATGTCTGGCAAGTCACGTATGCAATGGGCCGGTTGCATACGCAGCTCTCTTCAGCTCCGCGAGTGGTCTTAACAGCTTCGATCCTTGGGCCTCGGACCTAAGAGAAAAGACGATGATGATGATGATGATGTCCTTAGGCTTAATGGCACATGCCCACGGCGGGTGATTGGCCAGGGTGCATAGCGGATACAAACGCACTCATGTACAGGGAATGGACTCTTTTTAAAGTTTTGGGACGCAAAGCTAGAATATTTACCAAACAAAAAATACGAAGAAGGAAAAGTTGTGAATTCACATTCTAACAGAGGAATCTACCAGATGAAATTATACAATCGTGAATATAATCGCACACTGGTTTTTGAGGGCATATCCCTTGGCGCTTGCCTCGAAGGATAGGAGAATCGAAATAGATAGAAGAAGCCCGAGCCGAGCGAGAGGAATCTCCAAGTAAATTCTACGGAGAGCAGCGAGCCGCCAGCAGGAGAGGAAAAAATGTTCTTTAGACTCAATTTCGCCATAAGACTCACAAAGGTCGGCTATGGAAAACCCCGAGCGGCATAAATCAAGATTCAGCTGCGGTATCCTGCAGCGCAAAAGGGTTATGGACACCTCACATTGCCAGGCTCATGGCTCAAGGAGTGGAGACGCTGGAATCGTTCAAAGCGAGCTAGAGTCAAGTAAACGGTATTTGGGACGAAATGGACAACAGGTTCATCAAGGGCAGACATTGCTAAAAAATCGTTCCTCTCATTAGAATCAATGCCACAGACCAGGGACACAGTGAAAGCGTACATCTTTAACATGTGTAGGAATAAAAGATTGAAGGGAACGGCTCATAGGATTATACCTGGAGTTTTCTAGCGCTGTCAAAACAGAAAGGTTGTCTGAGAGTATAATAACCCGAGTGATACTGCAAGGAATCCTTATTAAGGCCAACTCAATGGCTAGAAACTCGGGTAGAAAAATGGGGGTATAGTCAGGGGCCCGAAATGAGTAGCTCCAATCAAGAGGTGTTGAGTAAATGCCAATAGCTGCCTTTTCATTTTGCTGGGGGAGGCATTGTATAAACGGCAATATGGTTAGGAGAATTGTCTAGGTACTCCTCTATGAGATCATTTAACATATTGTCGTGCAGGTTCTTAGCATTCCTTGGGAGGGTGTTGTCAAAGAAGACTGGCGTATCAGCCCGACTGTGGTTGACTAGTACTAAAGATCTCATTGATACAGAAATATTTGAGAGCAAGGAATTAGTGAACACCACCTGAGCGAGCTTATACCAAGGCCAGGTAGTACCAAAGAAGAGAGCTGGGTTCGTTGTAAATATAGGGTTAGCCAATCCAGGAACAGGCTCCAAATACCTTAAAAATGTCCGCAAAGTGAGAAGCTCAAACCGGGCATTGAGATCAGGTATCCGCGCATCCAAGTGCAACACAGCATTGGCTACTGATTTAGGCAGACCTATTCAAAGGCGCAGAGCGCGTCGCTCCATAACAAATAGGGGTTCACGCTTGCACTTTGGGCTGTCAGAAAAGAGAACGGAGCCGAATTCAAGTACCGGCCGTACATAGGTATTATAAAGTAGTAGTAGAGTGTCTCGTCGCATACTGAATTTCTTGTTACTGATCCTCAGCAACCGGCCAAGGGTACGTTCACCCTTATGCGCAATGCTTCTAATGTGTGGCCGCCAGTCTAAATGCGGGTCATATATTATACCCAAGTATTTTGTTGAATGAACTTGCGGTATCAAGATTGAGTGATACGACAGAGAGATGTAAAGAGGGGTTGGCTGTGGGAAAACAAGGACGGCACACTTGTTGACATTTAATGTTAACTTTAGGCTGTCTAGCCAAACTTCCAAAGCATTTAAATAATCTTGCAGTAATTGCTACAGGATATGAATGTCTTTGGCAGAAGCAAAAAAAAGCAATATCATCCGCATACACATAAACTTTGACGCATACACATAAACTTTGAATAGGGATATCACACATTAGTATCTTAAACTATAACGGTGAAAGAACGGAGCCTTGTGGGACACCTCTAGACTGCGCCTATGTTGTAGAAGTTAACGTACCCTTAGAACAAAAGAACGCTGGACTGAGAAATATGAGAAGAGGGCAGCACATTGGTACGTTCCATGAATCCATAGAAAGACTTCCGGTTGACTCGGTTAGACAAATAGGTATTCAGGCTGGCATTGTAATCATCCTTAGCCTTAGATATTGTTCTTTTAAACGAGGCTCCAACGAATTTGTAATTTATCCAGTTCTTTGGGCACTGGTTATGCGCTAGACTCTTCCATGCAGCTTTCCTTTGACGATAGGCTTTTTCGCAGTCGTCAATCCACCAGCTCGAAGGGGCCTCATTTTTAATGCTTGACCGGACTGTAAAGACTGCTCGCCAAGGGGCGTCTAAAAGGGAATTTAATACTTGAGGACCCTCGTCAGATTTATCGGAGGGAGCAACAGACGAGAGGGCCTCACCTAGAAGGATCATGAACAGTGTAGTATTTATAAATTTTTGTGCCGAACCAGTCGCCCTGACTGGACTGCACGCAATATTGAAAGTAATGGGGTAGTGGTCACTTGACGAACCGCAGTCAACTGTACACCACGAAGATACCGCTATACCATTAACAGCTAACGTTAAATCAATAGCTGATCGAGAATTTGCCCTCATGTCAGTTATCGCGCGACTATTGTAACAGCACACATCGTTTGCTGACATCCGAGACCAAATTAATTGCCCACTAAAGTCTGATCTGAAACCCCAAATTACATGATGTGAATTGAAGTCCCCAGCTAGAACTACTCTTCTGTTGTTGCGCAGTAACGCATCGAGCCCATCCGTACTACGGACTCCTGCGGGAAGTAGATATTTGCCACCGTAACAGGGGCGCACTGCGGAATAATGATTTTAACGGCAAGTATCTCACAACACCGGGCCCGACACCGTTCGCCGCACCATGTTTACGGCCATCCTCCTGTTCCAGGTTGGTTACTTAAACCCTTGTAAAGAATACCGAAGTAGCAACCGCTGCCTTGTCGCGGTGTCGTGCCCCAATTTTTGTCGACTGGCGTGGAGTTATGCGTCTTAGTTGTGACATGCTGGCGCTTGTAATGCTGTCGCGATTAGTGCTTTTGCTCTCAGGTGATGTAGAACTTAACCCAGGCCCTCCCGAAAAAGGTTTGGTTTGGTTTGGTTTATGGGGTTTAACGTCCCAAAGCGACTAAGGCTATGAGAGACGCCGTAGTGGAGGGCTCCGGAAATTACGACCACCTGGGGTTCTTTAACGTGCACTGACATCGCACAGTACACGGGCCTCGAATTTCTCCTCCAAAGAAATTCAACCGCCACGGCCGGGATCGAACCCGCGTCTTTCGGGACAGCAGCCGAGCACCATAGCCACTGAGCCACCGCGGCGGCCCCTCCCAAGACGGATGATAAGCTATCCTGGACGCTCTGCAGCGCCTTGAGGAACAACACGCAGCCTTCAGTACTGAGCTGAAACAGCTACGTACTACCCAAATCGCCCATGAAAAGTTAATATCCTCACTAACAAACCGCGTGCTTGCACTGGAAACATCTCAACAGAACTTGAGCACACACACCAACCTGAACGAAACAGGCGAACTTAAACAAGAAAATTAGTCTTAAAGGCCGCAGGTATTGATACCAGTAGTCGATTGCGACGAAACAATTTGCTCTTCCTAGGCCTTGAAGACACTGAAAATGAATACTGGGCAGAATCTGACACAAAAGTCTTGTCATTCTGTTCGAATGAACTTGACATCGAGATAGACCCAACCAGCATCGAGCGCGCCCACCGTTTAGGAAAATTTAATGCTGAAAAAAGAAACGTCCTATCATTGTTAAATTA
This sequence comes from Amblyomma mixtum, assembly GCF_055824585.1. Lineage (NCBI taxonomy): Eukaryota > Metazoa > Arthropoda > Arachnida > Ixodida > Ixodidae > Amblyomma > Amblyomma mixtum. Next base: position 355,285,020 of record NC_143014.1, on the reverse strand, counting down.
GCACACTTTAAAACCAATGACACCTTCCTAGCCTGCGGTCCCAAACTGAAAGATACAAGTTACGCCATCAGAGAAGATTTTGCTTTTGCCACACGTCTGCTCGCTCTAAATTGATACAATTTATTCGGCCTAAAAATGCGCATTCAAGCTTAACGTAGACAAGCTTCATGTAGGGCATACATGCTATGTGTATGGTGTGTATGACCTTGTGTCTGAGAGTGTAATTGAGTCTGCAAAACAGCCAGCTGGTCGTGCTCAAGCCGAGCAGCTCACCGACAAACTATCACAAAGCACCGATTGACACCACGCAAAACATGCTACGCCACTAAATCGCCCCGACCCTTCACGTTGCAAGCATCTCAATATCGTCTTCACTAACATACAGAGCATTTCACCAAAACGAGATAAACTGCACCGCCTTATCGACGACACTGGTGCTGACATTGTCCTACTAACAGAAACGTGGCTACAGAAAGGCGTGAAAGGTACTGAATTCCTCCCTTCAAACGGGAACTACGTTCTTTATCGTCGTGATCGGCGCGTCTTGATCGGCGCGAACGGAGGGGCGGAGGAGTGCTTATCGTCATCCGAAACACCCTATCATCACCACCCATCTGTCACGACACCAAACTAGAACTAACCTGGATATGCGTACACAACTTCGGATTGAAAGAAATATTGGGCGTTTGCTACAGGCCACCAGACAGCGATTCATCCTTCTGTGACTCCCTTCATGACGTATTAACGGCGATTAAAAACACATATTTGAATTCGAACATCTTTCTGTTGGGTTATTTTAACTATCCACATATAAACTGGGCTTCCCTCTCTGTATCTAGCCATTCACCTTCCAAAGAATCGAAACAATTTCTTGACTTAACACTGGACTTCAATCTGCATCAAGCCATCAAACGCCCCACAAGAGGTCCTCACACTCTTGACTTGTTACTGACATCTTGCTCTGACAACATTCACAGTGTAACTCTGCTTCCGGGCCTCAGCGATCACGTTTCTGCACATTTGCACTTCATTACATTCAAATAGGCGACCACCTACGAAATAATTAATCACCGACTATAAGCGAGGTAACTTCGATTCCATAAATAAGGAACTTTCATTCTTTTTCACCGACTTCCTAGGTTTTTATCTAACCAACACAGTTCACGAAAACTGGGAAAGTTACATGTCAGCAATGCTGCCACTAAAAAATAGGTACATCCCAACCATTGTCGTCAAATCGCATTCCAACAATATTTGGTTTAACAAAAACTTGAAGCACCTTCTTAGTAGGAAAAAACGGCTTTATCGTTCCGCTAAACTAAGCCAAAAACGAGAAGCATGGGAAAGATACCACGCCTGCGCTAGTATTGATTACAAACATCTTTATTTCTTCAATGTTCTCAGAACATGTGGGTGGGCCGCCTAGTCCGTTAGTCCACTGGCTGCTGCTGCTGCGCTGGCCCTCTCCACCAGCCAGTGCTGACGGTCAGGATCATTGCTGAGCAGAATAACCTCCCACTGCTCCTCCGAGGGGTTGGGAATGGGGTCAACTAAGGGATTATATTGGCATGCCCACACCATATGGTAGAGGTTAGCTACCGCTCCAAAATGCGGACACTGCGGAGAGCGTAGTGTGGGGTACCACTGGTGTAATTTAGCTGGTGTTGGGTATGTGTTGGTTTGTAGTGTCCTAAGGGTGTTCTCTTCTAACTTGTTGAGGGATTTGTGTGGTGTTGGGTACTGCTTTCTGGCTGTTCTGTATGGCGCAAGATTGTCAGCATACACTGCTAAACCTATTAGGTCGCGGCACCCTTCATGGTCATCAGGGGGAGACGCCCGGTATAGAAGAGCTCGGGCATGCCTGTGGGCGGTTTCGTTTCCTCTTGGTAGTTCCAGGTGACCGGGGAACCAGATGACTAAGACCTGGTTGGGTGGATGCTTAGTCAGCAATGACAACCCTGACTTGTGAATTAATCCATTATTGAAGTTGCGACAGGCGTTCTGGGAATCAGTGAGCACAACGGCGTTGGGGTTAGATGCTACAGCTAATGCAAAATATTTAAATGAGTTGAGTGCTGCGAAAGATAGATTTTTCTCTCTTGACTTGCTATCCATTCTCAGAACAAATCCCACCAAATTCAGGCGTATCCTCTCCCCTAAACATAAATCTAATCGGCTCGATCTTGTAGGACCTGATGGCGAACCAGCTGATACCAATCAATACGCAAAACTTTTAAATGACTACTTCTCATCTGTGTTCTTGCCCGTCAGCAATTCTACACCCACAGTTTTGCAAACCCATAGTCAAAAAGAAATGCCGGAAATTCAAATTAGCCCCGAAGGAATCTCCAAATAATCAGTTCACTCAAGCTCTCATCATCTGCAGGATGTGACCAAATAAACAGCAAACTACTTAAAAACACTATCATTATCAAGACAGATGCTACACCTAATATTTATCCAATCTTTAGCCACCGGAATCATTCCTGACGATTGGAAGATAGCCCATATTGTTCCCATTTTCAAAACAGGCGATTGCGCATGCCCAGCTAACTATCGTCCAATATCCCTTACTAGCATATACTCTAAACTTCTAGAGCACATTATATGATCAAGCTTAATGTCCCACCTTGATTCAATCAATTTCTTTGACCTTCATCAGCATGGCTTCAGGAAATCATTTTCATGCGAAACCCAGCTGGCAGATTTCACCCAAGACATCCTTAAGGCCATAGACGATAACCTCCAAGTAGCTGCAATCTTCTTAGACTTCTCGAAGGCATTTGATCGCGTACCTCACAATCATCTGGTTGCGAAACTTTCGTTCCTGGGAATTCCTGCCAATCTGATATGCTGGCTCGAACAATTTCTAAAAGGACGCTCGCAGTTCACATCCGCCAATAACATCCAGGCACCCTTAACAGATGTAACATCTGGTGTCCCTCAAGGGGCCGGGTTATCACCATTATTCTTCTTAATATACATCAAAGATCTGCCCTCTAATATTCAATGCAAATTGCTGCTCTTTGCGGATGATTGTGTCATCTATAATGCAATAAGCAGCCCAACCGATAACCTCACTTTGCAACAGGACCTTGACGTTATTGCATAATGGTATGATAAATGGCAGATGCCTTTAAATGTTACTAAGTGCAAATCGTTGTCCTTCACTCACAAACACGCCTTGACGAATCACGCTTACAGCATTTCATCAGTCCCTATAACCGTTGCAAAATCTTATAAATATCTAGGTGTACATCTCACATCAACACTTTCTTGGATCACCCACATTAGAACTATTTGCTCCGACACTTCACGCACACTTGGCTACCTCAGAAGAAATCTGAAATCTGCATCCCCTAACATAAAACAACTCGCGTATGAAACATTTGTGCGGCCAAAATTAGAGTATGCATCATCCATCTCGCACCCATGGCAATCGTATCTCACCATCGAATTGGAATCAATCCAAAATCGTGCAGCTCGGTTCATCACTTCATGTTACTCAAGAGAAGCCAGTGTCACCGCCCTCAAGCAGTCCCTCCGTCTCTCAACACTAGAATCACGTCGCGTCGTTTCCCGCTTATGCTTACTTCATACATTTTGTCATAACACAAGATCACGGCACGCTGTATTAACCGCCCCACTACGAACATCCTCCCGGCTTAGACACGGTAACCCTATGACACGCATCAGTGGCCACACGTCTGCTTACAACAACTCATTTTTTCCCAACGCAATAGCACTTTGGAATTCACTGCCTAACGACATCGCTGCATGCACGGATCACAAAACATTCCGCGAGAAAGTAAAAAATCACCTCATATAGATCTTGATCACTTCTGCGCTCTTAGTAGCGAGTATTGCTTGATATATCTTTGATAAATGATGTACCACCTGCTGGGGAACCCTGATGTGACAACCCCGTTTATGTTTGTTTGTATGTTTGTTCTTTTTTTTGTTATGCATGTTCCCATCATCGCCGATGTACAACAAAATGCCCCCTTATGTAATGCCTTCGGGCCTTTAAGGGAACAATAAATGAAATAAATGAAATGAAATCAGGTCGCATAATTTTGTGAGACACTTTAGCACGATGATACAGTTTCGTTTTGGGCGATTATTTCTAAAAACGGAGATATTTTTAATTGAAAATGGGCGATTAGGATTGAGCCACGACTCCTGTATTAAAATAATGTCTGGACTATGTTTTAGAATAAGCTGCTGTAAATCGGGGAAAGATGATGAGATAGAGCGACGATTCCACTGGAGAACAGATATTCCCGCCATGATTATTACTTTAAAAACGAAGCCGCAACAGCCTCTTTCAACACATCTGTTTTCTTTGGAATTCTAGGCGAACTTTCCTTAGTCTTGCCATGATGATGGTCAGATTTAGAAGGAGAAGAGGAAGCACGACGCTTCTGAGGTGGAGTAGTCATTTCAACATCTGACTGACAAGCGTTGGAGAGGGAGACTTGGTCAGAGTCATTTACACCCACGGGCGTGGAGGCAGAAGGGGTGGTGGGCTGAATATCAGCAGTGGCAGAGGAGGGAGGACAGTTAGACGAGGTGAGGTTACCTAAATCCGATGAAGCAGCCTAGATAGTCACCTGTGTGATCCTGGGGTAGTGAGCCTGGGTTAGTCAGCTGTGTGATCAGAGTTGCAAAGGCAGCAGCTAAGCGACTCAGAAGTGAAAATGTCGTGTGCATGATCACCGCCGCAAACGGGACAGCGCGTTGCGGACTTGCAAGATTTGGCACTGTGACCGAACCGCCAGAAATTCTTACACTGTAAAGGAGGGGGCTGCAGTGGGTCCACACGATACACAATAGGCCAAACTTTGATCTCGGACGGATGTTGTGTTTCTACCCCCCCCCCCCCCCCCTTCCTTAACTCTGTGTGTTCCCGTCACACCTGTGTCCACTCGGACCATCGGACCACGTGGGCCCGATCAGGCAGCTACCGTGAACAATCGCCAAGGTCGACAACCTCGCGACGACCATGGGAAGTGAGATGCTTGGAATGCCCCTCCGAGCCTCAGCGGATTAGTGTAGCAAGAATGTCGAGGGCCATTGTCAGCAGAAACCCCAGCGACCACAGCGGAGATGACCACTATAGCGGCGACGAAGGCAGGCGAGGCCCAGGAGCTTTTGTCCGAGCAACCACCGTGAATGCGGAGGCGACCTGGCGGCGCCGTCACGCTGGCGGATAATTGAAGAATTCTGTGTCCCCGACTCGCGTTCTGGGCAATCGGCGGGGAGGCAAGTTCATTCCCCTGCTGAAAGACTTCAGGAGATTCCTTTCCCGCGGGGCTGGTTGAGTCAGCATTCTCCCCCTCTCATCGACCCAGCTGCGTTAGAGTGGAAAAGCTCGCACCTGCCCAGCCGTGGGTGGTGACAAGAACGTCCCCTTCGGTCCATCGGATTGGACAGTGCTCGTCGACCATTATTCCCCAGCCAGGGATCTGGGGAAACCGGACGATATTTAACTCGGCCGTGAGTGTGGCCGAGAAGCCTGCTAGCTCCAGTCGACTACGGTTGACGAAGACGTTCCCCTTCCACTGAGAGCCATTCTCAGTCCCGCTCTATGTAATTAATGTAAATATGTGAATACAGTTTTCCTTCACTTCCCCTACTCCCCGTCTCCGGCCCACGTTCCTTCCTCCTTCGGCATTGCGGCGGTGATCCTGGACCCGATGCCTGGTGGGACGCGCTTCTAGCATCGACAAACATATCAACTGGTTGGCAGCGGCGGGATCTTCCACGCTTGGTCCTGGCTTCAGCAGTGGTGAGCGCTTGACTTTCTTTAAGAATCTGCCAGGCTTGATAACTCTGGAAATTTATCACTACCTGTAGATTGTTTTTCTGCACGTGCTCGCTTAAGCATTTCACGTAGCAGCTTATTTTATGAAAGTCCTCGTTCGGAAGTTGCCATGGATTTGAGCAAGCTAAAGAAGCCAGAGTTGATGTTGCTGTGTGAAAAGCTGGGTATTGAGGCCAGGAAGAGTCACAGAAAGCCGCAGCTGATTGAGGCTATTAAGGAATGTGGCGCTAAGGAGGGTGACAAAATTTGGGAGACCTGGGAAGTCATTCAGGAGGGAATCAGGAACGCTAAGGAGGAGGCCGACAGGGTTGAAAGGGAACGCAAGGAGAAGGCCGTTAGGGTTGAAAAAGAACGCAAGGAGGAGGCCGTCAGAGTTGAAAAAGAACGCAAGGAGGAGGCCGTCAGAGTTGAAAAAGAACGCAAGGAGGAGGCCGTCAGGGTTGAAAAAGAACGCCTTTGCCGCAAGGAAGCCGCTAAGAAGGAGGCTGACAGGATTGAAAAAGAACGCCTTTGCCGCAAGGAAGCCGCTAAGAAGGAGGCTGACAGGATTGAAAAAGAACGCCTTTGCCGCAAGGAAGCCGCTAAGAAGGAGGCTGACAGGATAGAAAAAGAACGCCTTCGTCTCAAGGAAGCCGATGAAAGGCAACTTGCTTTAATGCGTTTGGAGTTGCAAATTTTACTGGCGAAGCGCGCCGAGAGGAATTCGACATTAAATCAGGAGGTTTCGGCGCGAAGTGAAATTAAAATCGTGAATGAAAACTGCGTGTCTTTGCCCATTGCCCGCGTCGCGATCGAGAGCCCGCTCGGGGTGCGTCTGACCGAGGCAGCCATCTCCCAAAACCTGCCTAAGCAGCATCACTCGATTTCCTCAAATCGCTCGGATATGCTGCCCAAAGAAAAGGGCCTTTGTTTTAGAGATAACGCTGCGCAGGTCCTTACCACTTCGAAGGCTCGTGAATTCGCAGCGCCAGCAGAGCACGTAGTTGAAGAGGGCAAACCTGACAGCGACTGTGGAGCTCCAAGCCAGAGCGCGGCGTTAGCTGAAAAGCGCGATGCCGCACAGATTGTCCTTGCAACCCAGATAGGCGTAGGCGCAGCGCAAAAAGGTAGTCCTCCAGAAAGCAGTCGCGCGCTGAAAGTGGCAACTGCAAGTTCTATTGTAAGCGAGGAATGCGCCTCAGCGCTGCCTCGAAACAATGATCAGTTCAACGATCAGGGAACGACAGCCGCTCGCGACCAAACACCCGAAAATGAGTTATGCTCCACTGAAACCAGCGTGTCTTTGCCCATTGCCCGCGTCGCGATCGAGAGCCCGCTCGAGGTGCGTCTGACCGAGGCAGCCGTCTCCCAAAACCTGCCTAAGCAGCATCCCTCGATTTTCCCTAATCGCTTGGATATGCTGCCCCAAGAAAAAGGCCTTTGTTTTGGAGATAACGCTGCGAAGGTCCTTACCATTTCGAAGGCTCGTGAGGTCGCGGCGCCAGCAGAGCACGTGGTTGAAGAGGGCAAACCTCAACCTGTAAGCCCGAAGCCTTTAAATTCTCACGCTGATGAGCTAGAGCAGGCTTTATTGCAAACTGTCGATGAGGCGAACGCCGGCGACTTTACCCGTGACGGCTCCGCGCTACCTAATGACGAGCCAGCCCAGGACTTACTCACTTTTAGCACAGGGGTAAAGAGCACCGATAGTAGTGCAAGCTATAGTGAGTCTTCCGAAGCAGGCGCAAATGATGAGCTGGGGCTAGGTGAGGAACTGAAAACGAATCTAGTGTTGCCCCACTCAGATGGCTTTCTCGAACTCCTTCGTGTGGACAGAGAAACGTTCACCGCTGAGCAAGAGAAAGACCAGACTCTACGAAACTTGAGTCACCAAAGTGACATGGGTGTGTCACGGAAGAACATACCTTTCCAGCTCCGTTCTGGCCTGCTGTACCGCCAGTATAAGGATAGGAAAGGTATCCTACACGACCAACTTACTGCCCGCGTCGCGATCGAGAGCCCGCTCGAGCTGCGTCTGACCAAGGCAGCCGTCTCCCAAGACCTGCCTATGCAGCACCCCTCGATTTTCCCAAATCGCTTGGATAGGCTGCCCAAAGAAAAGGGCCTTAGTCTTGGAGATAACGCTGCGCAGGTCCTCACCAGTTCGAAGGCTCCAGAATTCGCAGCGCCAGCAGAGCACGTAGTTAACGAGGGCAAACATGACCCAGTAAGCGTGATAAACTCTCACGGTAGTGAGCCAGAGCAGGCTGGATCACAAACTGACAATGAGGCGAACGCCGACGACTTAACCTGTGACGGTTCCGCGATGGCTAGTGACGCGCCCCGCAAACCAACAGCGAGGGTTTCCACGGAGCGGAAGCGTATAGAGGTGGCCAAACGGGAAGAGGTAATAAAAGGGAAAGTGCGGCTCTTGTTGTCTGCTCGACTGAAATCCAAACCGCGTAGCCGCCCCAATTTGGCACCTCGGTCCTCAAGAGTTCGCACCCGCCCCGTGGGAACACAAGCCAAGAGAACGCAACGCGCGAACCCAATCCGAGAGAGACGGATACGCTGGCACGGCATTCGCACTCGTTCGTTCCCTTCTCGCATTCTGCTTTCTGAGCGTCAGCTAAACTTCAGAACCGCGAGACTTGGACGAAGAACAGTGCAGGGTCCCAAGCTGAAGTTCCTAGCTTTGTGTCATTTTGCACCTGCTAGAGTAGCTATCGGACCGCGGCCGCGCAGGGGGCGGCTGAAAAATAGGAACCAGTAAATTCCCTGAGTCGCACCGCTGTTTGCGGGCGGGTTCGAGGAATAACCCGTTCTTGAGTTGAATGCTTGTCTCTTTTTGTTCATTTAACTCTCCTGTACAGAAATGCAAGCTGAAATTCCTAGCATTATGCAATGTCTCATCTGCTGAAGCAGCTGTCGGACCGCGGCTGCGCAAGGGGCGGATATGACGCATAATCCCATATTGAGTTTAATGCTTGTTTTTTGTCTTTTGCTCATATATCTCTCCTGTACAAGGATGAGAGCGAAACTTTGGAGATTGGCATTGCCGGACTCAGTTTACATGCGTTGCAGTAAAGTGCGAGGTAATGGAAACGCTGATGGCCTCAGCCGAAGCTTTCCCGTGTAATGCCCTTTCCTGACTCCCCAGACGTTATTCCGCTATGCAAATTTGTATTTTGTTTTTTTGCTTTAGCGGGAATCATTTTTGTCTGTTTTGTATGTGTGTTCAGCAACTCCACCTTCCCTTTGTGCTCTCACGGGCGGTGGCTTTCTGTGACAAAAACTGTGCTACGGCACCCCCCCAAAATTTTAGAAAGTTTTCCTCCCTTTTGACTAAACAAGCTCTGGGTATTCTGGTTTGGTCAAACATGTCAACTTTCGGAGGAGGACGTAAATTTCACGCTACAGCTCATTTTCTCTAAAGAGGTTTTGTTGACCGAAAACGGCTTGGCAGTTCTTGAAGTCGGTTTGGCGCTTTCTGCTTGTTGGGCTGTGTACCTTGCTGGTTGAGACCGTTACAGTTGTCAACGAAGCAAGAAGAACCTTTGGGCCCAGCTGTGACCAAAAGCCGAACGGACACAACTCCAGGTCTCTGCGCGCAGCAGCGTTGGCTGCAACCACTACGAGACCTCTTCGGGCGGCGGACGTGCTGTTGTGTTTCTACCCCCCCCCCCCTTCCTTAACTCTGTGTGTTCCCGTCACACCTGTGTCCACTCGGACCATCGGACCACGTGGGCCCGATCAGGCAGCTACCGTGAACAATCGCCAAGGTCGACAACCTCGCGACGACCATGGGAAGTGAGATGCTTGGAATGCCCCTCCGAGCCTCAGCGGATTAGTGTAGCAAGAATGTCGAGGGCCATTGTCAGCAGAAACCCCAGCGACCACAGCGGAGATGACCACTATAGCGGCGACGAAGGCAGGCGAGGCCCAGGAGCTTTTGTCCGAGCAACCACCGTGAATGCGGAGGCGACCTGGCGGCGCCGTCACGCTGGCGGATAATTGAAGAATTCTGTGTCCCCGACTCGCGTTCTGGGCAATCGGCGGGGAGGCAAGTTCATTCCCCTGCTGAAAGACTTCAGGAGATTCCTTTCCCGCGGGGCTGGTTGAGTCAGCATTCTCCCCCTCTCATCGACCCAGCTGCGTTAGAGTGGAAAAGCTCGCACCTGCCCAGCCGTGGGTGGTGACAAGAACGTCCCCTTCGGTCCATCGGATTGGACAGTGCTCGTCGACCATTATTCCCCAGCCAGGGATCTGGGGAAACCGGACGATATTTAACTCGGCCGTGAGTGTGGCCGAGAAGCCTGCTAGCTCCAGTCGACTACGGTTGACGAAGACGTTCCCCTTCCACTGAGAGCCATTCTCAGTCCCGCTCTATGTAATTAATGTAAATATGTGAATACAGTTTTCCTTCACTTCCCCTACTCCCCGTCTCCGGCCCACGTTCCTTCCTCCTTCGGCATTGCGGCGGTGATCCTGGACCCGATGCCTGGTGGGACGCGCTTCTAGCATCGACAAACATATCACGGACAAGAGGACCCTGCAAATGTTGCAATAACCGACTTCGTTGGTGTGCGAGAGCCTCCAGCCTCTCTGGTGCAGCGGTAAACTGAGAGGATGCCAACACCGGCGTCATGAAAGTCTGCAGGAATTTCCCCTCGTGTAGCGGAAGGATCCACTCCGCGGATAATTCCTTTTACGCAGGCTAGCTCAACGTTACTAGAACCAACTCAGTTTCACAGCTCCCAATAGCGCCCAACGGAGGAGAGTGTCCCAAGCGGCCGTCACGAGAACTAACGGCGCTGCAGTCGAGTCTTGCTCCCTGCCGGGCGCGTCCCGGTACATATGAGGTTTTGGCAACCTGCGTTTGCGCTCTACATGGCTGCAGTAAATAATGCTTCCATTACGGCAGCTTTTGCTTCGAAGCTGCGTGTTATCGGGGAAAACACGTTTCTGTGGTGCGAAATTAGGCTGTTAATATCGTGAAAAAAGTGCAAAAACGCTGCCAGCACGCTCGCGAGCATTGTGTCTTGCTTTGCTCAATGGCTTGTGTTTTTCGAAGTCAGTTTGCGATCCTTTCTGGGAAGTGCACGCTCCCACCTTTTAAACTCGATGGGGTCTTTCGGGGGCCCGAAGAAATGACTGTCCGTGGAGTCATTGTTACGATACCCGCTATTGCATCCCGGTGCAAAGCAGGTCAGCATGAAGAGGCCCGATGTCACAAGATAGCAACAAAAATTCAGGGGACACTGACGATGTGAAGTGCGCGAGGCGAGAGCCTTTCCCCGCAACTTTGGCCGCACGGCCGTTGGCACGCACGAGGCGGCTATGGGGCGACTTGGATTAGGTAGCCATGAGAAATTGGGTCGTGACTAATTAGTTATGACCCATGAATAACTAGTCATGATTGGTTAATTAGGAACTAGTCATGTCTGGCTAGTCATGACAAACCAGTCATGACAAGTCATGACTAAAAGGTCATTAACCAGTCATAGCTACTAATGACTGCTTAATGACCAACTAAACATGACTAACTATTCATGCCTGCTTATTAACTAACCAGTCATGACTAATCAGGGATTAGCCTTGGTTAGTCATGATTAACTAGTCATGACTAACCATGACTAATGGCTAACCTGTAATGACTATTTAATTACTAACTAGTCATGACTAACCATTCATGACTAATTGGGTCATGACTAATGACTAATTAGTCATGACCTAATTAGTCGCTGGTTAGTAAATCCTGACTAGTAAGTCATGATTGGTTATTGACTAACAAGTCATGATTGGTAATGACGGACTAGTCATGACCAACCAGCGATACAAACCAGATTGGTTAATGACGAACTAGTCATGTCTGCTTAATGACTAGTTAGTCATGACTAACCAGCGATGACAAACCAGTCATAACTAACCAGTCATTAACCAGTCATGACTGGTTAATGACTAACAAGTCGTGATTACTTAATGACTAATCAGTCATTAGTCATGGTTAGTCATGCCTAGCCATGACTAATGGCTAACCAGTCATGACTAGTCATGACTCCTTAATGACTAGCTAGTCATGACTAACTAATCAAGACTAATTGGGTCATGACTAATTCGTCATGACCCATGACTTACTAGTCATGATTGGTTATTGACTAACTAGTCATGACTAGTTAGTTGATGACTGGTTAATGACTAGCTAGCCCTGACCAACTAGTCATGACTGATTAATGACGACGTAGTCATGTCTGGCAAATGACTAGTTAGTCATGACCAACTAGTCATGGTTGATTAATGACAAACTAGTCATGTCAAGCTAATGACTAGCTATAGTCATGACCAACATTACTAGAACTTGGTTCTAGTAACATTGGTCATGAGAAACCAGTCATGACTAACCAGCGATGACAAACCAGTCATGACTAACCAGTCATAACTAGTCATGACTGGTTAATGACTAACTACTCATGGCTGCATAATGACTAATCAGTCATGACTAATCTGTCATTAGCCATGGCTAACCAGTCATGACTAACCTTGACTAACGACTGACCAGTCATGACTAGTAATTACTGGTTAATGAATAACTAGTCATGACTAACCAATCATGACTGACTAATCATGAGTGATTAATGACTAGCCAATGACTAACCAGTCAAGACTGGTCAGGTAGTCATTAACCAATCATGACTAACTAGCCATGAGTTAATGATTAGTTCAAATGCCAAATGAGTAGGTAATGACTTCAAATGCCAAAGGCCCTGGTTCAATTCTCAGCCTCGACAGTTTTTTAAGTAGTGACGCCGAAACGCGGACACATCTGCCGACACAACTGCTAACGACAGTATGAGGCATTAGAGGCTTTCGCCTTAAAATTAACTGAGAAGCAGACGACACAAAACGGCTGTCGCGAGCGCTGTTGTAAAAAGGGCGCAGCAGGGCCAGCGAGCCGCACCGAGCGGCGACGAGGGAGCAAGACTCGATCGCAGCGCCACTAGTTCGCGCGACCGCCACTTGGGACAGCTCTCCGGTCGGAGCTGTGAAACTGAGTTGGTTCTAGTAACGTTGGTGAGGCCTGCGTCTCGTTGTGTCCGCGTACGCTTCGTGCTATGCCCGTAAACATTTCATGCTTACTCTACTCTCGGTTGCGGGAGAGGCAGGTTTTTTTTTAATTACACCATCTCCTACAGGGACCAGCGCCACAGAATAAGCTTGACACCGTTTTGACTAAAAGAAGTTAGCGGCAGATTTTCAGCCGGCAAACTGGTGAACCAGGTTAGCGGACCTGAGCCCGGGGAAGACATAGCCATGGCGGAAAACCTACAGAGCCTTCGAACCTACATCCAAAGGGGGAAAGACCTGGCCAAATTCCCCACTCGCGGAGCGGCCTCACCAAAATTTGAAGACAGGCCAGAAGACGTACAGGCAGGCCGTGGAACAGCAGCACCAGCGGGGTGGACAGCAGGACTCCAGGACAGGACAGCAGGACTCCGGTGAGGAACCACAGAAGAACGCTGTCGGTGACCGTAGACCACGAGCAGCGAACCGAACGAGGGGCGTGCAGCCTGTTCTCAGGAGAGAGAAGACTCGAAAAGTCTCGTGCTGGCTTCGTTTTCTTCCTGTATTCTTTGGAACTTCTTCTTCTTTTACCAGGCCGTTGGTAGTAACATTGGCGGTGGAAATGCGCTTTTTGTCTCTTGAAGGCTTAATAATTACTGTTATTAATACGTCTTATTGGTTTTACATAATTAGCCAGAACTTCCCCCTTCAAGCGATGCATTACATGTGACCGGTGTTATGCTTACTACTATTTATGCTTATAACTACAGTAGGATACAAGTTCATAAAACAGCAGTTGCTCACACTGGGCGGCGGACCGCGGCGTTCTGGAGTACTCCGCTGGCCAATCGCAAAAGTAAACAAAATGAGTTTTTTAATAGGCAGTTTTATCGCGGAAGCCTTCAATGCCTCATCGTTGTAAGCAGGAGTTGTCGACAGAAATGTCACGCTCTTCAATTGGTCGAAATTGTCGTGATATCACAGTGCGCGAATTTCAAACGGGGCCAATTGTTTTTTGCTAGTAACCATGGAACCAATTAAAGGGATCGTATAGTGATGCTCCAAGTAAGTGGGATTGAGTTTATGTAATAAGTCAATTACCCAGTTAACATAATTAACCTTTCTAGTCATGCCAGAAAGATAAATAAAACCGCGTAGGAAATTGGTCGAGTTGGGGAATCGAACCAGGGTTTCCGGAGTGGAGGTCTTGCACGCTAACCGTCGCTAATCGTGGGGCACTGGGTTCTACTTCAAGCTGCATTATGCAGCGTTTTGCTGAGTGTCCCCTTTTTCCACTGTAATGTGTGTCGAGAAATAAATTTTCAATTTCAAAAAACCACTCTGCCATGGCAGCATGATCGTTTGGAATGAATAAAGGTGCGTCTAGTGAATACGGTGTCTTCGTTCACTCCCATCTTCCTCCTTCCCTTTCGGCGAGGTTCAGGTGTTCACCGATATATGTGAGACAGATACATCTCCCTTCCTCAAAAACCAGTTTACCGACGAGAAATGCGTAGAACCGAACGGGTGATGGCGTTCTGTGGACTCCCTGGCAGCGTTGCAAGACGCTGCCGCGTAAGAGGCGAAACTGAACATCTTAACCACACATCAGTGACACAAGCAGCAACAGCGCGCTTAAGGCTTTCGCCTCGGCGCACTTTAGGTCAACAAAGTGCCCCCCTGAATTATTAGTTTCACGTACGTAGAGCGCTTACGAGTCACCAGTGCGCATGCGCATAACGGGAAGCGTCAGCGTGGGTCTCACGGACGTACGTGAGGTTCGGATCTTTGCTTTGCGGTTTTCATGTTGCTTGCGTACGTGGCGTTGGGAAGATCGCGGCGCCCTGCCCGCCCGCTTCAGAGTGAATACAGCTTTGTCGCTAATCCCTCAACGTGGTATCGTGTTGTCAACTGTTGTATTTGCCTTCAGTTGGCCCGTTCTTGCTCTTTCATGAAGTTTAAGGTGAGTACTTGCTTTTGTTTTCCCGATAGAAGCCCGTTTCAGCAGCTCCTAAAACTGACGGAGAAGCGTTTTGTAGTCGTCATAGCAACAGAGGCCGAGGGTCTCGCGAGACCACGAGGGGCTCGAAACCCCGCGGGATATCGCGAGACCCTCGGCACAGTCATCGGGAAAAGCAAAACTGTGCGCGTTTCCGCTCCGTGCACACACGTTGTCAACACGAGTGGGACACCAGCGCGCCATCGCTTCTCGAAAAGCGATGATTCAGATATGCTGCGGGACGAGAGGGAACGCAATCCCTCGGAAGATAACATGCAGGGCAGTGGACTGAAATCGCTTGACGTTTGCCACAAGCAAGGGGGAAAGTATTTACCGCCTGCACTGTGCGCGACCGCAAGTCTTGCTACAAGCGCACTGTGGCTTGACTTGGCTCGGCTCCAAGCAGCTCGACTAAACAAAATTAGTTTTGCTTATCTGTACTAGACGGCGCGGCATAACATGCTAGCGCATTTTTAGTTCTAGGCAGATCTACACAGTTTGCGTCCCGTACGTGTAGCTAAAACTGTACGAAGCGACACGAGCGTACGCTGCGTAGACCGTTGACGTAGACTGCTGATGTTTACGTACGTGAAGGTTCTACCTTTGCCTCCTCTAGAAAGATGCCTGCCGTGTGCGACAAAAATTTTCTATTTTTGTCGCACTATTTTTGTCGCAATTTTCTAAAATCTATTTTTCCTCCTTTCCACTTGAGGTGATAGCTAGCGCTCCCTGCGGCGGCCGCTTGCACCACATGCGCGCATGCGCACACTGCCGCGCGCTCGCGGCGCGCGCGTTCCGTTTCTGTAGCAGACGACGTCTCTGCGGCAGACGACACCTTCCGCGCGTTTTCGACTGTTTACGCAGACAAAAACATAAGCGCGCAGAGGGGAAGGAAATAAGTCGCAAATAAATTTACTTGGCTCTCTCATAGGTTATTAAGCACGCTTTGAACGACGTTGGAATCTTTTGTGAAAAGTACGGCGGCGGACTTATTAGCAGAAGAGCTGTTTAACACGTCTGATGACTGCTGCCGCTCGCTGCTCGCACCTGTTTCTGTCTTTTGGTACATCAGAAGCAGTTTTGTGCATTGTGCGTTTTGGAAAGAGTTCGGTATTGTAAAGTGCGATGCTCTATTGTTGCGTCCCACGCTGCACCTCAAGCGAACGAAGGAAGGAGCCCGGAGTCTCACTACACGAGCTAGCATCCGACAGCGCCACGCGGGAGCAATGGATAGGAGTAATAGCACGAAACGACTGGGTGCCAACATCTGATTACGCTGTTGTGTGCAGCCTGTACTTCCAACCATCTGTTTTCCGAGACGACTACAAGCGATGTCTACAGAAGCCAGGTGCAGGGCCTAGTGTATTCATTTCTAGAACGCCGGGCCTGGAGAAGTCCGCCGTTCCGGAGAAACCAGGTGGAGGAGCAGAAAAACGTAAGCGCGAGCTTTCGCCAAGTGTGCCTTGCGTGTTAGATGAGCGTGAGGATGAGCAAGGCAACAATGCGATTGCAGAACACAAGGCAGCCCCTCCAGTTGAACTACCCGGTGAGCTATCGACATCATCAAATGCTGGTGCGCCAACCAACGGGCAATATACAGATGGTAGAAGCAGCGCACTTCACATTGAGCGTGATGTGAATGCACCGAGTGGCGCATCGCATGAGCCTCTGCTACATGGCGAAGAAACGGTCACAGCTGTGAGGAACAAGAAACGAAAAACCAAAGCCCACGCTAAGAGGTCATTTCAAACACAAACAGCACCAACACCCTCTTCGAGTTTTTTTCTTCCAGCGCAAACGGTGGCGACGAAAAGAACACGCCCTGAGAGCGAAAACTGCCAGACTGAGCAGAACAGTGGACGCGTACAAGCAAGAGCTTCTGAAACTGAAGAAAAGCTGCTTGGTCAGTGCATTTTTTGAAGTTGTCGACGATGCAGAAGACGGTAGTGCCAAAGCAGTGCTACTTCGAGACCAAGTGAAGAATTAAAAAAAGAAGAAACTGCAGGGGTCTGAAACCACAATCAGACAGTGTATCGCTATTCGACACCTATCGGCAAAGACTTAGGAACATATCAGGTCCGAGGGACTCCTCCGACTACCATGTAGAAGCACTCTACAGAAATATATTGGAACAGTCGCTGGAGAAGTTGGGTTTAACAGCCTCGTCGTTGCCGCCTGGAAGATGAACTAGCAATTCTGGACACGCTTCAGTCGAAAGTGTGCGGTCTTGTAGTAGACGAGATGAGGATTGGGGAGAAGCTGATCTATAACAAGCAAAGAGATGCATTTGTAGGAGATGTCGACATCGGCGCCGAAGTTCAAGATATTTGTCCCAGCTCAGAAGACGAGGTCCTAGCGAACTCCCTTTTGAACTTTTTCCTGTGTGGCCTTCACGCAAGGTTTACGATTCCCGTGGGGTATTTTTTTTACCAGAGGCTATACAGGAGAACAACTGGCCGTAATTATACGCCATGAGCTCTAGAAGACGGCCGATGTAGGATTCGACATCGTCCGGCTGGTGACCGACAACCGCAAGGTGAATGTCGCGGCAGTGGATATTCTGTGTGGAGGCATGGCGAACATACAGACATTGCACCCTGCCGATCCCTCTACGGAGCTTTTTATTTGCTTTGACCAAAGTCCCATCATAAAAAAATGCGACGTTACAGTTCCTTGCGAAGGACTTCGGCAAAACAAAACACGTCACATCAAGGTATGTCAGAAGTCTCTACAAAATGCAGAAGACTAGACAGTGAAGCCAGTTAGGTTCTTGACCCGCAAGCACGTGTATCCATCTAACTTAGAAAAAATGAATGTGAGATCAGCGGTTCAGTTGTTTTCAGTTCCTGTATCTGCCGCGCTTAGCTACCTCAAAGATCAGGCCGGCCATACAAGTGATCTGGACTTTGCTTCAGCAGGACCAACAATTGAATTCATGCACATTATACAGAAGTGGTTCACACTAATGGACGTCAGCAATCGCCAACAACACATCCACTGCAATAACGCTGACGCCCGTCAGTGAACGGACGCAGATGACCCAAGATTAGAATGGCTTGAGGTTCATTTCCTTGCTTACGTAGGAGACCTGAGGAACGAAAGCCCGGCTGGAAGCTTTTTAAGCAAGGAGACTTACTACGCTCTTGTCTTTGCGACCACGTCAAATATGAGGTGCATTCGTCACTTACTGACCTTGGAGTTCCGCTTCGTGCTCACACGTACAATGTCGAGGGACCCGATAGAGCCTATGTTTGGCTTCTTGCGCCGAAGTTCTGGTACTAACGACATCCTTGATGTGAAGAGCGGGATATCCGGACTTGAAAAAACGCTAAAGACCGGCATTGTTGCTGCCTTCGACCAGAGTAACGTTCAGAGCTCGACATCATTCGTCGCAAGGCAGCTGCTTCCAACTCAACAGAGACCCACCATGCCTGCCACTGGTAACAAGTTTCTCGACCAGGCAGTGAACGACGTAAAAAGTCACTGCAGAACATCGACACCGCGCATAACAGGTCCGGACGAAGCCAGCGTCGCTACGGTTGGAGGTTTCATTGTGAGGGTTGCAAGGGAAAACATGGCTTGCTCGAACTGCGTCGCACTGCTACAGTGTCACAAAGACACCACACCTCTCCTTGGCCTTATTGCCAAACAAGATCGAGGCGGGTTCTACTACCCTAGTCAGGAGCTCGTAAAACTGATGATTGGTCTTCGAAATCTTGTAGACTACGTGCTTCCGCACAGAAAGCATTTCACAAAGCCTTTGAACGTTTGCGTCGAAAGAAGTGTGGCAGCGCTCATATAACTCAATGTTCTAAGCTGTGGCAACATAGACAGCGACCATCGCAAGGTTCTCCTGGAACTCAATATACAAAAGTTCATGAAGCCGCTGTTCACCAACTATGCAGCCAGCGCTACCGACAGGAATGCGGTTGTCAAGTTTCTTGACCGCAAGCCCATACTCCGCAAAGTGCTTAAATTGTAGGGAAGTTAAGCATACACCAAGCTCAAACGTTTTGCTTTCACTTTATCGTTGAGCCTGCCTGAAGTTTACCACTGTTTGCAGCAAAACTGGTTAGTTTATAGGGGTTTAACGTCCCAAAGCGACTTAGGCTATGAGAGACGCCGCGGTGAAGACCACCGGAAATTTCGACCACCTGGGGTTCTTTAACGTGCGCTGACATTGCACAGTACGCGGGCCTCCAGAATTTCGCCTCCACTCCGTGAGACTCAAATCATGCTGCGTAAGCCACATGCAAGGACGAGAGTGTGTGGAAATATTTGCCGCGCGTTTCTTGTTACGTTACTTGTGAACGCTGACTACATGAAGTGCGACAACCGCGGTACGAGCAAAAAACTAAAATTTCATTGGAAGTGGAGAGAACACAACGGATGGGTCGCCGCGTTTTCCGAGCAGCGCCGCCGATGCCGCTACGATGCCGCTACTGGCTGCTACCGCCGGGACACCTCAACACCCCTGTTAGCTTGCCTACATTACGACCAGAATGAGGTGGCACATTACGAGACGGTTTATTAAGCTGGAGTGGTAAGGCTCCGAGCGAATACACACCTCTGGTGGCGTCGCGCGCTGCCGCCGCTGCTGTTTGCATGAGCCAGTGACTGCGGAGCTCGCCGCGCACTACCGGGTGTACGTACGAATGCGCCGACCTCGACGATTTTTGCGAGCGCAGGGGATGTTTCACTACGCTTGGATATAAACGCGATACACGCTGGTTTTAGTAGCGAGGAACGAGCGGACGACGTAATTTCGCCATAGCAGAATCACTGAGCGAAGGCACGAGATAGTCCAACTCCACCAATTGCAGCTGGTCGAAAGTCACTCATGTCGCGGACAACTTCCGAATGTTTCACAAATAAGAGCGAACAGCTTGTGCCGCTACACGAATAACAAACACCACGTCTTTCGGTTGGGCTGCCGCATGCGAACTGCAAAATCTAATTGACTATTTTCATGGCAACGTAAGGGACAAATGGGATATTCTGCCGTCTGCCGAAGTCCACTGCAGGGAGGTTGAGGCTTTCCTCGCGGCGAGTCGTTTTCTCCGGTGCAAGTCCAGTGCACGCCACACCTCTGGCCGTGCGTGGCGACGGCTGAGCGGGGGCCGTTCGGACGTCGCCTCGATGGTTCCGCTCCATGAGCGTTTCGTGAAGCTCTAGTTCGTTAGCATCCGCGAGGAGACGTAGCTGCGGGCTCGGAGCATACCTCGTCTCCCATGAACATCATCGACCCGGATGCGGATCATGCACGCCTCCGCCTTTCCGCTTGGTCTCTCGTAAACTGCGACGGACCACCTATTCTTCTTGAAAGGCTCGCTGACATGGTCGTCGCCGCTGTATCAGCGCATAGGCTCGTCGGTGGCTCATCTTAAGGAAAGTAATATACAGCGCAAAAAAGAGGGAGAGCAGAGAAGGCCAGTCCTGTTGTTTGTGTCTTCTCTGCTGTCGCTGTTTTTTGCCCTGTATATTTTTTCCTTAAGATCCGACATGCCTGTTGTCAGCGGTGTGAGGTCGAATAAAATGTTTTAATGATGAACATTCTATTTGCTCTGCTAGCGGGTATTGAAGAGCTAGTATAACATTTCTTAAGGATTACGTTCGGACAGGGGTTAATTCTGTACGGGCAGATGCGTGCTCTGACGGGTACGAGTTCTCGGTACCCAATAAGTATATCTGCGCTTCAGAGGTAGGTCCATAACCGCAGGTAGCGCAGTGCCTTGTCATTTGGTTCGTTTACCAAAAGACAGAGGTGAGAGACTGTGATACAGCTTATTTAGTGCGAAGCGAAGGCTCCGAGCGTACGTCACTTCGCCTATAGCTGCCGCAGTAACTTGCACGCAACGAACAGTAGTGATCACCGCGCTCAGCAGGGCGTGAAGACGCGAATGTTTGTCATTTGTGGGAGTCCGGAGACGTAAGAATGTGCGATCAAAGTTATTTTTGCAGCTCCTCGAAAGTAGCGAATATAGCGCTGCCGGAAAGTGCGCATAGTAAGCAACTTGACAGGCATACTTTGGACATGACTATAGCCAAGAGCCTACACCGACGTCCGCCGTTCCTTTAATGAGAAGCGACTGGGTCCGTCGGACGTATCTATAGACACTTCGTTGCAGGCTCAAGCCCACCTGGTCTCCGGCCCTTGCTCTAGTCAGAGTCAGCTGTCGTGCAGTCAGCCGCGTGACCTAGCTTCCACGCTCTGGATTGGTGTTCGCGATAGCGAGGAAGCCATGGCGCTGGTTTTCCCCTTCCTGTAGCATGCCGCAATGTATTTTTATTTCACTGTAGCTTAGTGAAATAAAAAATATTGAATTGGGGCCCGTCGCCGCATTCCAAGCACTCTTGGAGCTGATTCTTTCCCTTTTTCTCTCTCTGGAAGCGGGAAGTCGGCCTCACGTGAAGACAGAGACTATGGCCTGGCCAATAAAATGTGTAACATGCTCTCCAGCTGGGCACGGTATTCTCGTTTAGTTTTAAGACAAGGCTTCACAATTGCCGCTCGCTTGCTATGAACTGGCCTGTTTGTTTTTCTCAAGGAGAATGGTGTGTCTAAGTGACCAGGCTAGCAGGTGCATTTAGGTGGCATGAGAATGTGCCGAGTAGTGTGTTCGAAGAATTCGAAGTCGACCAGGACTTCTCTGAGCAGAGTTGTTCAAAGTTAAATGAATACCAGCTAGAGCAGTGCAGTTAACAAAAAGGAGAGATAATGGCATACGTTGCAAAGTAAATCTCGTGCCTGGCATTTTACCTGTAAAGCACGGACTATAGTGTAAAATATTTTCGTTTGCGCGATAGTTCGCTTATCATATCCTACCAAAAAAAGAAAATTGCGTTGCACCAAAATACAAATTTTCCCCTCAGCCTTTGAACACTCACGGTGTATACATTTGAAATGCACTATGTACAACCTATGAAGAGGTATAACGGACTAACGTTAATACGACGTGCATAAAAACACCAGCAGCTACAAGATACGGTCGAAATAGTGATAGTTCATATTCGATTGAATGTTGGGCAGAGCAAAAGAAGCATCTAAACTGAGTAGCTCGTGAAAAAGCACCACTCTGTTGCTTTTGATTTCAGCGGCACTGTTTATGAGTATCGGTCGGCCAACCGGTATTGCAAGAGAAAGACCATGCAGCGGAATGAAGCATCCCGTAGCGAACTGCATGTGAAGCAAAAGAATTCCGGTAGCACTCATGAATTCTGCGCTCTCTACCTTGGTGATTAGCGTCTAATCATCGCAAAATGTGGGGGCAGCGTTTATGGAGTTGATAACGTGTATTACATATTTTGCATCCACTTGTTTGCGTGCATCCCGACAGGTTACATAAGTTACTAGATGTGGAAACCTAAAACTGCTCTCTGCGGTAGAAAGGTTGTGACCTTGCGTATCGAGTGAAATAATTGGTTCTGTCATGGCTGGCAGCAATTCGCATTGGCTTTTTGCTACTCTGTGCTGTGTTGAGGTTTCTGGCTAATCGCGTCTCGACACTTTCATGCCTTGCTGTCTTCCCCCTATTGCCACGAACGAGTTTCTGTGCTGTACGTGTGTACGTCTGTCACCGCCGACAATGATCAGATGCTGTCATGCTCACACAGGTAAATAGTGACTCTGCAGAGCGGGCCACTTGGGCACGACAGTCGGCCGGGCATTCCAGTTTGTGCTGAACGTCAAAAGGATGATCAAGAAGGCAGTTAAGAGTTGCTTAAGAATTGCTCACAGGTACGGTGCATTTCGCGATAGTCGCGCAAGCGTGTTTAATTAAGCCTCACTAGCCTAACTGGGTAAACTGGGGTGCGTCTTATACACGGGTGCGTCTTATATAGGAACTTTTTCAGTGACAGCTTGCATATACGGCAGGTGCGTCCTATACAAGGGTGCGTCTTATACACCGGAAAATACGGTACACGTGGACTCTTTGCATTTGCCGATCGCTACCTGTCGCGCCGCTGGTGGCAGAGCAGCAAGCCGCCCCAAAGCTGGCTAAAAGGCATCCCATGCGCTGGTTGACTCCTCCTCTTTATGGAGGTGAGATAAAAAAGAAGGCTGGAGCCGGGACCTTTGATTCGACTTAATGGCGAAATTGACCACTCAGGACAATAACTCGGAGGTTCGATGAATGCTCAGAGCGTGCAGCTCGAGTTCCCATGGTAACAAAACTTGCTCAGAATCCTCTTGTGTTTAAATCAAGCTATTAGCCCTGTGTCCCTCTGCTTAACTCCACAAATTCTTCACCTGGCAAACCTCCAATGCAATCACCACCGACACACGTAAACCCGCTTCCTTGAGGCGTTGAACTCAAGCAAACGCGCCCGAGTTCACTCGGTGGGATAAGACGCGGAAGCGGATTTGGAATAGAAGATCAAGCAGTTTCGAGCTTAAACCCGCATTACCAAGAATTTCATTTAGGAAGAGGAGAAAATTTAACTTGTTTTATTAAGGGATATGTGTTAATTTCTTTACGTAGCGAAAACTTTAAAAAGGGGGACGCGTCATTGTGTAGCGAATTGTCAGCCGTTCTGCTGTTATTGATTACAATCACTCTCTCGGTTTTCGCGCTGTGCGGCGGTGGCTGCGTGCATTGAGTACCATCACTGGACACATGCGGGTATGGCAGCCAGTCAGTGCGGAAGCACTCGGCCTGAAAGCCCCTGAGGGATATGTCCCCGCAGTCGGCATCTGCAGCTCGCGTCCGTTCCTCTTTGAAGGGCGTGAACTCCGCGTTGAGGACCAACAGCTCTCGAAGGCACCGGTCCACGGCGATAATACTTGCAAAGCCATGGACCAAGGTTCGTTTAATTCTGAGGCGACCTTCCGGCTTCTTCGTGTTTAAGCAAGCGTGCGTATGTTTGCTCTCAGTGGACCTCATGGTTATAGAGACTTGTACACAGAGACTTAGTGACTTATCCTGCACCTGATCACAGGGTGCTCCCTGCGCACACGCCGTACCCCCGCCTGGCCGCGCCGCTTCCACTGCGCGCGCGCAGCCGGCGTCCTATAAACCGATATTCATGTACACTACAGTAGGTCTCAGCAAGAATAAAAACCTCTAATATTCAAGCACCGATACTGCTCTACTGCCTTACGGACCCCTTGCGAAGGTTTTCAATGTGCAAATCTATGCCCAGGTCAAGTTTCTTGTTCTGCTGTTTGACTCCTTTCAGCTTGAGCCGAAATTGCTATCACAGGCTGGTCTTGATGTGAGAGAATAAGAATATTGAGGAGTAATACGACTTAGAGATATAAACGGTGAGGTGCAGGGTTTAATGCTGGCTCTCAGACTGCACACGTAGTGCATTCGCTTTCCCATCTGCACTGTGCACCTTAAAGGGACTAAAAGAATTTATCGCTGCGAAAATTTTATGCACGAACGTTTTCATCTTGAGTGTTCATGGTGACGATCGGACGGTGGTTTGTCTCGGACTAATTCGCTCTCGTTTAGCGGGAGCCAGTTTAAGGTTGCATCGATGCTACTTCACCGCCATTTCATCTCTTGGGCACCAGAGGTTTACCACGTCCTGCTGCGTCAGAGCGCCATGCGATACCACGAAGAGTCACAGGGGTTGGGTTCTTTGTTCTGAGCGCTTAGTTAAAGGCGGTGCGGGAATAAGAGCGCCTAGCGTAAAGCTCACTAATAATGAAGGTTGGTCTCGTGGTAATTTTTCACTTTCATGAGAAGGCACAGGTTCGCCAGTTAGATTTTCGCACGTTATATCCCAAATGCAGGTACACAAAAACTGTATGCTTAATACTGAAGTAGGCCGGTCAAAATTAAAGGCACTCCCGCTCTTTCGGCAAATAATTGTAACAATCATCTTCGCACAGCAGTTCAACGATAAGAAGTGCTGCCTGCGGTCACGTCATCATGTTCACGCATAGAGGGTGTAGATAATTTACAATAACAGCTGCGCCACTAGCATCAGGAAGTGTCAACGTCGGTTGTGTATGCACACAGCATTCCGGTTTTCTTTAGTTTTAAGAAAAGACGTTGTATTTCTCTAATATGCGCAAGCACATTGTTCTTGAAATAGGTCGGCATACTTCAGAGAATTATTCACTCCTCATTCAAGTGTATCAAATATTTGATTAATAATTAGGCAGTTGCGGCAGTCTTAAACCGAGTAAATCACAACTCTGTCCGCTAGCACTGCAAACAGCTTGCAACCGCAGTAACATTCTGTGTTTCTGCCCTATCGCTATGCTAAGATTTGTGCTACCGGTTTCAGCACGGAAAGTGACGATTTGAGATGGCCATGATCCTTTTGAGTCTGAGTCTACTACCTCCACTCCTCCTGAATGTCACGGGTGTCAGAGAATTCGCAAACAACGGTGCACGAAACACAAATCAGCATATTTGGCGCACCTCACAGAGCCAGAGCGTCTGGCATTGCTTGAGCCTATACTTTCCAATGTTCCCTCAATAACTCCTGCGGAGCTCAAAGCAGTGTGGTAGGCTCCTGTATGATGTCAGCGTATCATTCGTTGCATCGTTTATTTTTTGCTACGGCCACGTTTAGAAGAGACAAGTTGCTGGAAAGGCGTGCTTACCACTCGTGCCCTTGCCGAGCTGGGAACGGCAGACGAGCAGCGCGATCGAAGGCAGCGGGTCGGCGACGCATCCACGTGGCGGTGACAGGCATCGCCACCGGCTGATGTCCCACGATGTCCTGCGCAGAATGAAGCGTACAGAACATTGCTTTCCCACAATGATCTCGCATTCGCAGCAAACAGCATATGCTTGGTGGAGCCGGTGCGTAAACAATTTCTACCTTGTGAAACTTACCGCAGACACGGAGGTTATGGCAGTGCCCAGGTACTTCAACTGGTGGGCCACCATAAGCTCCAGGCAGAGATATGGCTGAATTCCTATAGGGGGTGTTCAAGACGAGTCCCAGCCGAACCTCGAGCGAGTACGGGGTGACCGAACGATCTAGGCGAGCTTGTTGTTGTAGCCTGTGACAGGGAGGCACGTACCCACACTGGGGGATCGGCCAAGAATCGAGACGTAAAGGTTGGTATTCACCTGTACATAGTAAAGGCAAAATAAAAGCACACGGGAGAGCAACACCGGGGGAGTCTACCACGAGAAGGGCAGAGAGAGGGGAAAAAATAATAACCATAAGGAATAATATATATATATATATATATATTTATATAAATATATATATATATATATATATATATATATATATATATATATATGCCGGGTGTCCCAGCTAAATATAACCAAACTTTTAAAAAAGGCGAAGTGTCCTAGTCCAGTGAACCCACCTCAGGGTTGTTCATAGTCGCGTGGCCTAGTCTTTCGTATTTTTTTCGCTCTTCAAAGTTAATTAATTAGTTCAGTTTAATTAGCTAACTTTTTAATTATTAACTTGAGGAAGAAAGTGTCGATCCAAAAGTTTTAGACCACCTCGAAAAACCGCTGGTAGTGCAGTTTCCGTCAAGTTACGATTTACGTAGCTTCATTTATTGGCCTTAAAAGAAAGTTGTCACGTGACCAGCTGCTCGCTCACTTCTCTGTCCCAATGTGCACCCAAAGTCTCATCGAGGAGAGGACTTAAGAAATAAATGGATTTTGTTGTTTAAGGCGCGTCTTGGGACGTTGAAGTGGCACAGTTGTCGTGAGAACGCTTTTTCTTATTGTGCGGGTTATGGTTAATGGCCGGTAAAAAAATTACTTTACGTAAATACTACTGCGCTGCAAATGTCTCAGTAAGCTGTTTCTCAAAGCGATCTACAACTTTTCCATTGACACTTTGTTCATCAAGTCAATAATTAAAAAGTTTGTTAATTAAGCTTAACTGATTAGTCAGCCTTGAAGAACGAAAAAAATACTGCAGACTGGGTCCCGCGACTCTAAACAACCCTCATTTGGTTTGAGACGGCTAGGACACCCCGTGTTTTTTAAAGCTTGGTTACATTTAGCTGGGACACCTGGTATATAAGAGAAGCCAACAGCCACAGAAACGCTATCGCTTAAAGCTAATTGAATAGAAAAGCAGAAGAAAAAACAACCATATGCCGCCGGTGGGATCCGAACCCACGACCTCCGAATTACGCGTCCGGTGCTCTACCTCTGAGCTACGGCGACGGCTGTCAAATATTCTGCTTTCGGTGTATTTACGTTTACAAATAACCTAACCTTCAGAGTGTTCATCAGCGCTACCCACGTTCGTAAGCGGCGGACGTAGAACGTCTTGAGTTACCGCTGGTGTGACGTATAACGTCACCGAACGGCGAAGGTGGAAGCTGTGTGAGAACGCTCTGATGCTTCCTATGGCGTCAAGGCTGCCAGAACCGAGGCCCTCGCTAATCAGTTAAGCAAACAATTGAAGGGGATGAGGGGCTCGTTATAAATATGAGAGAAGGCAACAGCCACAGAATCCAACGGACAAAGGGGATTTCTTTAAAATTTATTTATTTTTTTGTTATGTTGATCAGTTTCGAATATAACTGAATATGTTATTGCTTAAAGCTAATTGAATAGAAAAGCAGAAGAAAAAACCACATGCCGCCGGTGGGATTCGAACCCACGACCTCCGAATTACGCGTCCAGTGCTCTACCTCTGAGCTACGACGACGGCTGTCAAATCTTCTGCTTTCGGTGCTATTTACGTTTACAAATAACCTAACCTAGCTGATGAACACTCTGAAGGTTAGGTTATTTGTAAACGTAAATAACCCCGAAAGCAGAAGATTTGACAGCCGTCACTGTAGCTCAGAGGTAGAGCACCGGACGAGTAATTCGGAGGTCGTGGGTTCGGATCCTACCGGCGGCATGTGGTTGTTTTTTCTTCTGCTTTTAAGCGATAACATATTCAGTTATATTCTAAACTGATTAACACTACAAATAAATAAATAAATTGAAAAAAAAATCGCCTGTGTCTGTTGGCTTGTGTGGCTGTTGTCTTCTCTCATATTTATAACGAGCCCTGCATTCCCCTTCCCTTGTTTGCTTATATATATATATATATATATATATATATATATATATATATAAGCAAACAATATATATATTACCTTCACATATATATATATATATATATATATATATATATATATAGGAGTTTGGATTGGAGAGAGAGAGAGAGAGAGAAGAGAGATTAATTTGAAAAATAATGAAGCATAAAGAAGAAAATACTGAAAGCTTTAGCAAGGCAGTCGATGAGATTACAGCAAGAAATTCTGAACAGCGTCACCAAGAGACCTGTGGCTGAACCCAAGCGTGGTGGCGCCAAATGATAGCAAGTGTGGGCTGCTCAAACTAAGGCCAAGTTGCTTTAAGGGCAACTCCACAGTCTTCTTCTCAAAGATGTGAAACGACGACAATGGAGCCAAAAATGATCGATAGATTCAGGGTCACGGCAAAATGCACAGAGGGGATATAACGCCAAACCAGATCTGTGCAGACAGAAATTTAGAGGGGGGATACGGCAGCGCAACCTCGTCAGAGATACTTCTAGCTGCCGAGATTGACAAATTTTCCTGCTCCAGGGATATTTCAGATGCGGATATTCCGCTGATGTTAAAAGGCAGCACAAACCGTTGGCCCAATATTGGGAGCCTGTTGGCTATGTGTGGCCCTATACAGGACCAATGTTGCCTTCATTGTCCCCATGTTGGCACTGCCACAATGTGCCATTTCCAACATTGGCCCTACTTGTCCGATGTTTTCCCCATATTGGCAATGCCGCTTAGTTACACCTCCAACGATGGCCCTACTTGTCCGATGTTTTCCCCATATTGGCAATGCCACTTAGTTACACCTCCAACGATGGCCCTAAATTTCCGCTGTCGTCCCCATATTGGCAGTGCCGCCTCATTACACCCGCAACGATGGCCCTACTTGTCCGCTGTTTTCCCTGTATTGGCAGTGCCGCTCCGCGGCACACCAAAGGATGTCCCTGGGAATATATGTGGTTATTTCTCTCAATCCGTTCTTTTTTCAATATTCGGACTTGTTTATTTATTTATTTTTTAACACCAACAACAGCGCTAGCGTCGAACTCTGACGCGAAATTACAATAAAAAGTGCGATGTAATTGATTGCGCGAAAGTGAGCAGAGGTCAGATTCATTCACGAAGGTAACGAATTTTGAAAAGCGGCGTCTTTTGTAATTATGGTATGCAAAGAAAAAAAGAAAGAGAGAAACAGGTGCCACAATCAAGAAAATAAAATTTAGATTCGAGGAATGGTATAATAATGCACTAATTAACGTACTGCCTCGCATATCTCTCGCATACCTCGCATACCACAGCCCCCGATTGTGGGTTGCCGGTTCAAATTCGTGTCTCAAGATATAGGCTCAACTTAACTAATAAGTTTATGCTGCACGAAACGCTGAATCGTATTACACAATCTGGAACACAATGCCTCACCCACAGGATGCTCACCCTAGAAAAAAAAAATAAATCGCTTTTTCCGCTAGGTCACAAATTATTGCGTGGCGCATTTTGAGAGATAAACGATGTGAGTAAAATGGGATTTTGGTTTTATCGCAAATAAACAGTTGACGTGAACAACTTGCTGCGCATTTACTGGTTTGGTTTGGTTTATGTTGTTTAACGTCCCAAAGCAACTAAGGCTATGAGAGACGCCGTAGTGGAGGGCTCCGGAAATTTCGACCACCTGGGGTTCTTTAACGTGCACTGATACCGCACAGTACACGGGCCTCTAGAATTTCTCCTCCAAAGAAATTCTAGCCGCCGCGGCCGGGATCGAACCCGCGTCTTTCGGGACAGCAGCCGAGCACCATAACCGCTGAGCCACCGCGGCGGCCGCGCATTTACTGCGTAAAGAAGCAGCAGACGGAAAAGAAAATGTAGATGTATGTTAAATTTAAAAAAAAATAATAAGCGAACAAACGGCTCTGCTTCCTGAAGACGCGAAGCTAAGGTGGCTAGGTTTTTTTGATGTCGGAAATTGTTTTGTTATCCTGCTGTGCTTTTTGGGTATTCTATAACGACGGCTCTAGCATACGTGTTTGCTTTAAATTATCACGTTTATCAAATTAAAGATCGGAACTTTTTCCCGGTCGCATTTCCACTAGTTTTTTTTTTGCCTTTTCTTTGCGCGTATCCTTAATACCAATGAGCCATAACAGGTGCATTGCTGAGTAGCGCGCCGCGTCATTTCGAGCTAGCGCAGACACGCACGGGTGGGCCGCATGACTATGGCTTAGACCGACCTGCCTACACTGGTGTGTATAAAATGTAGGGTATTCGTCGCTCTAGAAGCGAATCAATGGATTATATTGATGAATGGTGTTGCTTGGACGTATGTCATCCTACTTTGTCCGCCACAAGTATCATATATGAAACACTCAAAGAACACGCATTGTCCCCGCTAATTTTATTGATTGTTTTATATTTCCGGTATTTTCATAGTAACACATTTATCTCAGCTTCAACCAAAGAGGCACACGACCGCAGAGATTACGCTAATGTTTGGAGCCGTTTTGACGAAATTCATGCCCAAGCACCACGTTTCCACTTCCAACATCTCCGCATTGTCGTTCCCTTGCCGCTTTTCACGTGCTCAACGCCTATGGCGCACCCTCCGGACATTCCGGAATTCTTTCACTCATTTCACCCCCCCCTCTCCACCCCCTTTTTGAAGTCCCATACAGCCGCCTTTTGCCGGGCCGAGCCTCTTTGTTGGAAGAGCGCTGGCCCTCACCATGCTAGGAGTTATTTTTTTCTTTGTGATTTTAGGTACACTGACCTTCTCTAACCTGTTTTCCCCTCGCGCCCAACTAACCGCAACGCCGCTCATCCACCCTCCCTAGATTTTCTTCTACCCCTTTTCCAGCTGCCGTTTCTCTTGCTGCAGCAAATTCTCCGAAAAATATAAGAAACCTGTCCCATCGTCGTCTCCTCCTTTCCCGAACACTCGCCCAACGAGTATCGCCTGTAGCTAGCAAGGCGGCATCAGAAAGACCGTTACCACTGACCTGATATTTAGGAGGAGGGAAATCTGAGATAGTTTTTTGTTATCTATTAGGAAAACGGCTCGAATAAGATTGGTTTGGTTTATTGGGGTTTAACGTCCCAAACCAACTCAGGCAATGAGGGACGCCGTTGTGAGGGGCTTCGGAAATTTCGACCCCCTGGGGCTCTTTAACGTGCACTGACATCGCAAGCACACGGGCGTCTAGAATTTCGGCTTCATCGAAATCCGGCTGCCGCGGCCGGGGTCGAACCCGCGTCTTTCGGCTCATTAGCCGAGCGCCGTAACCACTGAGCCACTGCGGCGGGGCATGTCGAATAAGAAATAAACAGTACCAATAAGACAATACGAGCGCTGATCTCCTATCAATCGTTCCCTGTGCCAGTCGCGGTCCTTTTATGCACTCAAACTTTCTTATCTCGCCCTCACACCTGTGTGGATAACCTAGCTGTTAACACTTCAAAGTTTTCAAGGAGCTGTTTCAGAACCAGCTGAAGTGGGGACGTTCTCTTTTCTAGGTGCTGGCTGAGGTCCGACACCTCTGGGTAACGCCAAGTAGAGCCTAACTTCCGAAATCCGCGGGTTCGGCCTCATTGCCGTATTTGCTGACAACGTAAAATAATCCATTGGTTCTTTCCCTGCTTTACAAACTGTACAATTCAGCACCGTTATATACAGCTGCAGTACAGAAAATGATTGTAAACTTCAGTCCATGAAACTGCTTCAAAAATCTCGGCAACCTTCTTTGCTTAGTGTTTCGACTGATGATTGGCTTACCTGGGGTGCTGCAGCAGCCGCAGAAGCTTGCGCTGACTGCAGCCTCAGCTCCTGGCCGAGCGGGTCCCGGGATGTCACACCGAGGACTGGCGCTATTGCGCCTGACACCCGGCCACGACCTCGGCCTCGGCCTATGGTTCGGTTTCTTTTTTTTTGCCAACTTGGTATATTTTATTGTCATAAAATGTGTCCACAAACAACAAGTTTTGGGATGAGGGATGGGGTGAATATAAACAAGTGTGCACGTGTGATGGTTCCTTCAAACACCAGAGGGAGAGGGGGGGGAGAGGGGCGACTACGTCATCCTTGTGCGCCGCCGGCTAGAAGAAAAAATAGGCGCGAGTCACTATCACGAATGG
Source organism: Amblyomma mixtum (assembly GCF_055824585.1). Lineage (NCBI taxonomy): Eukaryota > Metazoa > Arthropoda > Arachnida > Ixodida > Ixodidae > Amblyomma > Amblyomma mixtum. The sequence continues at coordinate 355,253,049 of NC_143014.1, read as the reverse complement.
CACCGTCCACAGCACACGCACAAATCTGACAAGGAACGGTTGACGCAGACCACACTGTGGTGAAGGCACCGCTTCAGTCTCGGCCGTTCCGGCTCAAGTTGCCATTTGTGGGGTACTTCTCTAGTAGCTTGTTCGAGAAGCATTTCGGACACTTTTCCATGTCCATCAAATGTATGACGGCAGGGTGTGCTGCACAAGACTTCTGCACACGGCTCATGACTGTTGTTCCGCATGTCTGGCAAGTCACGTATGCAATGGGCCGGTTGCATACGCAGCTCTCTTCAGCTCCGCGAGTGGTCTTAACAGCTTCGATCCTTGGGCCTCGGACCTAAGAGAAAAGACGATGATGATGATGATGATGATGTCCTTAGGCTTAATGGCACATGCCCACGGCGGGTGATTGGCCAGGGTGCATAGCGGATACAAACGCACTCATGTACAGGGAATGGACTCTTTTTAAAGTTTTGGGACGCAAAGCTAGAATATGTACCAAACAAAAAATACGAAGAAGGAAAAGTTGTGAATTCACATTCTAACAGAGGAATCTACCAGATGAAATTATACAATCGTGAATATAATCGCACACTGGTTTTTGAGGGCATATCCCTTGGCGCTTGCCTCGAAGGATAGGAGAATCGGAATAGATAGAGGAAGCCCGAGCCGAGCGAGAGGAATCTCCAAGTAAATTCTACGGAGAGCAGCGAGCCGCCAGCAGGAGAGGAAAAAAAGTTCTTTAGGCTCAATTTCGCCATAAGACTCACAAAGGTCGGCTATGGAAAACCCCGATCGGCATAAATCAAGATTCAGCTGCGGTATCCTGCAGCGCAAAAGGGTTATGGACACCTCACATTGCCAGGCTCATGGCTCAAGGAGTGGAGACGCTGGAATCGTTGAAAGCGAGCTAGAGTCAAGTAAACGGTATTTGGGACGAAATGGACAATAGGTTCATCAAGGGCAGAATCAATGCCACAGACCAGGGACACAGTGAAAGCGTACATCTTTAACATGTGTAGGAATAAAAGATTGAAGGGAACGGCTCATAGGATTATACCTGGAGTTTTCTAGCGCTGTCAAAACAGAAAGGTTGTCTGAGAGTATAATAACCCGAGTGATACTGCAAGGAATCCTTATTAAGGCCAACTCAATGGCTAGAAACTCGGGTAGAAAAATAGGGGTATAGTCAGGGGCCCGAAATGAGTAGCTCCAATCAAGAGGTGTTGAGTAAATGCCAATAGCTGCCTTTTCATTTTGCTGGGGGAGGCATTGTATAAACGGCAATATGGTTAGGAGAATTGTCTAGGTACTCCTCTATGAGATCATTTAACATATTGTCGTGCAGGTTCTTAGCATTCCTTGGGAGGGTGTTGTCAAAGAAGACTGGCGTATCAGCCCGACTGTGGTTGACTAGTACTAAAGATCTCATTGATACAGAAATATTTGAGAGCAAGGAATTAGTGAACACCACCTGAGCGAGCTTATACCAAGGCCAGGTAGTACCAAAGAAGAGAGCTGGGTTCGTTGTAAATATAGGGTTAGCCAATCCAGGAACAGGCTCCAAATACCTTAAAAATGTCCGCAAAGTGAGAAGCTCAAACCGGGCATTGAGATCAGGTATCCGCGCCTCCAAGTGCAACACAGCATTGGCTACTGATTTAGGCAGACCTATTCAAAGGCGCAGAGCGCGTCGCTCCATAACAAATAGGGGTTCACGCTTGCACTTTGGGCTGCCAGAAAAGAGAACGGAGCCGAATTCAAGTACCGGCCGTACATAGGTATTATAAAGTAGTAGTAGAGTGTCTCGTCGCATACAGAATTTCTTGTTACTGATCCTCAGCAACCGGCCAAGGGTACGTTCACCCTTAAGGGCAATGCTTCTAATGTGTGGCCGCCAGTCTAAATGCGGGTCATATATTATACCCAAGTATTTTGTTGAATGAACTTGCGGGATCAAGATTGAGTGATACGACAGAGAGATGTAAAGAGGGGTTGGCTGTGGGAAAACAAGGACGGCACACTTGTTGACATTTAAAGTTAACTTTAGGCTGTCTAGCCAAACTTCCAAAGCATTTAAATACTCTTGCAGTAATTGCTACAGGATATGAATGTCTTTGGCAGACGCAAAAAAAAAGCAATATCATCCGCATACACATAAACTTTGACGCATACACATAAACTTTGAATAGGGATATCACACATTAGTATCTTAAACTATAACGGTGAAAGAACGGAGCCTTGTGGGACACCTCTAGACTGCGCCTATGTTGTAGAAGTTAACGTACCCTTAGAACAAAAGAACGCTGGACTGAGAAATATGAGAAGAGGGCAGCACATTGGTACGTTCCATGAATCCATAGAAAGACTTCCGGTTGACTCGGTTAGACAAATAGGTATTCAGGCTGGCATTGTAATCATCCTTAGCCTTAGATATTGTTCTTTTAAACGAGGCTCCAACGAATTTGTAATTTATCCAGTTCTTTGGGCACTGGTTATGCGCTAGACTCTTCCATACAGCTTTCCTTTGACGATAGGCTTTTTCGCACTCGTCAATCCACCAGCTCGAAGGGGCCTCATTTTTAATGCTTCACCGGACTGTAAAGACTGCTCGCCAAGGGGCGTCTAAAAGGGAATTTAATACTTGAGGACCCTCGTCAGATTTATCGGAGGGAGCAACAGACGAGAGGGCCTCACCTAGAAGGATCATGAACAGTGTAGTATTTATAAATTTTTGTGCCGAACCAGTCGCCCTGACTGGACTGCACGCAATATTGAAAGTAATGGGGTAGTGGTCACTTGACGAACCGCAGTCAACTGTACACCACGAAGATACCGCTATACCATTAACAGCTAACGTTAAATCAATAGCTGATCGAGAATTTGCCCTCATGTAAGTTATCGCGCGACTATTGTAACAGCACACATCGTTTGCTGACATCCGAGACCAAAGTAATTGCCCACTAAAGTCTGATCTGAAACCCCAAATTACATGATGTGAATTGAAGTCCCCAGCTAGAACTACTCTTCTGTTGTTGCGCAGTAACGCATCGAGCCCATCCGTACTACGGACTCCTGCGGGAAGTAGGTATTTGCCACCGTAACAGGGGCGCACTGCGGAATAATGATTTTAACGGCAAGTATCTCACAACACCGGGCCCGACACCGTTCGCCGCACCATGTTTACGGCCATCCTCATGTTCCAGGTTGGTTACTTAAACCTTTGTAAAGAATACCGAAGTAGCAACCGCTGCCTTGTCGCGGTGTCGTGCCCCAATTTTTGTCGACTGGCGTGGAGTTATGCGTCTTAGTTGTGACATGCTGGCGCTTGTAATGCTGTCGCGATTAGTGCTTTTGCTCTCAGGTGATGTAGAACTTAACCCAGGCCCTCCCGAAAAAGGTTTGGTTTGGTTTGGTTTATGGGGTTTAACGTCCCAAAGCGACTAAGGCTATGAGAGACGCCGTAGTGGAGGGCTCCGGAAATTACGACCACCTGGGGTTCTTTAACGTGCACTGACATCGCACAGTACACGGGCCTCGAATTTCTCCTCCAAAGAAATTCAACCGCCACGGCCGGGATCGAACCCGCGTCTTTCGGGACAGCAGCCGAGCACCATAGCCACTGAGCCACCGCGGCGGCCCCTCCCAAGACGGATGATAAAGCTATCCTGGACGCTCTGCAGCGCCTTGAGGAACAACACGCAGCCTTCAGTACTGAGCTGAAACAGCTACGTACTACCCAAATCGCCCATGAAAAGTTAATATCCTCATTAACAAACCGCGTGCTTGCACTGGAAACATCTCAACAGAACTTGAGCACACACACCAACCTGAACGAAACAGGCGAACTTAAACAAGAAAATTAGTCTTAAAGGCCGCAGGTATTGATACCAGTAATCGAATGCGACGAAACAATTTGCTCTTCCTAGGCCTTGAAGACACTGAAAATGAATACTGGGCAGAATCTGACACAAAAGTCTTGTCATTCTGTTCGAATGAACTTGCCATCGAGATAGACCCAACCAGCATCGAGCGCGCCCACCGTTTAGGAAAATTTAATGCTGAAAAAAGAAACGTCCTATCATTGTTAAATTAGCACACTTTAAAACCAATGACACCTTCCTAGCCTGCGGTCCCAAACTGAAAGATACAAGTTACGCCATCAGAGAAGATTTTGCTTTTGCCACACGTCTGCTCGCTCTAAATTGATACAATTTATTCGGCCTAAAAAATGCGCATTCAAGCTTAACGTAGACAAGCTTCATGTAGGGCATACATGCTATGTGTATGGTGTGTATGACCTTGTGTCTGAGAGTGTAATTGAGTCTGCAAAACAGCCAGCTGGTCGTGCTCAAGCCGAGCAGCTCACCGACAAACTATCACAAAGCACCGATTGACACCACGCAAAACATGCTACGCCACTAAATCGCCCCGACCCTTCACGTTGCAAGCATCTCAATATCGTCTTCACTAACATACGGAGCATTTCACCAAAACGAGATAAACTGCACCGCCTTATCGACGACACTGGTGCTGACATTGTCCTACTAACAGAAACGTGGCTACAGAAAGGCGTGAAAGGTACTGAATTCCTCCCTTCAAACGGGAACTACGTTCTTTATCGTCGTGATCGGCGCGTCTTGATCGGCGCGGACGGAGGGGCGGAGGAGTGCTTATCGCCATCCGAAACACCCTATCATCACCACTAATCTGTCACGACACCAAACTAGAACTAACCTGGATATGCGTACACAACTTCGGATTGAAAGAAACATTGGGCGTTTGCTACAGGCCACCAGACAGCGATTCATCCTTCTGTGACTCCCTTCATGACGTATTAACGGCGATTAAAAACACATAATTGAATTCGAACATCTTTCTGTTCGGTTATTTTAACTATCCACATATAAACTGGGCTTCCCTCTCTGTATCTAGCCATTCACCGTCCAATGAATCGAAACAATTTCTTGACTTAACACTGGACTTCAATCTGCATCAAGCCATCAAACGCCCCACAAGAGGTCCTCACACTCTTGACTTGTTACTGATATCTTGCTCAGACAACATTCACAGTGTAACTCTGCTTCCGGGCCTCAGCGATCACGTTTCTGCACATTTGCACTTCATTACATTCAAATAGGCGACCACCTACGAAAAAATTAATCACCGACTATAAGCGAGGTAACTTCGATTCCATAAATAAGGAACTTTCATTCTTTTTCACCGACTTCCTAGGTTTTTATCTAACCAACACAGTTCACGAAAACTGGGAAATTTACATGTCAGCAATGCTGCCACTAAAAAATAGGTACATCCCAACCATTGTCGTCAAATCGCATTCCAACAATATTTGGTTTAACAAAAACTTGAAGCACCTTCTTAGTAGGAAAAAACGGCTTTATCGTTCCGCTAAACTAAGCCAAAAACGAGAAGCATGGGAAAGATACCACGCCTGCGCTAGTATTGATTACAAACATCTTTATTTCTTCAATGTTCTCAGAACATGTGGGTGGGCCGCCTAGTCCGATAGTCCACTGGCTGCTGCTGCTGCGCTGGCCCTCTCCACCAGCCAGTGCTGACGGTCAGGATCATTGCTGAGCAGAATAGCCTCCCACTGCTCCTCCGAGGGGTTGGGAATGGGGTCAACTAAGGGATTATATTGGCATGCCCACACCATATGGTAGAGGTTAGCTACCGCTCCAAAATGCGGACACTGCGGAGAGCGTAGTGTGGGGTACCACTGGTGTAATTTAGCTGGTGTTGGGTATGTGTTGGTTTGTAGTGTCCTAAGGGTGTTCTCTTCTAACTTGTTGAGGGATTTGTGTGGTGTTGGGTACTGCTTTCTGGCTGTTCTGTATGGCGCAAGATTGTCAGCATACACTGCTAAACCTATTAGGTCGCGGCACCCTTCATGGTCATCAGGGGGAGACGCCCGGTATAGAAGAGCTCGGGCATGCCTGTGGGCGGTTTCGTTTCCTCTTGGTAGTTCCAGGTGACCGGGGAACCAGATGACTAAGACCTGGTTGGGTGGATGCTTAGTCAGCAATGACAACCCTGACTTGTGAATTAATTCATTATTGAAGTTGCGACAGGCGTTCTGGGAATCAGTGAGCACAACGGCGTTGGGGTTAGATGCTACAGCTAATGCAAAATATTTAAATGAGTTGAGTGCTGCGAAAGATAGATTTTTCTCTCTTGACTTGCTATCCATTCTCAGAACAAATCCCACCAAATTCAGGCGTATCCTCTCCCCTAAACATAAATCTAATCGGCTCGATCTTGTAGGACCTGATGGCGAACCAGCTGATACCAATCAATGCGCAAAACTTTTAAATGACTACTTCTCATCTGTGTTCTTGCCCGTCAGCAATTCTACACCCACAGTTTTGCAAACCCATAGTCAAAAAGAAATGCCGGAAATTCAAATTAGCCCCGAAGGAATCTCCAAATAATCAGTTCACTCAAGCTCTCATCATCTGCAGGATGTGACCAAATAAACAGCAAACTACTTAAAAACACTATCATTATCAAGACAGATGCTACACCTAATATTTATTCAATCTTTAGACACCGGAATCATTCCTGACGATTGGAAGATAGCCCATATTGTTCCCATTTTCAAAACAGGCGATTGCGCATGCCCAGCTAACTATCGTCCAATATCCCTTACTAGCATATACTCTAAACTTCTAGAGCACATTATATGATCAAGCTTAATGTCCCACCTTGATTCAATCAATTTCTTTGACCTTCATCCGCATGGCTTCAGGAAATCATTTTCATGCGAAACCCAGCTGGCAGAGTTCACCCAAGACATCCTTAAGGCCATAGACGATAACCTCCAAGTAGCTGCAATCTTCTTAGACTTCTCGAAGGCATTTGATCGCGTACCTCACAATCATCTGGTTGCGAAACTTTCGTTCCTGGGAATTCCTGCCAATCTGATATGCTGGCTCGAACATTTTCTAAAAGGACGCTCGCAGTTCACATCCGCCAATAACATCCAGGCACCCTTAACAGATGTAACATCTGGTGTCCCTCAAGGGGCCGGGTTATCACCATTATTCTTCTTAATATACATCAAAGATCTGCCCTCTAATATTCAATGCAAATTGCTGCTCTTTGCGGATGATTGTGTCATCTATAATGCAATAAGCAGCCCAACCGATAACCTCACTTTGCAACAGGACCTTGACGTTATTGCATCATGCTATGATAAATGGCAGATGCCTTTAAATGTTACTAAGTGCAAATCGTTGTCCTTCACTCACAAACACGCCTTGACGAATCACGCTTACAGCATTTCATCAGTCCCTATAACCGTTGCAAAATCTTATAAATATCTAGGTGTACATCTCACATCAACACTTTCTTGGATCACCCACATTAGAACTATTTCCTCCGACGCTTCACGCACACTTGGCTACCTCAGAAGAAATCTGAAATCTGCATCCCCTAACATAAAACAACTCGCGTATGAAACATTTGTGCGGCCAAAATTAGAGTATGCATCATCCATCTCGCACCCATGGCAATCGTATCTCACCATCGAATTGGAATCAATCCAAAATCGTGCAGCTCGGTTCATCACTTCATGTTACTCAAGAGAAGCCAGTGTCACCGCCCTCAAGCAGTCCCTCCGTCTCTCAACACTAGAATCACGTCGCGTCGTTTCCCGCTTATGCTTACTTCATACATTTTGTCATAACACAAGATCACGGCACGCTGTATTAACCGCCCCACTACGAACATCCTCCCGGCTTAGACACGGTAACCCTATGACACGCATCAGTGGCCACACGTCTGCTTACAACAACTCATTTTTTCCCAACGCAATAGCACTTTGGAATTCACTGCCTAACGACATCGCTGCATGCACGGATCACAAAACATTCCGCGAGAAAGTAAAAATTCACCTCATATAGATCTTGATCACTTCTGCGCTCTTAGTAGCGAGTATTGCTTGATATATCTTTGATAAATGATGTACCACCTGCTGGGGAACCCTGATGTGACAACCCCGTTTATGTTTGTTTGTATGTTTGTTCTTTTTTTTGTTATGCATGTTCCCATCATCGCCGTTGTACAACAAAATGCCCCCCCCCCTTATGTAATGCCTTCGGGCCTTTAAGGAAACAATAAATGAAATAAATGAAATGAAATCAGGTCGCATAATTTTGTGAGACACTTTAGCACGATGATACAGTTTCGTTTTGGGCGATTATTTCTAAAAACGGAGATATTTTTAATTGAAAATGGGCGATTAGGATTGAGCCACGACTCCTGTATTAAAATAATGTCTGGACTATGTTTTAGAATAAGCTGCTGTAAATCGGGGAAAGATGATGAGATAGAGCGACGATTCCACTGGAGAACAGATATTCCCGCCATGATTATTACTTTAAAAACGAAGCCGCAACAGCTTCTTTCAACACATCTGTTTTCTTTGGAATTCTAGGCGAACTTTCCTTAGTCTTGCCATGATGATGGTCAGATTTAGAAGGAGAAGAGGAAGCACGACGCTTCTGAGGTGGAGTAGTCATTTCAACATCTGACTGACAAGCGTTGGAGAGGGAGACTTGGTCAGAGTCATTTACACCCACGGGCGTGGAGGCAGAAGGGGTGGTGGGCTGAATATCAGCAGTGGCAGAGGAGGGAGGACAGTTAGACGAGGTGAGGTTACCTAAATCCGATGAAGCAGCCTAGATAGTCACCTGTGTGATCCTGGGGTAGTGAGCCTGGGTTAGTCAGCTGTGTGATCACAGTTGCAAAGGCAGCAGCTAAGCGACTCAGAAGTGAAAATGTCGTGTGCATGATCACCGCCGCAAACGGGACAGCGCGTTGCGGACTTGCAAGATTTGGCACTGTGACCGAACCGCCAGAAATTCTTACACTGTAAAGGAGGGGGCTGCAGTGGGTCCACACGATACACAATAGGCCAAACTTTGATCTCGGACGGACAAGAGGACCCTGCAAATGTTGCAATAACCGACTTCGTTGGTGTGCGAGAGCCTCCAGCCTCTCTGGTGCAGCGGTAAACTGAGAGGATGCCAACACCGGCGTCATGAAAGTCTGCAGGAATTTCCCCTCGTGTAGCGGAAGGATCCACTCCGCGGATAATTCCTTTTACGCAGGCTAGCTCAACGTTACTAGAACCAACTCAGTTTCACAGCTCCCAATAGCGCCCAACGGAGGAGAGTGTCCCAAGCGGCGGTCACGAGAACTAACGGCGCTGCAGTCGAGTCTTGCTCCCTGCCGGGCGCGTCCCGGTACATATGAGGTTTTGGCAACCTGCGTTTGCGCTCTACATGGCTGCAGTAAATAATGCTTCCATTACGGCAGCTTTTGCTTCGAAGCTGCGTGTTATCGGGGAAAACACGTTTCTGTGGTGCGAAATTAGGCTGTTAATATCGTGAAAAAAGTGCAAAAACGCTGCCAGCACGCTCGCGAGCATTGTGTCTTGCTTTGCTCAATGGCTTGTGTTTTTCGAAGTCAGTTTGCGATCCTTTCTGGGAAGTGCACGCTCCCACCTTTTAAACTCGATGGGGTCTTTCGGGGGCCCGAAGAAATGACTGTCCGTGGAGTCATCGTTACGATACCCGCTATTGCATCCCGGTGCAAAGCAGGTCAGCATGAAGAGGCCCGATGTCACAAGATAGCAACAAAAATTCAGGGGACACTGACGATGTGAAGTGCGCGAGGCGAGAGCCTTTCCCCGCAACTTTGGCCGCACGGCCGTTGGCACGCACGAGGCGGCTATGGGGCGACTTGGATTAGGTAGCCATGAGAAATTGGGTCGTGACTAATTAGTTATGACCCATGAATAACTAGTCATGATTGGTTAATTAGGAACTAGTCATGTCTGGCTAGTCATGACAAACCAGTCATGACAAGTCATGACTAAAAGGTCATTAACCAGTCATAGCTACTAATGACTGCTTAATGACCAACTATACATGACTAACTATTCATGCCTGCTTATTAACTAACCAGTCATGACTAATCAGGGATTAGCCTTGGTTAGTCATGATTAACTAGTCATGACTAACCATGACTAATGGCTAACCAGTAATGACTATTTAATTACTAACTAGTCATGACTAACCATTCATGACTAATTGGGTCATGACTAATGACTAATTAGTCATGACCCAATTAGTCGCTGGTTAGTAAATCCTGACTAGTAAGTCATGATTGGTTATTGACTAACAAGTCATGATTGGTAATGACGGACTAGTCATGACCAACCAGCGATACAAACCAGATTGGTTAATGACGAACTAGTCATGTCTGCTTAATGACTAGTTAGTCATGACTAACCAGCGATGACAAACCAGTCATAACTAACCAGTCATTAACCAGTCATGACTGGTTAATGACTAACAAGTCGTGATTACTTAATGACTAATCAGTCATTAGTCATGGTTAGTCATGCCTAGCCATGACTAATGGCTAACCAGTCATGACTAGTCATGACTCCTTAATGACTAGCTAGTCATGACTAACTAATCAAGACTAATTGGGTCATGACTAATTCGTCATGACCCATGACTTACTAGTCATGATTGGTTATTGACTAACTAGTCATGACTAGTTAGTTGATGACTGGTTAATGACTAGCTAGCCCTGACCAACTAGTCATGACTGACTAATGACGACGTGGTCATGTCTGGCTAATGACTAGTTAGTCATGACCAACTAGTCATGGTTGATTAATGACAAACTAGTCATGTCAAGCTAATGACTAGCTATAGTCATGACCAACATTACTAGAACTTGGTTCTAGTAACATTGGTCATGAGAAACCAGTCATGACTAACCAGCGATGACAAACCAGTCATGACTAACCAGTCATAACTAGTCATGACTGGTTAATGACTAACTACTCATGGCTGCCTAATGACTAATCAGTCATGACTAATCTGTCATTAGCCATGGCTAACCAGTCATGACTAACCTTGACTAACGACTGACCAGTCATGACTAGTAATTACTGGTTAATGAATAACTAGTCATGACTAACCAATCATGACTGACTAATCATGAGTGATTAATGACTAGCCAATGACTAACCAGTCAAGACTGGTCAGGTAGTCATTAACCAATCATGACTAACTAGCCATGAGTTAATGATTAGTTCAAATGCCAAATGAGTAGGTAATGACTTCAAATGCCAAAGGCCCTGGTTCAATTCTCAGCCTCGACAGTTTTTTAAGTAGTGACGCCGAAACGCGGACACATCTGCCGACACAACTGCTAACGACAGTATGAGGCATTAGAGGCTTTCGCCTTAAAATTAACTGAGAAGCAGACGACACAAAACGGCTGTCGCGAGCGCTGTTGTAAAAAGGGCGCAGCAGGGCCAGCGAGCCGCACCGAGCGGCGACGAGGGAGCAAGACTCGATCGCAGCGCCACTAGTTCGCGCGACCGCCACTTGGGACAGCTCTCCGGTCGGAGCTGTGAAACTGAGTTGGTTCTAGTAACGTTGGTGAGGCCTGCGTCTCGTTGTGTCCGCGTACGCTTCGTGCTATGCCCGTAAACATTTCATGCTTACTCTACTCTCGGTTGCGGGAGAGGCAGGTTTTTTTTTAATTACACCATCTCCTACAGGGACCAGCGCCACAGAATAAGCTTGACACCGTTTTGACTAAAAGAAGTTAGCGGCAGATTTTCAGCCGGCAAACTGGTGAACCAGGTTAGCGGACCTGAGCCCGGGGAAGACATAGCCATGGCGGAAAACCTACAGAGCCTTCGAACCTACATCCAAAGGGGGAAAGACCTGGCCAAATTCCCCACTCGCGGAGCGGCCTCACCAAAATTTGAAGACAGGCCAGAAGACGTACAGGCAGGCCGTGGAACAGCAGCACCAACGGGGTGGACAGCAGGACTCCAGGACAGGACAGCAGGACTCCGGTGAGGAACCACAGAAGAACGCTGTCGGTGACCGTAGACCACGAGCAGCGAACCGAACGAGGGGCGTGCAGCCTGTTCTCAGGAGAGAGAAGACTCGAAAAGTCTCGTGCTGGCTTCGTTTTCTTCCTGTATTCTTTGGAACTTCTTCTTCTTTTACCAGGCCGTTGGTAGTAACATTGGCGGTGGAAATGCGCTTTTTGTCTCTTGAAGGCTTAATAATTACTGTTATTAATACGTCTTATTGGTTTTACATAATTAGCCAGAACTTCCCCCTTCAAGCGATGCATTACATGTGACCGGTGTTATGCTTACTACTATTTATGCTTATAACTACAGTAGGATACAAGTTCATAAAACAGCAGTTGCTCACACTGGGCTGCGGACCGCGGCGTTCTGGAGTACTCCGCTGGCCAATCGCAAAAGTAAACAAAATGAGTTTTTTAATAGGCAGTTTTATCGCGGAAGCCTTCAATGCCTCATCGTTGTAAGCAGGAGTTGTCGACAGAAATGTCACGCTCTTCAATTGGTCGAAATTGTCGTGATATCACAGTGCGCGAATTTCAAACGGGGCCAATTGTTTTTTGCTAGTAACCATGGAACCAATTAAAGGGATCGTATAGTGATGCTCCAAGTAAGTGGGATTGAGTTTATGTAATAAGTCAATTACCCAGTTAACATAATTAACCTTTCTAGTCATGCCAGAAAGATAAATAAAACCGCGTAGGAAATTGGTCGAGTTGGGGAATCGAACCAGGGTTTCCGGAGTGGGAGTCTTGCACGCTAACCGTCGCTAATCGTGGGGCACTGGGTGCTACTTCAAGCTGCATTATGCAGCGTTTTGCTGAGTGTCCCCTTTTTCCACTGTAATGTGTGTCGAGAAATAAATTTTCAATTTCAAAAAACCACTCTGCCATGGCAGCATGATCGTTTGGAATGAATAAAGGTGCGTCTAGTGAATACGGTGTCTTCGTTCACTCCCATCTTCCTCCTTCCCTTTCGGCGAGGTTCAGGTGTTCACCGATATATGTGAGACAGATACATCTCCCTTCCTCAAAAACCAGTTTACCGACGAGAAAGGCGTAGAACCGAACGGGTGATGGCGTTCTGTGGACTCCCTGGCAGCGTTGCAAGACGCTGCCGCGTAAGAGGCGAACCTGAACATCTTAACCACACATCAGTGACACAAGCAGCAACAGCGCGCTTAAGGCTTTCGCCTCGGCGCACTTTAGGTCAACAAAGTGCCCCCCCTGAATTATTAGTTTCACGTACGTAGAGCGCTTACGAGTCACCAGTGCGCATGCGCATAACGGGAAGCGTCAGCGTGGGTCTCACGGACGTACGTGAGATTCGGATCTTTGCTTTGCGGTTTTCATGTTGCTTGCGTACGTGGCGTTGGGAAGATCGCGGCGCCCTGCCCGCCCGCTTCAGAGTGAATACAGCTTTGTCGCTAATCCCTCAACGTGGTATCGTGTTGTCAACTGTTGTATTTGCCTTCAGTTGGCCCGTTCTTGCTCTTTCATGAAGTTTAAGGTGAGTACTTGCTTTTGTTTTCCAGATAGAAGCCCGTTTCAGCAGCTCCTAAAACTGACGGAGAAGCGTTTTGTAGTCGTCATAGCAACAGAGGCCGAGGGTCTCGCGAGACCACGAGGGGCTCGAAACCCCGCGGGATATCGCGAGACCCTCGGCACAGTCATCGGGAAAAGCTAAACTGTGCGCGTTTCCGCTCCGTGCACACACGTTGTCAACACGAGTGGGACACCAGCGCGCCATCGCTTCTCGAAAAGCGATTATTCAGATATGCTGCGGGACGAGAGGGAACGCAATCCCTCGGAAGATAACATGCAGGGCAGTGGACTGAAATCGCTTGACGTTTGCCACAAGCAAGGGGGAAAGTATTTACCGCCTGCTCTGTGCGCGACCGCAAGTCTTGCTACAAGCGCACTGTGGCTTGACTTGGCTCGGCTCCAAGCAGCTCGACTAAACAAAATTAGTTTTGCTTATCTGTACTAGTCGGCGCGGCATAACATGCTAGCGCATTTTTAGTTCTAGGTAGATCTACACAGTTTGCGTCCCGTACGTGTAGCTAAAACTGTACGAAGCGACACGAGCGTACGCTGCGTAGACCGTTGACGTAGACTGCTGATGTTTACGTACGTGAAGGTTCTACCTTTGCCTCCTCTAGAAAGATGCCTGCCGTGTGCGACAAAAATTTTCTATTTTTGTCGCACTATTTTTGTCGCAATTTTCTAAAATCTATTTTTCCTCCTTTCCACTTGAGGTGATAGCTAGCGCTCCCTGCGGCGGCCGCTTGCACCACATGCGCGCATGCGCACACTGCCGCGCGGTCGCGGCGCGCGCGTTCCGTTTCTGTAGCAGACGACGTCTCTGCGGCAGACGACACCTTCCGCGCGTTTTCGCCTGTTTACGCAGACAAAAACATAAGCGCGCAGAGGGGAAGGAAATAAGTCGCAAATAAATTTACTTGGCTCTCTCATAGGTTATTTAAGCACGCTATGAACGACGTTGGAATCTTTTGTGAAAAGTACGGCGGCGGACTTATTAGCAGAAGAGCTGTTTAACACGTCTGATGACTGCTGCCGCTCGCTGCTCGCACCTGTTTCTGTCTTTTGGTACATCAGAAGCAGTTTTGTGCATTGTGCGTTTTGGAAAGAGTTCGGTATTGTAAAGTGCGATGCTCTATTGTTGCGTCCCACGCTGCACCTCAAGCGAACGAAGGAAGGAGCCCGGAGTCTCACTACACGAGCTAGCATCCGACAGCGCCACGCGGGAGCAATGGATAGGAGTAATAGCACGAAACGACTGGGTGCCAACATCTGATTACGCTGTTGTGTGCAGCCTGTACTTCCAACCATCTGTTTTCCGAGACGACTACAAGCGATGTCTACAGAAGCCAGGTGCAGGGCCTAGTGTATTCATTTCTAGAACGCCGGGCCTGGAGAAGTCCGCCGTTCCGGAGAAACCAGGTGGAGGAGCAGAAAAACGTAAGCGCGAGCTTTCGCCAAGTGTGCCTTGCGTGTTAGATGAGCGTGAGGATGAGCAAGGCAACAATGCGATTGCAGAACACAAGGCAGCCCCTCCAGTTGAACTACCCGGTGAGCTATCGACATCATCAAATGCTGGTGCGCCAACCAACGGGCAATATACAGATGGTAGAAGCAGCGCACTTCACATTGAGCGTGATGTGAATGCACCGAGTGGCGCATCGCATGAACCTCTGCTACATGGCGAAGAAACGGTCACAGCTGTGAGGAACAAGAAACGAAAAACCAAAGCCCACGCTAAGAGGTCATTTCAAACACAAACAGCACCAACACCCTCTTCGAGTTTTTTTCTTCCAGCGCAAACGGTGGCGACGAAAAGAACACGCCCTGAGAGCGAAAACTGCCAGACTGAGCAGAACAGTGGACGCGTACAAGCAAGAGCTTCTGAAACTGAAGAAAAGCTGCTTGGTCAGTGCATTTTTTGAAGTTGTCGCCGATGCAGAAGACGGTAGTGCCAAAGCAGTGCTACTTCGAGACCAAGTGAAGAATTAAAAAAAGAAGAAACTGCAGGGGTCTGAAACCACAATCAGACAGTGTATCGCTATTCGACACCTATCGGCAAAGACTTAGGAACATATCAGGTCCGAGGGACTCCTCCGACTACCATGTAGAAGCACTCTACAGAAATATATTGGAACAGTCGCTGGAGAAGTTGGGTTTAACAGCCTCGACGCTGCCGCCTGGAAGCAGAACTAGCAATTCTGGACACGCTTCAGTCGAAAGTGTGCGGTCTTGTAGTAGACGAGATGAGGATTGGGGAGAAGCTGATCTATAACAAGCAAAGAGATGCATTTGTAGGAGATGTCGACATGGGCGCTGAAGTTCAAGATATTTGTCCCAGCTCAGAAGACGAGGTCCTAGCGAACTCCCTTTTGAACTTTTTCCTGTGTGGCCTTCACGCAAGGTTTACGATTCCCGTGGGGTATTTTTTTTACCAGAGGCTATACAGGAGAACAACTGGCCGTAATTATACGCCACGAGCTCTAGAAGACGGCCGATGTAGGATTCGACATCGTCCGGCTGGTGACCGACAACCGCAAGGTGAATGTCGCGGCAGTGGATATTCTGTGTGGAGGCATGGCGAACATACAGACATTGCACCCTGCCGATCCCTCTACGGAGCTTTTTATTTGCTTTGACCAAAGTCCCATCATAAAAAAATGCGACGTTACAGTTCCTTGCGAAGGACTTCGGCAAAACAAAACACGTCACATCAAGGTATGTCAGAAGTCTCTACAAAATGCAGAAGACTAGACAGTGAAGCCAGTTAGGTTCTTGACCCGCAAGCACGTGTATCCATCTAACTTAGAAAAAATGAATGTGAGATCAGCGGTTCAGTTGTTTTCAGTTCCTGTATCTGCCGCGCTTAGCTACCTCAAAGATCAGGCCGGCCATACAAGTGATCTGGACTTTGCTTCAGCAGGACCAACAATTGAATTCATGCACATTATACAGAAGTGGTTCACACTAATGGACGTCAGCAATCGCCAACAACACATCCACTGCAATAACGCTGACGCCCGTCAGTGAACGGACGCAGATGACCCAAGATTAGAATGGCTTGAGGTTTATTTCCTTGCTTACGTAGGAGACCTGAGGAACGAAAGCCCGGCTGGAAGCTTTTTAAGCAAGGAGACTTACTACGCTCTTGTCTTTGCGACCACGTCAAATATGAGGTGCATTCGTCACTTACTGACCTTGGAGTTCCGCTTCGTGCTCACACGTACAATGTCGAGGGACCCGGTAGAGCCTATGTTTGGCTTCTTGCGCCGAAGTTCTGGTACTAACGACATCCTTGATGTGAAGAGCGGGATATCCGGACTTGAAAAAACGCTAAAGACCGGCATTGTTGCTGCCTTCGACCAGAGTAACGTTCAGAGCTCGACATCATTCGTCGCAAGGCAGCTGCTTCCAACTCAACAGAGACCCACCATGCCTGCCACTGGTAACAAGTTTCTCGACCAGGCAGTGAACGACGTAAAAAATCACTGCAGAACATCGACACCGCGCATAACAGGTCCGGACGAAGCCAGCGTCGCTACGGTTGGAGGTTTCATTGTGAGGGTTGCAAGGGAAAACATGGCTTGCTCGAACTGCGTCGCACTGCTACAGGGTCACAAAGACACCACACCTCTCCTTGGCCTTATTGCCAAACAAGATCGAGGCGGGTTCTACTACCCTAGTCAGGAGCTCGTAAAACTGCTGATTGGTCTTCGAAATCTTGTAGACTACGTGCTTCCGCACAGAAAGCATTTCACAAAGCCTTTGAACGTTTGCGTCGAAAGAAGTGTGGCAGCGCTCATATAACTCAATGTTCTAAGCTGTGGCAACATAGACAGCGACCATCGCAAGGTTCTCCTGGAACTCAATATACAAAAGTTCATGAAGCCGCTGTTCACCAACTATGCAGCCAGCGCTACCGACAGGAATGCGGTTGTCAAGTTTCTTGACCGCAAGCCCATACTCCGCAAAGTGCTTAAATTGTAGGGAAGTTAAGCATACACCAAGCTCAAACGTTTTGCTTTCACTTTATCGTTGAGCCTGCCTGAAGTTTACCACTGTTTGCAGCAAAACTGGTTAGTTTATAGGGGTTTAACGTCCCAAAGCGACTTAGGCTATGAGAGACGCCGCGGTGAAGACCACCGGAAATTTCGACCACCTGGGGTTCTTTAACGTGCGCTGACATTGCACAGTACACGGGCCTCCAGAATTTCGCCTCCACTCCGTGAGACTCAAATCATGCTGCGTAAGCCACATGCAAGGACGAGAGTGTGTGGAAATATTTGCCGCGCGTTTCTTGTTACGTTACTTGTGAACGCTGACTACATGGAGTGCGACAACTGCGGTACGAGCAAAAAACTAAAATTTCATTGGAAGTGGAGAGAACACAACGGATGGGTCGCCGCGCTTTCCGAGCAGCGCCGCCGATGCCGCTACGATGCCGCTACTGGCTGCTACCGCCGGGACACCTCAACACCCCTGTTAGCTTGCCTACATTACGACCAGAATGAGGTGGCACATTACGAGACGGTTTATTAAGCTGGAGTGGTAAGGCTCCGAGCGAATACACACCTCTGGTGGCGTCGCGCGCTGCCGCCGCTGCTGTTTGCATGAGCCAGTGACTGCGGAGCTCGCCGCGCACTACCGGGTGTACGTACGAATGCGCCGACCTCGACGATTTTTGCGAGCGCAGGGGATGTTTCACTACGCTTGGATATAAACGCGATACACGCTGGTTTTAGTAGCGAGGAACGAGCGGACGACGTAATTTCGCCATAGCAGAATCACTGAGCGAAGGCACGAGATAGTCCAACTCCACCAATTGCAGCTGGTCGAAAGTCACTCATGTCGCGGACAACTTCCGAATGTTTCACAAATAAGAGCGAACAGCTTGTGCCGCTACACGAATAACAAACACCACGTCTTTCGGTTGGGCTGCCGCATGCGAACTGCAAAATCTAATTGACTATTTTCATGGCAACGTAAGGGACAAATGGGATATTCTGCCGTCTGCCGAAGTCCACTGCAGGGAGGTTGAGGCTTTCCTCGCGGCGAGTCATTTTCTCCGGTGCAAGTCCAGTGCACGCCACACCTCTGGCCGTGCGTGGCGACGGCTGAGCGGGGGCCGTTCGGACGTCGCCTCGATGGTTCCGCTCCATGAGCGTTTCGTGAAGCTCTAGTTCGTTAGCATCCGCGAGGAGACGTAGCTGCGGGCTCGGAGCATACCTCGTCTCCCATGAACATCATCGACCCGGATGCGGATCATGCACGCCTCCGCCTTTCCGCTTGGTCTCTCGTAAACTGCGACGGACCACCTATTCTTCTTGAAAGGCTCGCTGACATGGTCGTCGCCGCTGTATCAGCGCATAGGCTCGTCGGTGGCTCATCTTAAGGAAAGTAATATACAGCGCAAAAAAGAGGGACAGCAGAGAAGGCCAGTCCTGTTGTTTGTGTCTTCTCTGCTGTCGCTGTTTTTTGCCCTGTATATTTTTTCCTTAAGATCCGACATGCCTGTTGTCAGCGGTGTGAGGTCGAATAAAATGTTTTAATGATGAACATTCTATTTGCTCTGCTAGCGGGTATTGAAGAGCTAGTATAACATTTCTTAAGGATTACGTTCGGACAGGGGTTAATTCTGTACGGGCAGATGCGTGCTCTGACGGGTACGAGTTCTCGGTACCCAATAAGTATATCTGCGCTTCAGAGGTAGGTGCATAACCGCAGGTAGCGCAGTGCCTTGTCATTTGGTTCGTTTACCAAAAGACAGAGGTGAGAGACTGTGATACAGCTTATTTAGTGCGAAGCGAAGGCTCCGAGCGTACGTCACTTCGCCTATAGCTGCCGCAGTCACTTGCACGCAACGAACAGTAGTGAACACCGCGCTCAGCAGGGCGTGAAGACGCGAATGTTTGTCATTTGTGGGAGTCCGGAGACGTAAGAATGTGCGATCAAAGTTATTTTTGTAGCTCCTCGAAAGTAGCGAATATAGCGCTGCCGGAAAGTGCGCATAGTAAGCAACTTGACAGGCATACTTTGGACATGACTATAGCCAAGAGCCTACACCGACGTCCGCCGTTCCTTTAATGAGAAGCGACTGGGTCCGTCGGACGTATCTATAGACACTTCGTTGCAGGCTCAAGCCCACCTGGTCTCCGGCCCTTGCTCTAGTCAGAGTCAGCTGTCGTGCAGTCAGCCGCGTGACCTAGCTTCCACGCTCTGGATTGGTGTTCGCGATAGCGAGGAAGCCATGGCGCTGGTTTTCCCCTTCCTGTAGCATGCCGCAATGTATTTTTATTTCACTGTAGCTTAGTGAAATAAAAAATATTGAATTGGGGCCCGTCGCCGCATTCCAAGCACTCTTGGAGCTGATTCTTTCCCTTTTTCTCTCTCTGGAAGCGGGAAGTCGGCCTCACGTGAAGACAGAGACCATGGCCTGGCCAATAAAATGTGTAACATGCTCTCCAGCTGGGCACGGTATTCTCGTTTAGTTTTAAGACAAGGCTTCACAATTGCCGCTCGCTTGCTATGAACTGGCCTGTTTGTTTTTCTCAAGGAGAATGGTGTGTCTAAGTGACCAGGCTAGCAGGTGCATTTAGGTGGCATGAGAATGTGCCGAGTAGTGTGTTCGAAGAATTCGAAGTCGACCAGGACTTCTCTGAGGAGAGTTGTTCAAAGTTAAATGAATACCAGCTAGAGCAGTGCAGTTAACAAAAAGGAGAGATAATGGGATACGTTGCAAAGTAAATCTCGTGCCTGGCATTTTACCTGTAAAGCACGGACTATAGTGTAAAATATTTTCGTTTGCGCGATAGTTCGCTTATCATATCCTACCAAAAAAAGAAAATTGCGTTGCACCAAAATACAAATTTTCCCCTCAGCCTTTGAACACTCACGGTGTATACATTTGAAATGCACTATGTACAACCTATGAAGAGGTATAACGGACTAACGTTAATACGACGTGCATAAAAACACCAGCAGCTACAAGATACGGTCGAAATAGTGATAGTTCATATTCGATTGAATGTTGGGCAGAGCAAAAGAAGCATCTAAACTGAGTAGCTCGTGAAAAAGCACCACTCTGTTGCTTTTGATTTCAGCGGCACTGTTTATGAGTATCGCTCGGCCAACCGGTATTGCAAGAGAAAGACCATGCAGCGGAATGAAGCATCCCGTAGCGAACTGCATGTGAAGCAAAAGAATTCCGGAAGCACTCATGAATTCTGCGCTCTCTACCTTGGTGATTAGCGTCTAATCATCGCAAAATGTGGGGGCAGCGTTTATGGAGTTGATAACGTGTATTACATATTTTGCATCCACTTGTTTGCGTGCATCCTGACAGGTTACATAAGTTACTAGATGTGGAAACCTAAAACTGCTCTCTGCGGTAGAAAGGTTGTGACCTTGCGTATCGAGTGAAATAATTGGTTCTGTCATGGCTGGCAGCAATTCGCATTGGCTTTTTGCTACTCTGTGCTGTGTTCAGGTTTCTGGCTAATCGCGTCTCGACACTTTCATGCCTTGCTGTCTTCCCCCTATTGCCACGAACGAGTTTCTGTGCTGTACGTGTGTACGTCTGTCACCGCCGACAATGATCAGATGCTGTCATGCTCACACAGGTAAATAGTGACTCTGCAGAGCGGGCCACTTGGGCACGACAGTCGGCCGGGCATTCCAGTTTGTGCTGAACGTCAAAAGGATGATCAAGAAGGCAGTTAAGAGTTGCTTAAGAATTGCTCACAGGTACGGTGCATTTCGCGATAGTCGCGCAAGCGTGTTAAATTAAGCCTCACTAGCCTAACTGGGTAAACTGGGGTGCGTCTTATACACGGGTGCGTCTTATATAGGAACTTTTTCAGTGACAGCTTGCATATACGGCAGGTGCGTCCTATACAAGGGTGCGTCTTATACACCGGAAAATACGGTACACGTGGACTCTTTGCATTCGCCGATCGCTACCTGTCGCGCCGCTGGTGGCAGAGCAGCAAGCCGCCCCAAAGCTGGCTAAAAGGCATCCCATGCGCTGGTTGACTCCTCCTCTTTATGAAGGTGAGATAAAAAAGAAGGCTGGAGCCGGGACCTTTGATTCGACTTAATGGCGAAATTGACCACTCAGGACAATAACTCGGAGGTTCGATGAATGCTCAGAGCGTGCAGCTCGAGTTCCCATGGTAACAAAACTTGCTCAGAATCCTCTTGTGTTTAAATCAAGCTATTAGCCCTGTGTCCCTCTGCTTAACTCCACAAATTCTTCACCTGGCAAACCTCCAATGCAATCACCACCGACACACGTAAACCCGCTTCCTTGAGGCGTTGAACTCAAGCAAACGCGCCCGAGTTCACTCGGTGGGATAAGACGCGGAAGCGGATTTGGAATAGAAGATCAAGCAGTTTCGAGCTTAAACCCGCATTACCAAGAATTTCATTTAGGAAGAGGAGAAAATTTAACTTGTTTTATTAAGGGATATGTGTTAATTTTTTTACGTAGCGAAAACTTTAAAAAGGGGGACGCGTCATTGTGTAGCGAATTGTCAGCCGTTCTGCTGTTATTGATTACAATCACTCTCTCGGTTTTCGCGCTGTGCGGCGGTGGCTGCGTGCATTGAGTACCATCACTGGACACATGCGGGTATGGCAGCCAGTCAGTGCGGAAGCACTCGGCCTGAAAGCCCCTGAGGGATATGTCCCCGCAGTCGGCATCTGCAGCTCGCGTCCGTTCCTCTTTGAAGGGCGTGAACTCCGCGTTGAGGACCAACAGCTCTCGAAGGCACCGGTCCACGGCGATAATACTTGCAAAGCCATGGACCAAGGTTCGTTTAATTCTGAGGCGACCTTCCGGCTTCTTCGTGTTTAAGCAAGCGTGCGTATGTTTGCTCTCAGTGGACCTCATGGTTATAGAGACTTGTACACAGAGACTTAGTGACTTATCCTGCACCTGATCACAGGGTGCTCCCTGCGCACACGCCGTACCCCCGCCTGGCCGCGCCGCTTCCACTGCGCGTGCGCAGCCGGCGTCCTATAAACCGATATTCATGTACACTACAGTAGGTCTCAGCAAGAATAAAAACCTCTAATATTCAAGCACCGATACTGCTCTACTGCCTTACGGACCCCTTGCGAAGGTTTTCAATGTGCAAATCTATGCCCAGGTCAAGTTTCTTGTTCTGCTGTTTGACTCCTTTCAGCTTGAGCCGAAATTGCTATCACAGGCTGGTCTTGATGTGAGAGAATAAGAATATTGAGGAGTAATACGACTTAGAGATATAAACGGTGAGGTGCAGGGTTTATTGCTGGCTCTCAGACTGCACACGTAGTGCATTCGCTTTCCCATCTGCACTGTGCACCTTAAAGGGACTAAAAGAATTTATCGCTGCGAGAATTTTATGCACGAACGTTTTCATCTTGAGTGTTCATGGTGACGATCGGATGGTGGTTTGTCTCGGACTAATTCGCTCTCGTTTAGCGGGAGCCAGTTTAAGGTTGCATCGATGCTACTTCGCCGCCATTTCATCTCTTGGGCACCAGAGGTTTACCACGTCCTGCTGCGTCAGAGCGCCATGCGATACCACGAAGAGTCACAGGGGATGGGTTCTTTGTTCTGAGCGCTTAGTTAAAGGCGGTGCGGGAATAAGAGCGCCTAGCGTAAAGCTCACTAATAATGAAGGTTGGTCTCGTGGTAATTTTTCACTTTCATGAGAAGGCACAGGTTCGCAAGTTAGATTTTCGCACGTTATATCCCAAATGCAGGTACACAAAAACTGTATGCTTAATACTGAAGTAGGCCGGTCAAAATTAAAGGCACTCCCGCTCTTTCGGCAAATAATTGTAACAATCATCTTCGCACAGCAGTTCAACGATAAGAAGTGCTGCCTGCGGTCACGTCATCATGTTCACGCATAGAGGGTGTAGATAATTTACAATAACAGCTGCGCCACTAGCATCAGGAAGTGTCAACGTCGGTTGTGTATGCACACAGCATTCCGGTTTTCTTTAGTTTTAAGAAAAGACGTTGTATTTCTCTAATATGCGCAAGCACTTTGTTCTTTAAATAGGTCGGCATACTTCAGAGAATTATTCACTCCTCATTCAAGTGTATCAAATATTTGATTAATAATTAGGCAGTTGCGGCAGTCTTAAACCGAGTAAATCACAACTCTGTCCGCTAGCACTGCAAACAGCTTGCAACCGCAGTAACATTCTGCGTTTCTGCCCTATCGCTATGCTAAGATTTGTGTTACCGGTTTCAGCACGGAAAGTGACGATTTGAGATGGCCATGATCCTTTTGAGTCTGAGTCTACTACCTCCACTCCTCCTGAATGTCACGGGTGTCAGAGAATTCGCAAACAACGGTGCACGAAACACAAATCAGCATATTTGGCGCACCTCACAGAGCCAGAGCGTCTGGCATTGCTTGAGCCTATACTTTCCAATGTTCCCTCAATAACTCCTGCGGA
Source organism: Amblyomma mixtum (assembly GCF_055824585.1). NCBI lineage: Eukaryota > Metazoa > Arthropoda > Arachnida > Ixodida > Ixodidae > Amblyomma > Amblyomma mixtum. Next base: position 355,229,127 of record NC_143014.1, on the reverse strand, counting down.
GCTCAAAGCAGTGTGGTAGGCTCATGTTATGATGTCAGCGTATCATTCGTTGCATCGTTTATTTTTTGCTACGGCCACGTTTAGAAGAGACAAGTTGCTGGAAAGGCGTGCTTACCACTCGTGCCCTTGCCGAGCTGGGAACGGCAGACGAGCAGCGCGATCGAAGGCAGCGGGTCGGCGACGCAACCCACGTGGCGGTGACAGGCATCGCCGCCGGCTGATGTCCCACGATGTCCTGCGCAGAATGAAGCGTACAAAACATTGCTTTCCCACAATGATCTCGCATTCGCAGCAAACAGCATATGCTTGGTGGAGCCGGTGCGTAAACAATTTCTACCTTGTGAAACTTACCGCAGACACGGAGGTTATGGCAGTGCCCAGGTACTTCAACTGGTGGGCCACCATAAGCTCCAGGCAGAGATATGGCTGAATTCCTATAGGGGGTGTTCAAGACGAGTCCCAGCCGAACCTCGAGCGAGTACGGGATGACCGAACGATCTAGGCGAGCTTGTTGTTGTAGCCTGTGACAGGGAGGCACGTACCCACACTGGGGGATCGGCCAAGAATCGAGACGTAAAGGTTGGTATTCACCTGTACATAGTAAAGGCAAAATAAAAGCACACGGGAGAGCAACACCGGGGGAGTCTACCACGAGAAGGGCAGAGAGAGGGGAAAAAATAATAATCATAAGGAGTAATATATATATATATATATATGCCGGGTGTCCCAGCTAAATATAACCAAACTTTTAAAAAAGGCGAAGTGTCCTAGTCCAGTGAACCCACCTCAGGGTTGTTCATAGTCGCGTGGCCTAGTCTTTCGTATTTTTTTCGCTCTTCAAAGTTAATTAATTAGTTCAGTTTAATTAGCTAACTTTTTAATTATTAACTTGAGGAAGAAAGTGTCGATCCAAAAGTTTTAAACCACCTCGAAAAACCGCTGGTAGTGCAGTTTCCGTCAAGTTACGATTTACGTAGCTTCATTTATTGGCCTTAAAAGAAAGTTGTCACGTGACCAGCTGCTCGCTCACTTCTCTGTCCCAATGTGCACCCAAAGTCTCATCGAGGAGAGGACTTAAGAAATAAATGGATTTTGTTGTTTAAGGCGCGTCTTGGGACGTTGAAGTGGCACAGTTGTCGTGAGAACGCTTTTTCTTATTGTGCGGGTTATGGTTAAAGGCCGGTAAAAAAATTACTTTACGTAAATACTACTTCGCTGCAAATGTCTCAGTAAGCTGTTTCTCAAAGCGATCTACAACTTTTCCATTGACACTTTGTTCATCAAGTCAATAATTAAAAAGTTTGTTAATTAAGCTTAACTGATTAGTCAGCCTTGAAGAACGAAAAAAATACTGCAGACTAGGTCCCGCGACTCTAAACAACCCTCATTTGGTTTGAGACGGCTAGGACACCCCGTGTTTTTTAAAGCTTGGTTACATTTAGCTGGGACACCTGGTATATAAGAGAAGCCAACAGCCACAGAAACGCTATCGCTTAAAGCTAATTGAATAGAAAAGCAGAAGAAAAAACAACCATATGCCGCCGGTGGGATCCGAACCCACGACCTCCGAATTACGCGTCCGGTGCTCTACCTCTGAGCTACGGCGACGGCTGTCAAATCTTCTGCTTTCGGTGCTATTTACGTTTACAAATAACCTAACCTTCAGAGTGTTCATCAGCGCTACCCACGTTCGTAAGCGGCGGACGTAGAACGTCTTGAGTTACCGCTGGTGTGACGTATAACGTCACCGAACGGCGAAGGTGGAAGCTGTGTGAGAACGCTCTGATGCTTCCTATGGCGTCAAGGCTGCCAGAACCGAGGCCCTCGCTAATCAGTTAAGCAAACAATTGAAGGGGATGAGGGGCTCGTTATAAATATGAGAGAAGGCAACAGCCACAGAATCCAACGGACAAAGGGGATTTCTTTAAAATTTATTTATTCTTTTGTTATGTTGATCAGTTTCGAATATAACTGAATATGTTATTGCTTAAAGCTAATTGAATAGAAAAGCAGAAGAAAAAAACCACATGCCGCCGGTGGGATTCGAACCCACGACCTCCGAATTACGCGTCCAGTGCTCTACCTCTGAGCTACGACGACGGCTGTCCGATCTTCTGCTTTCGGTGGTATTTACGTTTACAAATAACCTAACCTAGCTGATGAACACTCTGAAGGTTAGGTTATTTGTAAACGTAAATACCCCCGAAAGCAGAAGATCTGACAGCCGTCACTGTAGCTCAGAGGTAGAGCACCGGACGAGTAATTCGGAGGTCGTGGGTTCGGATCCTACCGGCGGCATGTGGTTGTTTTTTCTTCTGCTTTTAAGCGATAACATATTCAGTTATATTCTAAACTGATTAACACTACAAATAAATAAATAAATTGAAAAAAAAATCGCCTGTGTCTGTTGGCTTGTGTGGCTGTTGTCTTCTCTCATATTTATAACGAGCCCCGCATTCCCCTTCCCTTGTTTGCTTATATATATATATATATGCAAACAATATATATATTGCCTTCACACACATATATATATATATATATATATATATATAGGAGTTTGGATTGGAGAGAGAGAGAGAGAGAGAAGAGAGATTAATTTGAAAAATAATGAAGCATAAAGAAGAAAATACTGAAAGCTTTAGCAGGGCAGTCGATGAGATTCCAGCAAGAAATTCTGAACAGCGTCACCAAGAGACCTGTGGCTGAACCCAAGCGTGGTGGCGCCAAATGATAGCAAGTGTGGGCTGCTCAAACTAAGGCCAAGTTGCTTTAAGGGCAACTCCAGCAGTCTTCTTCTCAAAGATGTGAAACGACAACAATGGAGCCAAAAATGATCGATAGATTCAGGGTCACGGCAAAATGCACACAGGGGATATAACGCTAAACCAGATCTGTGCAGACAGAAATTTAGAGGGGGGATACGGCAGCGCAACCTCGTCAGAGATACTTCTAGCTGCCGAGATTGACAAATTTTCCTGCTCCAGGGATATTTCAGATGCGGATATTCCGCTGATGTTAAAAGGGCAGCACAAACCGTTGGCCCAATATTGGGAGCCTGTTGGCTATGTGTGGCCCTATACAGGACCAATGTTGCCTTCATTGTCCCCATGTTGGCACTGCCACAATGTGCCATTTCCAACATTGGCCCTACTTGTCCGATGTTTTCCCCATATTGGCAATGCCGCTTAGTTACACCTCCAACGATGGCCCTACTTGTCCGATGTTTTCCCCATATTGGCAATGCCACTTAGTTACACCTCCAACGATGGCCCTAAATTTCCGCTGTCGTCCCCATATTGGCAGTGCCGCCTCATTACACCCGCAACGATGGCCCTACTTGTCCGCTGTTTTCCCTGTATTGGCAGTGCCGCTCCGCGGCACACCAAAGGATGTCCCTGGGAATATATGTGGTTATTTCTCTCAGTCCGTTTTTTTTTCAATATTCGGACTTGTTTATTTATTTATTTTTTAACACCAACAACAGCGCTAGCGTCGAACTCTGACGCGAAATTACAATAAAAAGTGCGATGTAATTGATTGCGCGAAAGTGAGCAGAGGTCAGATTCATTCACGAAGGTAACGAATTTTGAAAAGCGGCGTCTTTTGTAATTATGGTATGCAAAGAAAAAAAGAAAGAGAGAAACAGGTGCCACAATCAAGAAAATGAAATTTAGATTCGAGGAATGGTATAATAATGCACTAATTAACGTACTGCCTCGCATATCTCTCGCATACCTCGCATACCACAGCCCCCGATTGTGGGTTGCCGGTTCAAATTCGTGTCTCAAGATATAGGCTCAACTTAACTAATAAGTTTATGCTGCACGAAACGCTGAATCGTATTACACAATCTGGAACACAATGCCTCACCCACAGGATGCTCACCCTAGAAAAAAAAATAAATCGCTTTTTCCGCTAGGTCACAAATTATTGCGTGGCGCATTTTGAGAGATAAACGATGTGAGTAAAACGGGATTTTGGTTTTATCGCAAATGAACAGTTGACGTGAACAACTTGCTGCGCATTTACTGGTTTGGTTTGGTTTATGTGGTTTAACGTCCCAAAGCAACTAAGGCTATGAGAGACGCCGTAGTGGAGGGCTCCGGAAATTTCGACCACCTGGGGTTCTTTAACGTGCACTGATATCGCACAGTACACGGGCCTCTAGAATTTCTCCTCCAAAGAAATTCTAGCCGCCGCGGCCGGGATCGAACCCGCGTCTTTCGGGACAGCAGCCGAGCACCATAACCGCTGAGCCACCGCGGCGGCCGCGCATTTACTGCGTGAAGAAGCAGCAGACGGAAAAGAAAATGTAGATGTATGTTAAATTTAAAAAAAAATAATAAGCGAACAAACGGCTCTGCTTCCTGAAGCCGCGAAGCTAAGGTGGCTAGGTTTTTTTGATGTCGCAAATTGTTTTGTTATCCTGCTGTGCTTTTTGGGTATTCTAAACGACGGCTCTAGCATACGTTTTTGCTTTAAATTATCACGTTTATCAAATTAAAGATCGGAACTTTTTCCCGGTCGCATTTCCACTAGTTTTTTTTTGCCTTTTCTTTGCGCGTATCCTTAATACCAATGAGCCATAACAGGTGCATTGCTGAGTAGCGCGCCGCGTCATTTCGAGCTAGCGCAGACACGCACGGGTGGGCCGCATGACTATGGCTTAGACCGACCTGCCTACACTGGTGTGTATAAAATGTAGGGTATTCGTCGCTCTAGAAGCGAATCAATGGATTATATTGATGAATGGTGTTGCTTGGACGTATGTCATCCTACTTTGTCCGCCACAAGTATCATATATGAAACACTCAAAGAACACGCATTGTCCCCGCTAATTTTATTGATTGTTTTATATTTCCGGTATTTTCATAGTAACACATTTATCTCAGCTTCAACCAAAGAGGCACACGACCGCAGAGATTACGCTAATGTTTGGAGCCGTTTTGACGAAATTCATGCCCAAGCACCACGTTTCCACTTCCAACATCTCCGCATTGTCGTTCCCTTGCCGCTTTTCACGTGCTCAACGCCTATGGCGCACCCTCCGGACATTCCGGAATTCTTTCACTCATTTCACCCCCCCCCCCCTCTCCACCCCCTTTTTGAAGTCCCATACAGCCGCCTTTTGCCGGGCCGAGCCTCTTTGTTGGAAGAGCGCTGGCCCTCACCATGCTAGGAGTTATTTTTTTCTTTGTGATTTTAGGTACACTGACCTTCTCTAACCTGTTTTCCCCTCGCGCCCAACTAACCGCAACGCCGCTCATCCACCCCCCCCTAGATTTTCTTCTACCCCTTTTCCAGCTGCCGTTTCTCTTGCTGCAGCAAATTCTCCGAAAAATATAAGAAACCTGTCCCATCGTCGTCTCCTCCTTTCCCGAACACTCGCCCAACGAGTATCGCCTGTAGCTAGCAAGGCGGCATCAGAAAGACCGTTACCACTGACCTGATATTTAGGAGGAGGGAAATCTGAGATAGTTTTTTGTTATCTATTAGGAAAACGGCTCGAATAAGATTGGTTTGGTTTATTGGGGTTTAACGTCCCAAAGCAACTCAGGCAATGAGGGACGCCGTTGTGAGGGGCTTCGGAAATTTCGACCCTCTGGGGCTCTTTAACGTGCACTGACATCGCAAGCACACGGGCGTCTAGAATTTCGGCTTCATCGAAATCCGGCTGCCGCGGCCGGGGTCGAACCCGCGTCTTTCGGCTCATTAGCCGAGCGCCGTAACCACTGAGCCACTGCGGCGGGGCATGTCGAATAAGAAATAAACAGTACCAATAAGACAATACGAGCGATGATCTCCTATCAATCGTTCCCTGTGCCAGTCGCGGTCCTTTTATGCACTCGAACTTTCTTATCTCGCCCTCACACCTGTGTGGATAACCTAGCTGTTAACACTTCAAAGTTTTCAAGGAGCTGTTTCAGAACCAGCTGAAGTGGGGACGTTCTCTTTTCTAGGTGCTGGCTGAGGTCCGACACCTCTGGGTAACGCCAAGTAGAGCCTAACTTCCGAAATCCGCGGGTTCGGCCTCATTGCCGTATTTGCTGACAACGTAAAATAATCCATTGGTTCTTTCCCTGCTTTACAAACTGTACAATTCAGCACCGTTATATACAGCTGCCGTACAGAAAATGATTGTAAACTTCAGTCCATGAAACTGCTTCAAAAAGCTCGGCAACCTTCTTTGCTTAGTGTTTCGACTGATGATTGGCTTACCTAGGGTGCTGCAGCAGCCGCAGAAGCTTGCGCTGACTGCAGCCTCAGCTCCTGGCCGAGCGGGTCCCGGGATGTCACACCGAGGACTGGCGCTATTGCGCCTGACACCCGGCCACGACCTCGGCCTCGGCCTATGGTTCGGTTTCTTTTTTTTTGCCAACTTGGTATATTTTATTGTCATAAAATGTGTCCACAAACAACACGTTTTGGGATGAGGGATGGGGTGAATATAAACAAGTGTGCACGTGTGATGGTTCCTTCAAACACCAGAGGGAGAGGGGGGGGGGAAGAGGGGCGACTACGTCATCCTTGTGCGCCGCCGGCTAGAAGAAAAAATAGGCGCGAGTCACTATCACGAATGGCACCGTCCACAGCACACGCACAAATCTGACAAGGAACGGTTGACGCAGACCACACTGTGGTGAAGGCACCGCTTCAGTCTCGGCCGTTCCGGCTCAAGTTGCCATTTCTGGGGTACTTCTCTAGTAGCTTGTTCGAGAAGCATTTCGGACACTTTTCCATATCCATCAAATGTATGACGGCAGGGTGTGCTGCACAAGACTTCTGCACACGGCTCATGACTGTTGTTCCGCATGTCTGGCAAGTCACGTATGCAATGGGCCGGTTGCATACGCAGCTCTCTTCAGCTCCGCGAGTGGTCTTAACAGCTTCGATCCTTGGGCCTCGGACCTAAGAGAAAAGACGATGATGATGATGATGTCCTTAGGCTTAATGGCACATGCCCACGGCCGGTGATTGGCCAGGGTGCATAGCGGATACAAACGCACTCATGTACAGGGAATGGACTCTTTTTAAAGTTTTGGGACGCAAAGCTAGAATATGTACCAAACAAAAAATACGAAGAAGGAAAAGTTGTGAATTCACATTCTAACAGAGGAATCTACCAGATGAAATTATACAATCGTGAATATAATCGCACACTGGTTTTTGAGGGCATATCCCTTGGCGCTTGCCTCGAAGGATAGGAGAATCGGAATAGATAGAGGAAGCCCGAGCCGAGCGAGAGGAATCTCCAAGTAAATTCTACGGAGAGCAGCGAGCCGCCAGCAGGAGAGGAAAAAATGTTCTTTAGACTCAATTTCGCCATAAGACTCACAAAGGTCGGCTATGGAAAACCCCGATCGGCATAAATCAAGATTCAGCTGCGGTATCCTGCAGCGCAAAAGGGTTATGGACACCTCACATTGCCAGGCTCATGGCTCAAGGAGTGGAGACGCTGGAATCGTTGAAAGCGAGCTAGAGTCAAGTAAACGGTATTTGGGACGAAATGGACAATAGGTTCATCAAGGGCAGACATTGCTAAAAAATCGTTCCTCTCATTAGAATCAATGCCACAGACCAGGGACACAGTGAAAGCGTACATCTTTAACATGTGTAGGAATAAAAGATTGAAGGGAACGGCTCATAGGATTATACCTGGAGTTTTCTAGCGCTGTCAAAACAGAAAGGTTGTCTGAGAGTATAATAACCCGAGTGATACTGCAAGGAATCCTTATTAAGGCCAACTCAATGGCTAGAAACTCGGGTAGAAAAATAGGGGTATAGTCAGGGGCCCGAAATGAGTAGCTCCAATCAAGAGGTGTTGAGTAAATGCCAATAGCTGCCTTTTCATTTTGCTGGGGGAGGCATTGTATAAACGGCAATATGGTTAGGAGAATTGTCTAGGTACTCCTCTATGAGATCATTTAACATATTGTCGTGCAGGTTCTTAGCATTCCTTGGGAGGGTGTTGTCAAAGAAGACTGGCGTATCAGCCCGACTGTGGTTGACTAGTACTAAAGATCTCATTGATACAGAAATATTTGAGAGCAAGGAATTAGTGAACACCACCTGAGCGAGCTTATACCAAGGCCAGGTAGTACCAAAGAAGAGAGCTGGGTTCGTTGTAAATATAGGGTTAGCCAATCCAGGAACAGGCTCCAAATACCTTAAAAATGTCCGCAAAGTGAGAAGCTCAAACCGGGCATTGAGATCAGGTATCCGCGCCTCCAAGTGCAACACAGCATTGGCTACTGATTTAGGCAGACCTATTCAAAGGCGCAGAGCGCGTCGCTCCATAACAAATAGGGGTTCACGCTTGCACTTTGGGCTGCCAGAAAAGAGAACGGAGCCGAATTCAAGTACCGGCCGTACATAGGTATTATAAAGTAGTAGTAGAGTGTCTCGTCGCATACTGAATTTCTTGTTACTGATCCTCAGCAACCGGCCAAGGGTACGTTCACCCTTAAGCGCAATGCTTCTAATGTGTGGCCGCCAGTCTAAATGCGGGTCATATATTATACCCAAGTATTTTGTTGAATGAACTTGCGGGATCAAGATTGAGTGATACGACAGAGAGATGTCAAGAGGGGTTGGCTGTGGGAAAACAAGGACGGCACACTTGTTGACATTTAAAGTTAACTTTAGGCTGTCTAGCCAAACTTCCAAAGCATTTAAATACTCTTGCAGTAATTGCTACAGGATATGAATGTCTTTGGCAGAAGCAAAAAAAAGCAATATCATCCGCATACACATAAACTTTGACGCATACACATAAACTTTGAATAGGGATATCACACATTAGTATCTTAAACTATAACGGTGAAATAACGGAGCATTGTGGGACACCTCTAGACTGCGCCTATGTTGTAGAAGTTAACGTACCCTTAGAACTAAAGAACGCCGGACTGAGAAATATGAGAAGAGGGCAGCACATTGGTACGTTCCATGAATCCATAGAAAGACTTCCGGTTGACTCGGTTAGACAAATAGGTATTCAGGCTGGCATTGTAATCATCCTTAGCCCTAGATATTGTTCTTTTAAACGAGGCTCCAACGAATTTGTAATTTATCCAGTTCTTTGGGCACTGGTTATGCGCTAGACTCTTCCATGCAGCTTTCCTTTGACGATAGGCTTTTTCGCAGTCGTCAATCCACCAGCTCGAAGGGGCCTCATTTTTAATGCTTGACCGGACTGTAAAGACTGCTCGCCAAGGGGCGTCTAAAAGGGAATTTAATACTTGAGGACCCTCGTCAGATTTATCGGAGGGAGCAACAGACGAGAGGGCCTCACCTAGAAGGATCATGAACAGCGTAGTATTTATAAATTTTTGTGCCGAACCAGTCGCCCTGACTGGACTGCACGCAATATTGAAAGTAATGGGGTAGTGGTCACTTGACGAACCGCAGTCAACTGTACACCACGAAGATACCGCTATACCATTAACAGCTAACGTTAAATCAATAGCTGATCGAGAATTTGCCCTCGTGTAAGTTATCGCGCGACTATTGTAACAGCACACATCGTTTGCTGACATCCGAGACCAAAGTAATTGCCCACTAAAGTCTGATCTGAAACCCCAAATTACATGATGTGAATTGAAGTCCCCAGCTAGAACTACTCTTCTCTTGTTGCGCAGTAACGCATCGAGCCCATCCGTACTACGGACTCCTGCGGGAAGTAGATATTTGCCACCGTAACAGGGGCGCACTGCGGAATAATGATTTTAACGGCAAGTATCTCACAACACCGGGCCCGACACCGTTCGCCGCACCATGTTTACGGCCATCCTCCTGTTCCAGGTTGGTTACTTAAACCCTTGTAAAGAATACCGAAGTAGCAACCGCTGCCTTGTCGCGGTGTCGTGCCCCAATTTTTGTCGACTGGCGTGGAGTTATGCGTCTTAGTTGTGACATGCTGGCGCTTGTAATGCTGTCGCGATTAGTGCTTTTGCTCTCAGGTGATGTAGAACTTAACCCAGGCCCTCCCGAAAAAGGTTTGGTTTGGTTTGGTTTATGGGGTTTAACGTCCCAAAGCGACTAAGGCTATGAGAGACGCCGTAGTGGAGGGCTCCGGAAATTACGACCACCTGGGGTTCTTTAACGTGCACTGACATCGCACAGTACACGGGCCTCGAATTTCTCCTCCAAAGAAATTCAACCGCCACGGCCGGGATCGAACCCGCGTCTTTCGGGACAGCAGCCGAGCACCATAGCCACTGAGCCACCGCGGCGGCCACTCCCAAGACGGATGATAAAGCTATCCTGGACGCTCTGCAGCGCCTTGAGGAACAACACGCAGCCTTCAGTACTGAGCTGAAACAGCTACGTACTACCCAAATCGCCCATGAAAAGTTAATATCCTCACTAACAAACCGCGTGCTTGCACTGGAAACATCTCAACAGAACTTGAGCACACACACCAACCTGAACGAAACAGGCGAACTTAAACAAGAAAATTAGTCTTAAAGGCCGCAGGTATTGATACCAGTAATCGAATGCGACGAAACAATTTGCTCTTCCTAGGCCTTGAAGACACTGAAAATGAATACTGGGCAGAATCTGACACAAAAGTCTTGTCATTCTGTTCGAATGAACTTGCCATCGAGATAGACCCAACCAGCATCGAGCGCGCCCACCGTTTAGGAAAATTTAATGCTGAAAAAAGAAACGTCCTATCATTGTTAAATTAGCACACTTTAAAACCAATGACACCTTCCTAGCCTGCGGTCCCAAACTGAAAGATACAAGTTACGCCATCAGAGAAGATTTTGCTTTTGCCACACGTCTGCTCGCTCTAAATTGATACAATTTATTCGGCCTAAAAAATGCGCATTCAAGCTTAACGTAGACAAGCTTCATGTAGGGCATACATGCTATGTGTATGGTGTGTATGACCTTGTGTCTGAGAGTGTAATTGAGTCTGCAAACCAGCCAGCTGGTCGTGCTCAAGCCGAGCAGCTCACCGACAAACTATCACAAAGCACCGATTGACACCACGCAAAACATGCTACGCCACTAAATCGCCCCGACCCTTCACGTTGCAAGCATCTCAATATCGTCTTCACTAACATACGGAGCATTTCACCAAAACGAGATAAACTGCACCGCCTTATCGACGACACTGGTGCTGACATTGTCCTACTAACAGAAACGTGGCTACAGAAAGGCGTGAAAGGTACTGAATTCCTCCCTTCAAACGGGAACTACGTTCTTTATCGTCGTGATCGGCGCGTCTTGATCGGCGCGGACGGAGGGGCGGAGGAGTGCTTATCGCCATCCGAAACACCCTATCATCACCACTAATCTTTCACGACACCAAACTAGAACTAACCTGGATATGCGTACACAACTTCGGATTGAAAGAAATATTGGGCGTTTGCTACAGGCCACCAGACAGCGATTCATCCTTCTGTGACTCCCTTCATGACGTATTAACGGCGATTAAAAACACATATTTGAATTCGAACATCTTTCTGTTCGGTTATTTTAACTATCCACATATAAACTGGGCTTCCCTCTCTGTATCTAGCCATTCACCGTCCAAAGAATCGAAACAATTTCTTGACTTAACACTGGACTTCAATCTGCATCAAGCCATCAAACGCCCCACAAGAGGTCCTCACACTCTTGACTTGTTACTGACATCTTGCTCAGACAACATTCACAGTGTAACTCTGCTTCCGGGCCTCAGCGATCACGTTTCTGCACATTTGCACTTCATTACATTCAAATAGGCGACCACCTACGAAAAAATTAATCACCGACTATAAGCGAGGTAACTTCGATTCCATAAATAAGGAACTTTCATTCTTTTTCACCGACTTCCTAGGTTTTTATCTAACCAAAACAGTTCACGAAAACTGGGAAAGTTACATGTCAGCAATGCTGCCACTAAAAAATAGGTACATCCCAACCTTGAAGCACCTTCTTAGTAGGAAAAAACGGCTTTATCGTTCCGCTAAACTAAGCCAAAAACGAGAAGCATGGGAAAGATACCACGCCTGCGCTAGTATTGATTACAAACATCTTTATTTCTTCAATGTTCTCAGAACATGTGGGTGGGCCGCCTAGTCCGATAGTCCACTGGCTGCTGCTGCTGCGCTGGCCCTCTCCACCAGCCAGTGCTGACGGTCAGGATCATTGCTGAGCAGAATAGCCTCCCACTGCTCCTCCGAGGGGTTGGGAATGGGGTCAACTAAGGGATTATATAGGCATGCCCACACCATATGGTAGAGGTTAGCTACCGCACCAAAATGCGGACACTGCGGAGAGCGTAGTGTGGGGTACCACTGGTGTAATTTAGCTGGTGTTGGGTATGTGTTGGTTTGTAGTGTCCTAAGGGTGTTCTCTTCTAACTTGTTGAGGGATTTGTGTGGTGTTGGGTACTGCTTTCTGGCTGTTCTGTATGGCGCAAGATTGTCAGCATACACTGCTAAACCTATTAGGTCGCGGCACCCTTCATGGTCATCAGGGGGAGACGCCCGGTATAGAAGAGCTCGGGCATGCCTGTGGGCGGTTTCGTTTCCTCTTGGTAGTTCCAGGTGACCGGGGAACCAGATGACTAAGACCTGGTTGGGTGGATGCTTAGTCAGCAATGACAACCCTGACTTGTGAATTAATCCATTATTGAAGTTGCGACAGGCGTTCTGGGAATCAGTGAGCACAACGGCGTTGGGGTTAGATGCTACAGCTAATGCAAAATATTTAAATGAGTTGAGTGCTGCGAAAGATAGATTTTTCTCTCTTGACTTGCTATCCATTCTCAGAACAAATCCCACCAAATTCAGGCGTATCCTCTCCCCTAAACATAAATCTAATCGGCTCGATCTTGTAGGACCTGATGGCGAACCGGCTGATACCAATCAATGCGCAAAACTTTTAAATGACTACTTCTCATCTGTGTTCTTGCCCGTCAGCAATTCTACACCCACAGTTTTGCAAACCCATAGTCAAAAAGAAATGCCGAAAATTCAGATTAGCCCCGAAGGAATCTCCAAATAATCAGTTCACTCAAGCTCTCATCATCTGCAGGATGTGACCAAATAAACAGCAAACTACTTAAAAACACTATCATTATCAAGACAGATGCTACACCTAATATTTATTCAATCTTTAGACACCGGAATCATTCCTGACGATTGGAAGATAGCCCATATTGTTCCCATTTTCAAAACAGGCGATTGCGCATGCCCACCTAACTATCGTCCAATATCCCTTACTAGCATATACTCTAAACTTCTAGAGCACATTATATGATCAAGCTTAATGTCCCACCTTGATTCAATCAATTTCTTTGACCTTCATCAGCATGGCTTCAGGAAATCATTTTCATGCGAAACCCAGCTGGCAGAGTTCACCCAAGACATCCTTAAGGCCATAGACGATAACCTCCAAGTAGCTGCAATCTTCTTAGACTTCTCGAAGGCATTTGATCGCGTACCTCACAATCATCTGGTTGCGAAACTTTCGTTCCTGGGAATTCCTGCCAATCTGATATGCTGGCTCGAACATTTTCTAAAAGGACGCTCGCAGTTCACATCCGCCAATAACATCCAGGCACCCTTAACAGATGTAACATCTGGTGTCCCTCAAGGGGCCGGGTTATCACCATTATTCTTCTGAATATACATCAAAGATCTGCCCTCTAATATTCAATGCAAATTGCTGCTCTTTGCGGATGATTGTGTCGTCTATAATGCAATAAGCAGCCCAACCGATAACCTCACTTTGCAACAGGACCTTGACGTTATTGCATCATGGTATGATAAATGGCAGATGCCTTTAAATGTTACTAAGTGCAAATCGTTGTCCTTCACTCACAAACACGCCTTGACGAATCACGCTTACAGCATTTCATCAGTCCCTATAACCGTTGCAAAATCTTATAAATATCTAGGTGTACATCTCACATCAACACTTTCTTGGATCACCCACATTAGAACTATTTGCTCCGACACTTCACGCACACTTGGCTACCTCAGAAGAAATCTGAAATCTGCATCCCCTAACATAAAACAACTCGCGTATGAAACATCTGTGCGGCCAAAATTAGAGTATGCATCATCCATCTCGCACCCATGGCAATCGTATCTCACCATCGAATTGGAATCAATCCAAAATCGTGCAGCTCGGTTCATTACTTCATGTTACTCAAGAGAAGCCAGTGTCACCGCCCTCAAGCAGTCCCTCCGTCTCTCAACACTAGAATCACGTCGCGTCGTTTCCCGCTTATGCTTACTTCATACATTTTGTCATAACACAAGATCACGGCACGCTGTATTAACCGCCCCACTACGAACATCCTCCCGGCTTAGACACGGTAACCCTATGACACGCATCAGTGGCCACACGTCTGCTTACAACAACTCATTTTTTCCCAACGCAATAGCACTTTGGAATTCACTGCCTAACGACATCGCTGCATGCACGGATCACAAAACATTCCGCGAGAAAGTAAAAATTCACCTCATATAGATCTTGATCACTTCTGCGCTCTTAGTAGCGAGTATTGCTTGATATATCTTTGATAAATGATGTACCACCTGCTGGGGAACCCTGATGTGACAACCCCGTTTATGTTTGTTTATATGTTTGTTCTTTTTTTTGTTATGCATGTTCCCATCATCGCCGTTGTACAACAAAATGCCCCCCCCCCCTTATGTAATGCCTTCGGGCCTTTAAGGAAACAATAAATGAAATAAATGAAATGAAATCAGGTCGCATAATTTTGTGAGACACTTTAGCACGATGATACAGTTTCGTTTTGGGCGATTATTTCTAAAAACGGAGATATTTTTAATTGAAAATGGGCGATTAGGATTGAGCCACGACTCCTGTATTAAAATAATGTCTGGACTATGTTTTAGAATAAGCTGCTGTAAATCGGGGAAAGATGATGAGATAGAGCGACGATTCCACTGGAGAACAGATATTCCCGCCATGATTATTACTTTAAAAACGAAGCCGCAACAGCCTCTTTCAACACATCTGTTTTCTTTGGAATTCTAGGCGAACTTTCCTTAGTCTTGCCATGATGATGGTCAGATTTAGAAGGAGAAGAGGAAGCACGACGCTTCTGAGGTGGAGTAGTCATTTCAACATCTGACTGACAAGCGTTGGAGAGGGAGACTTGGTCAGAGTCATTTACACCCACGGGCGTGGAGGCAGAAGGGGTGGTGGGCTGAATATCAGCAGTGGCAGAGGACGGAGGACAGTTAGACGAGGTGAGGTTACCTAAATCCGATGAAGCAGCCTAGATAGTCACCTGTGTGATCCTGGGGTAGTGAGCCTGGGTTAGTCAGCTGTGTGATCAGAGTTGCAAAGGCAGCAGCTAAGCGACTCAGAAGTGAAAATGTCGTGTGCATGATCACCGCCGCAAACGGGACAGCGCGTTGCGGACTTGCAAGATTTGGCACTGTGACCGAACCGCCAGAAATTCTTACACTGTAAAGGAGGGGGCTGCAGTGGGTCCACACGATACACAATAGGCCAAACTTTGATCTCGGACGGACAAGAGGACCCCGCAAATGTTGCAATAACCGACTTCGTTGGTGTGCGAGAGCCTCCAGCCTCTCTGGTGCAGCGGTAAACTGAGAGGATGCCAACACCGGCGTCATGAAAGTCTGCAGGAATTTCCCCTCGTGTAGCGGAAGGATCCACTCCGCGGATAATTCCTTTTACGCAGGCTAGCTCAACGTTACTAGAACCAACTCAGTTTCACAGCTCCCAATAGCGCCCAACGGAGGAGAGTGTCCCAAGCGGCGGTCACGAGAACTAACGGCGCTGCAGTCGAGTCTTGCTCCCTGCCGGGCGCGTCCCGGTACATATGAGGTTTTGGCAACCTGCGTTTGCGCTCTACATGGCTGCAGTAAATAATGCTTCCATTACGGCAGCTTTTGCTTCGAAGCTGCGTGTTATCGGGGAAAACACGTTTCTGTGGTGCGAAATTAGGCTGTTAATATCGTGAAAAAAGTGCAAAAACGCTGCCAGCACGCTCGCGAGCATTGTGTCTTGCTTTGCTCAATGGCTTGTGTTTTTCGAAGTCAGTTTGCGATCCTTTCTGGGAAGTGCACGCTCCCACCTTTTAAACTCGATGGGGTCTTTCGGGGGCCCGAAGAAATGACTGTCCGTGGAGTCATCGTTACGATACCCGCTATTGCATCCCGGTGCAAAGCAGGTCAGCATGAAGAGGCCCGATGTCACAAGATAGCAACAAAAATTCAGGGGACACTGACGATGTGAAGTGCGCGAGGCGAGAGCCTTTCCCCGCAACTTTGGCCGCACGGCCGTTGGCACGCACGAGGCGGCTATGGGGCGACTTGGATTAGGTAGCCATGAGAAATTGGGTCGTGACTAATTAGTTATGACCCATGAATAACTAGTCATGATTGGTTAATTAGGAACTAGTCATGTCTGGCTAGTCATGACAAACCAGTCATGACTAGTCATGACTAAAAGGTCATTAACCAGTCATAGCTACTAATGACTGCTTAATGACCAACTAAACATGACTAACTAATCATGCCTGCTTATTAACTAACCAGTCATGACTAATCAGGGATTAGCCTTGGTTAGTCATGATTAACTAGTCATGACTAACCATGACTAATGGCTAACCAGTAATGACTATTTAATTACTAACTAGTCATGACTAACCATTCATGACTAATTGGGTCATGACTAATGACTAATTAGTCATGACCCAATTAGTCGCTGGTTAGTAAATCCTGACTAGTAAGTCATGATTGGTTATTGACTAACAAGTCATGATTGGTAATGACGGACTAGTCATGACTAACCAGCGATACAAACCAGATTGGTTAATGACGAACTAGTCATGTCTGCTTAATGACTAATTAGTCATGACTAACCAGCGATGACAAACCAGTCATAACTAACCAGTCATTAACCAGTCATGACTGGTTAATGACTAACAAGTCGTGATTACTTAATGACTAATCAGTCATTAGTCATGGTTAGTCACGCCTAGCCATGACTAATGGCTAACCAGTCATGACTAGTCATGACTCCTTAATGACTAGCTAGTCATGACTAACTAATCAAGACTAATTGGGTCATGACTAATTCGTCATGACCCATGACTTACTAGTCATGATTGGTTATTGACTAACTAGTCATGACTAGTTAGTTGATGACTGGTTAATGACTAGCTAGCCCTGACCAACTAGTCATGACTGATTAATGACGACGTGGTCATGTCTGGATAATGACTAGTTAGTCATGACCAACTAGTCATGGTTGATTAATGACAAACTAGTCATGTCAAGCTAATGACTAGCTATAGTCATGACCAACATTACTAGAACTTGGTTCTAGTAACATTGGTCATGAGAAACCAGTCATGACTAACCAGCGATGACAAACCAGTCATGACTAACCAGTCATAACTAGTCATGACTGGTTAATGACTAACTACTCATGGCTGCCTAATGACTAATCAGTCATGACTAATCTGTCATTAGCCATGGCTAACCAGTCATGACTAACCTTGACTAACGACTGACCAGTCATGACTAGTAATTACTGGTTAATGAATAACTAGTCATGACTAACCAATCATGACTGACTAATCATGAGTGATTAATGACTAGCCAATGACTAACCAGTCAAGACTGGTCAGGTAGTCATTAACCAATCATGACTAACTAGCCATGAGTTAATGATTAGTTCAAATGCCAAATGAGTAGGTAATGACTTCAAATGCCAAAGGCCCTGGTTCAATTCTCAGCCTCGACAGTTTTTTAAGTAGTGACGCCGAAACGCGGACACATCTGCCGACACAACTGCTAACGACAGTATGAGGCATTAGAGGCTTTCGCCTTAAAATTAACTGAGAAGCAGACGACACAAAACGGCTGTCGCGAGCGCTGTTGTAAAAAGGGCGCAGCAGGGCCAGCGAGCCGCACCGAGCGGCGACGAGGGAGCAAGACTCGATCGCAGCGCCACTAGTTCGCGCGACCGCCACTTGGGACAGCTCTCCGGTCGGAGCTGTGAAACTGAGTTGGTTCTAGTAACGTTGGTGAGGCCTGCGTCTCGTTGTGTCCGCGTACGCTTCGTGCTATGCCCGTAAACATTTCATGCTTACTCTACTCTCGGTTGCGGGAGAGGCAGGTTTTTTTTTAATTACACCATCTCCTACAGGGACCAGCGCCACAGAATAAGCTTGACACCGTTTTGACTAAAAGAAGTTAGCGGCAGATTTTCAGCCGGCAAACTGGTGAACCAGGTTAGCGGACCTGAGCCCGGGGAAGACATAGCCATGGCGGAAAACCTACAGAGCCTTCGAACCTACATCCAAAGGGGGAAAGACCTGGCCAAATTCCCCACTCGCGGAGCGGCCTCACCAAAATTTGAAGACAGGCCAGAAGACGTACAGGCAGGCCGTGGAACAGCAGCACCAACGGGGTGGACAGCAGGACTCCAGGACAGGACAGCAGGACTCCGGTGAGGAACCACAGAAGAACGCTGTCGGTGACCGTAGAACACGAGCAGCGAACCGAACGAGGGGCGTGCAGCCTGTTCTCAGGAGAGAGAAGACTCGAAAAGTCTCGTGCTGGCTTCGTTTTCTTCCTGTATTCTTTGGAACTTCTTCTTCTTTTACCAGGCCGTTGGTAGTAACATTGGCGGTGGAAATGCGCTTTTTGTCTCTTGAAGGCTTAATAATTACTGTTATTAATACGTCTTATTGGTTTTACATAATTAGCCAGAACTTCCCCCTTCAAGCGATGCATTACATGTGACCGGTGTTATGCTTACTACTATTTATGCTTATAACTACAGTAGGATACAAGTTCATAAAACAGCAGTTGCTAACACTGGGCTGCGGACCGCGGCGTTCTGGAGTACTCCGCTGGCCAATCGCAAAAGTAAACAAAATGAGTTTTTTAATAGGCAGTTTTATCGTGGAAGCCTTCAATGCCTCATCGTTGTAAGCAGGAGTTGTCGACAGAAATGTCACGCTCTTCAATTGGTCGAAATTGTCGTGATATCACAGTGCGCGAATTTCAAACGGGGCCAATTGTTTTTTGCTAGTAACCATGGAACCAATTAAAGGGATCGTATAGTGATGCTCCAAGTAAGTGGGATTGAGTTTATGTAATAAGTCAATTACCCAGTTAACATAATTAACCTTTCTAGTCATGCCAGAAAGATAAATAAAACCGCGTAGGAAATTGGTCGAGTTGGGGAATCGAACCAGGGTTTCCGGAGTGGGAGTCTTGCACGCTAACCGTCGCTAATCGTGGGGCACTGGGTGCTACTTCAAGCTGCATTATGCAGCGTTTTGCTGAGTGTCCCCATTTTCCACTGTAATGTGTGTCGAGAAATAAATTTTCAATTTCAAAAAACCACTGCCATGGCAGCATGATCGTTCGGAATGAATAAAGGTGCGTCTAGTGAATACGGTGTCTTCGTTCACTCCCATCTTCCTCCTTCCCTTTCGGCGAGGTTCAGGTGTTCACCGATATATGTGAGACAGATACATCTCCCTTCCTCAAAAACCAGTTTACCGACGAGAAAGGCGTAGAACCGAACGGGTGATGGCGTTCTGTGGACTCCCTGGCAGCGTTGCAAGACGCTGCCGCGTAAGAGGCGAACCTGAACATCTTAACCACACATCAGTGACACAAGCAGCAACAGCGCGCTTAAGGCTTTCGCCTCGGCGCACTTTAGGTGAACAAAGTGCCCCCCTGAATTATTAGTTTCACGTACGTAGAGCGCTTACGAGTCACCAGTGCGCATGCGCATAACGGGAAGCGTCAGCGTGGGTCTCACGGACGTACGTGAGATTCGGATCTTTGCTTTGCGGTTTTCATGTTGCTTGCGTACGTGGCGTTGGGAAGATCGCGGCGCCCTGCCCGCCCGCTTCAGAGTGAATACAGCTTTGTCGCTAATCCCTCAACGTGGTATCGTGTTGTCAACTGTTGTATTTGCCTTCAGTTGGCCCGTTCTTGCTCTTTCATGAAGTTTAAGGTGAGTACTTGCTTTTGTTTTCCAGATAGAAGCCCGTTTCAGCAGCTCCTAAAACTGACGGAGAAGCGTTTTGTAGTCGTCATAGCAACAGAGGCCGAGGGTATCGCGAGATCACGAGGGGCTCGAAACCCCGCGGGATATCGCGAGACCCTCGGCACAGTCATCGGGAAAAGCAAAACTGTGCGCGTTTCCGCTCCGTGCACACACCTTGTCAACACGAGTGGGACACCAGCGCGCCATCGCTTCTCGAAAAGCGATGATTCAGATATGCTGCGGGACGAGAGGGAACGCAATCCCTCGGATGATAACATGCAGGGCAGTGGACTGAAATCGCTTGACGTTTGCCACAAGCAAGGGGGAAAGTATTTACCGCCTGCACTGTGCGCGACCGCAAGTCTTGCTACAAGCGCACTGTGGCTTGACTTGGCTCGGCTCCAAGCAGCTCGACTAAACAAAATTAGTTTTGCTTATCTGTACTAGACGGCGCGGCATAACATGCTAGCGCATTTTTAGTTCTAGGCAGATCTACACAGTTTGCGTCCCGTACGTGTAGCTAAAACTGTACGAAGCGACATGAGCGTACGCTGCGTAGACCGTTGACGTAGACTGCTGATGTTTACGTACGTGAAGGTTCTACCTTTGCCTCCTCTAGAAAGATGCCTGCCGTGTGCGACAAAAATTTTCTATTTTTGTCGCACTATTTTTGTCGCAATTTTCTAAAATCTATTTTTCCTCCTTTCCACTTGAGGTGATAGCTAGCGCTCCCTGCGGCGGCCGCTTGCACCACATGCGCGCATGCGCACACTGCCGCGCGGTCGCGGCGCGCGCGTTCCGTTTCTGTAGCAGACGACGTCTCTGCGGCAGACGACACCTTCCGCGCGTTTTCGACTGTTTACGCAGACAAAAACATAAGCGCGCAGAGGGGAAGGAAATAAGTCGCAAATAAATTTACTTGGCTCTCTCATAGGTTATTTAAGCACGCTTTGAACGACGTTGGAATCTTTTGTGAAAAGTACGGCGGCGGACTTATTAGCAGAAGAGCTGTTTAACACGTCTGATGACTGCTGCCGCTCGCTGCTCGCACCTGTTTCTGTCTTTTGGTACATCAGAAGCAGTTTTGTGCATTGTGCGTTTTGGAAAGAGTTCGGTATTGTAAAGTGCGATGCTCTATTGTTGCGTCCCACGCTGCACCTCAAGCGAACGAAGGAAGGAGCCCGGAGTCTCACTACACGAGCTAGCATCCGACAGCGCCACGCGGGAGCAATGGATAGGAGTAATAGCACGAAACGACTGGGTGCCAACATCTGATTACGCTGTTGTGTGCAGCCTGTACTTCCAACCATCTGTTTTCCGAGACGACTACAAGCGATGTCTACAGAAGCCAGGTGCAGGGCCTAGTGTATTCATTTCTAGAACGCCGGGCCTGGAGAAGTCCGCCGTTCCGGAGAAACCAGGTGGAGGAGCAGAAAAACGTAAGCGCGAGCTTTCGCCAAGTGTGCCTTGCGTGTTAGATGAGCGTGAGGATGAGCAAGGCAACAATGCGATTTTAGAACACAAGGCAGCCCCTCCAGTTGAACTACCCGGTGAGCTATCGACATCATCAAATGCTGGTGCGCCAACCAACGGGCAATATACAGATGGTAGAAGCAGCGCACTTCACACTGAGCGTGATGTGAATGCACCGAGTGGCGCATCGCATGAACCTCTGCTACATGGCGAAGAAACGGTCACAGCTGTGAGGAACAAGAAACGAAAAACCAAAGCCCGCGCTAAGAGGTCATTTCAAACACAAACAGCACCAACACCCTCTTCGAGTTTTTTTCTTCCAGCGCAAACGGTGGCGACGAAAAGAACACGCCCTGAGAGCGAAAACTGCCAGACTGAGCAGAACAGTGGACGCGTACAAGCAAGAGCTTCTGAAACTGAAGAAAAGCTGCTTGGTCAGTGCATTTTTTGAAGTTGTCGCCGATGCAGAAGACGGTAGTGCCAAAGCAGTGCTACTTCGAGACCAAGTGAAGAATTAAAAAAAGAAGAAACTGCAGGGGTCTGAAACCACAATCAGACAGTGTATCGCTATTCGACACCTATCGGCAAAGACTTAGGAACATATCAGGTCCGAGGGACTCCTCCGACTACCATGTAGAAGCACTCTACAGAAATATATTGGAACAGTCGCTGGAGAAGTTGGGTTTAACAGCCTCGACGCTGCCGCCTGGAAGCAGAACTAGCAATTCTGGACACGCTTCAGTCGAAAGTGTGCGGTCTTGTAGTAGACGAGATGAGGACTGGGGAGAAGCTGATCTATAACAAGCAAAGAGATGCATTTGTAGGAGATGTCGACATGGGCGCCGAAGTTCAAGATATTTGTCCCAGCTCAGAAGACGAGGTCCTAGCGAACTCCCTTTTGAACTTTTTCCTGTGTGGCCTTCACGCAAGGTTTACGATTCCCGTGGGGTATTTTTTTTACCAGAGGCTATACAGGAGAACAACTGGCCGTAATTATACGCCACGAGCTCTAGAAGACGGCCGATGTAGGATTCGACATCGTCCGGCTGGTGACCGACAACCGCAAGGTGAATGTCGCGGCAGTGGATATTCTGTGTGGAGGCATGGCGAACATACAGACATTGCACCCTGCCGATCCCTCTACGGAGCTTTTTATTTGCTTTGACCAAAGTCCCATCATAAAAAAATGCGACGTTACAGTTCCTTGCGAAGGACTTCGGCAAAACAAAACACGTCACATCAAGGTATGTCAGAAGTCTCTACAAAATGCAGAAGACTAGACAGTGAAGCCAGTTAGGTTCTTGACCCGCAAGCACGTGTATCCATCTAACTTAGAAAAAATGAATGTGAGATCAGCGGTTCAGTTGTTTTCAGTTCCTGTATCTGCCGCGCTTAGCTACCTCAAAGATCAGGCCGGCCATACAAGTGATCTGGACTTTGCTTCAGCAGGACCAACAATTGAATTCATGCACATTATACAGAAGTGGTTCACACTAATGGACGTCAGCAATCGCCAACAACACATCCACTGCAATAACGCTGACGCCCGTCAGTGAACGGACGCAGATGACCCAAGATTAGAATGGCTTGAGGTTTATTTCCTTGCTTACGTAGGAGACCTGAGGAACGAAAGCCCGGCTGGAAGCTTTTTAAGCAAGGAGACTTACTACGCTCTTGTCTTTGCGACCACGTCAAATATGAGGTGCATTCGTCACTTACTGACCTTGGAGTTCCGCTTCGTGCTCACACGTACAATGTCGAGGGACCCGATAGAGCCTATGTTTGGCTTCTTGCGCCGAAGTTCTGGTACTAACGACATCCTTGATGTGAAGAGCGGGATATCCGGACTTGAAAAAACGCTAAAGACCGGCATTGTTGCTGCCTTCGACCAGAGTAACGTTCAGAGCTCGACATCATTCGTCGCAAGGCAGCTGCTTCCAACTCAACAGAGACCCACCATGCCTGCCACTGGTAACAAGTTTCTCGACCAGGCAGTGAACGACGTAAAAAATCACTGCAGAACATCGACACCGCGCATAACAGGTCCGGACGAAGCCAGCGTCGCTACGGTTGGAGGTTTCATTGTGAGGGTTGCAAGGGAAAACATGGCTTGCTCGAACTGCGTCGCACTGCTACAGGGTCACAAAGACACCACACCTCTCCTTGGCCTTATTGCCAAACAAGATCGAGGCGGGTTCTACTACCCTAGTCAGGAGCTCGTAAAACTGCTGATTGGTCTTCGAAATCTTGTAGACTACGTGCTTCCGCACAGAAAGCATTTCACAAAGCCTTTGAACGTTTGCGTCGAAAGAAGTGTGGCAGCGCTCATATAACTCAATGTTCTAAGCTGTGGCAACATAGACAGCGACCATCGCAAGGTTCTCCTGGAACTCAATATACAAAAGTTCATGAAGCCGCTGTTCACCAACTATGCAGCCAGCGCTACCGACAGGAATGCGGTTGTCAAGTTTCTTGACCGCAAGCCCATACTCCGCAAAGTGCTTAAATTGTAGGGAAGTTAAGCATACACCAAGCTCAAACGTTTTGCTTTCACTTTATCGTTGAGCCTGCCTGAAGTTTACCACTGTTTGCAGCAAAACTGGTTAGTTTATAGGGGTTTAACGTCCCAAAGCGACTTAGGCTATGAGAGACGCCGCGGTGAAGACCACCGGAAATTTCGACCACCTGGGGTTCTTTAACGTGCGCTGACATTGCACAGTACACGGGCCTCCAGAATTTCGCCTCCACTCCGTGAGACTCAAATCATGCTGCGTAAGCCACATGCAAGGACGAGAGTGTGTGGAAATATTTGCCGCGCGTTTCTTGTTACGTTACTTGTGAACGCTGACTACATGGAGTGCGACAACTGCGGTACGAGCAAAAAACTAAAATTTCATTGGAAGTGGAGAGAACACAACGGATGGGTCGCCGCGCTTTCCGAGCAGCGCCGCCGATGCCGCTACGATGCCGCTACTGGCTGCTACCGCCGGGACACCTCAACACCCCTGTTAGCTTGCCTACATTACGACCAGAATGAGGTGGCACATTACGAGACGGTTTATTAAGCTGGAGTGGTAAGGCTCCGAGCGAATACACACCTCTGGTGGCGTCGCGCGCTGCCGCCGCTGCTGTTTGCATGAGCCAGTGACTGCGGAGCTCGCCGCGCACTACCGGGTGTACGTACGAATGCGCCGACCTCGACGATTTTTGCGAGCGCAGGGGATGTTTCACTACGCTTGGATATAAACGCGATACACGCTGGTTTTAGTAGCGAGGAACGAGCGGACGACGTAATTTCGCCATAGCAGAATCACTGAGCGAAGGCACGAGATAGTCCAACTCCACCAATTGCAGCTGGTCGAAAGTCACTCATGTCGCGGACAACTTCCGAATGTTTCACAAATAAGAGCGAACAGCTTGTGCCGCTACACGAATAACAAACACCACGTCTTTCGGTTGGGCTGCCGCATGCGAACTGCAAAATCTAATTGACTATTTTCATGGCAACGTAAGGGACAAATGGGATATTCTGCCGTCTGCCGAAGTCCACTGCAGGGAGGTTGAGGCTATCCTCGCGGCGAGTCGTTTTCTCCGGTGCAAGTCCAGTGCACGCCACACCTCTGGCCGTGCGTGGCGACGGCTGAGCGGGGGCCGTTCGGACGTCGCCTCGATGGTTCCGCTCCATGAGCGTTTCGTGAAGCTCTAGTTCGTTAGCATCTGCGAGGAGACGTAACTGCGGGCTCGGAGCATACCTCGTCTCCCATGAACATCATCGACCCGGATGCGGATCATGCACGCCTCCGCCTTTCCGCTTGGTCTCTCGTAAACTGCGACGGACCACCTATTCTTCTTGAAAGGCTCGCTGACATGGTCGTCACCGCTGTATCAGCGCATAGGCTCGTCGGTGGCTCATCTTAAGGAAAGTAATATACAGCGCAAAAAAGAGGGACAGCAGAGAAGGCCAGTCCTGTTGTTTGTGTCTTCTCTGCTGTCGCTGTTTTTTGCCCAGTATATTTTTTCTTTAAGATCCGACATGCCTGTTGTCAGCGGTGTGAGGTCGAATAAAATGTTTTAATGATGAACATTCTATTTGCTCTGCTAGCGGGTATTGAAGAGCTAGTATAACATTTCTTAAGGATTACGTTCGGACAGGGGTTAATTCTGTACGGGCAGATGCGTGCTCTGACGGGTACGAGTTCTCGGTACCCAATAAGTATATCTGCGCTTCAGAGCCAGGTGCATAACCGCAGGTAGCGCAGTGCCTTGTCATTTGGTTCGTTTACCAAAAGACAGAGGTGAGAGACTGTGATACAGCTTATTTAGTGCGAAGCGAAGGCTCCGAGCGTACGTCACTTCGCCTATAGCTGCCGCAGTCACTTGCACGCAACGAACAGTAGTGATCACCGCGCTCAGCAGGGCGTGAAGACGCGAATGTTTGTCATTTGTGGGAGTCCGGAGACGTAAGAATGTGCGATCAAAGTTATTTTTGCAGCTTCTCGAAAGTTGCGAATATAGCGCTGCCGGAAAGTGCGCATAGTAAGCAACTTGACAGGCATACTTTGGACATGACTATAGCCAAGAGCCTACACCGACGTCCGCCGTTCCTTTAATGAGAAGCGACTGGGTCCGTCGGACGTATCTATAGGCACTTCGTTGCAGGCTCAAGCCCACCTGGTCTCCGGCCCTTGCTCTAGTCAGAGTCAGCTGTCGTGCAGTCAGCCGCGTGACCTAGCTTCCACGCTCTGGATTGGTGTTCGCGATAGCGAGGAAGCCATGGCGCTGGTTTTCCCCTTCCTGTAGCATGCCGCAATGTATTTTTATTTCACTGTAGCTTAGTGAAATAAAAAATATTGAATTGGGGCCCGTCGCCGCATTCCAAGCACTCTTGGAGCTGATTCTTTCCCTTTTTCTCTCTCTGGAAGCGGGAAGTCGGCCTCACGTGAAGACAGAGACCATGGCCTGGCCAATAAAATGTGTAACATGCTCTCCAGCTGGGCACGGTATTATCGTTTAGTTTTAAGACAAGGCTTCACAATTGCCGCTCGCTTGCTATGAACTGGCCTGTTTGTTTTTCTCAAGGAGAATGGTGTGTCTAAGTGACCAGGCTAGCAGGTGCATTTAGGTGGCATGAGAATGTGCCGAGTAGTGTGTTCGAAGAATTCGAAGTCGACCAGGCCATCTCTGAGCAGAGTTGTTCAAAGTTAAATGAATACCAGCTAGAGCAGTGCAGTTAACAAAAAGGAGAGATAATGGGATACGTTGCAAAGTAAATCTCGTGCCTGGCATTTTACCTGTAAAGCACGGACTATAGTGTAAAATATTTTCGTTTGCGCGATAGTTCGCTTATCATATCCTACCAAAAAAAGAAAATTGCGTTGCACCAAAATACAAATTTTCCCCTCAGCCTTTGAACACTCACGGTGTATACATTTGAAATGCACTATGTACAACCTATGAAGAGGCATAACGGACTAACGTTAATACGACGTGCATAAAAACACCAGCAGCTACAAGATACGGTAGAAATAGTGATAGTTCATATTCGATTGAATGTTGGGCAGAGCAAAAGAAGCATCTAAACTGAGTAGCTCGTGAAAAAGCACCACTCTGTTGCTTTTGATTTCAGCGGCACTGTTTATGAGTATCGGTCGGCCAACCGGTATTGCAAGAGAAAGACCATGCAGCGGAATGAAGCATCCCGTAGCGAACTGCATGTGAAGCAAAAGAATTCCGGAAGCACTCATGAATTCTGCGCTCTCTACCTTGGTGATTATCGTCTAATCATCGCAAAATGTGGGGGCAGCGTTTATGGAGTTGATAACGTGTATTACATATTTTGCATCCACTTGTTTGCGTGCATCCCGACAGGTTACATAAGTTACTAGATGTGGTAACCTAAAACTGCTCTCTGCGGTAGAAAGGTTGTGACCTTGCGTATCGAGTGAAATAATTGGTTCTGTCATGGCTGGCAGCAATTCGCATTGGCTTTTTGCTACTCTGTGCTGTGTTCAGGTTTCTGGCTAATCGCGTCTCGACACTTTCATGCCTTGCTGTCTTCCCCCTATTGCCACGAACGAGTTTCTGCGCTGTACGTGTGTACGTCTGTCACCGCCGACAATGATCAGATGCTGTCATGCTCACACAGGTAAATAGTGACTCTGCAGAGCGGGCCACTTGGGCACGACAGTCGGCCGGGCATTCCAGTTTGTGCTGAACGTCAAAAGGATGATCAAGAAGGCAGTTAAGAGTTGCTTAAGAATTGTTCACAGGTACGGTGCATTTCGCGATAGTCGCGCAAGCGTGTTTAATTAAGCCTCACTAGCCTAACTGGGTAAACTGGGGTGCGTCTTATACACGGGCGCGTCTTATATAGGAACTTTTTCAGTGACAGCTTGCATATACGGCAGGTGCGTCCTATACAAGGGTGCGTCTTATACACCGGAAAATACGGTACACGTGGACTCTTTGCATTCGCCGATCGCTACCTGTCGCGCCGCTGGTGGCAGAGCAGCAAGCCGCCCCAAAGCTGGCTAAAAGGCATCCCATGCGCTGGTTGACTCCTCCTCTTTATGGAGGTGAGATAAAAAAGAAGGCTGGAGCCGGGACCTTTGATTCGACTTAATGGCGAAATTGACCACTCAGGACAATAACTCGGAGGTTCGATGAATGCTCAGAGCGTGCAGCTCGAGTTCCCATGGTAACAAAACTTGCTCAGAATCCTCTTGTGTTTAAATCAAGCTATTAGCCCTGTGTCCCTCTGCTTAACTCCACAAATTCTTCACCTGGCAAACCTTCAATGCAATCACCACCGACACACGTAAACCCGCTTCCTTGAGGCGTTGAACTCAAGCAAACGCGCCCGAGTTCACTCGGTGGGATAAGACGCGGAAGCGGATTTGGAATAGAAGATCAAGCAGTTTCGAGCTTAAACCCGCATTACCAAGAATTTCATTTAGGAAGAGGAGAAAATTTAACTTGTTTTATTAAGGGATATGTGTTAATTTCTTTACGTAGCGAAAACTTTAAAAAGGGGGACGCGTCATTGTGTAGCGAATTGTCAGCCGTTCTGCTGTTATTGATTACAATCACTCTCTCGGTTTTCGCGCTGTGCGGCGGTGGCTGCGTGCATTGAGTACCATCACTGGACACATGCGGGTATGGCAGCCAGTCAGTGCGGAAGCACTCGGCCTGAAAGCCCCTGAGGGATATGTCCCCGCAGTCGGCATCTGCAGCTCGCGTCCGTTCCTCTTTGAAGGGCGTGAACTCCGCGTTGAGGACCAACAGCTCTCGAAGGCACCGGTCCACGGCGATAATACATGCAAAGCCATGGACCAAGGTTCGTTTAATTCTGAGGCGACCTTCCGGCTTCTTCGTGTTTAAGCAAGCGTGCGTATGTTTGCTCTCAGTGGACCTCATGGTTATAGAGACTTGTACACAGAGACTTAGTGACTTATCCTGCACCTGATCACAGGGTGCTCCCTGCGCACACGCCGTACCCCCGCCTGGCCGCGCCGCTTCCACTGCGCGTGCGCAGTCGGCGTCCTATAAACCGATATTCATGTACACTACAGTAGGTCTCAGCAAGAATAAAAACCTCTAATATTCAAGCACCGATACTGCTCTACTGCCTTACGGACCCCTTGCGAAGGTTTTCAATGTGCAAATCTATGCCCAGGTCAAGTTTCTTGTTCTGCTGTTTGACTCCTTTCAGCTTGAGCCGAAATTGCTATCACAGGCTGGTCTTGATGTGAGAGAATAAGAATATTGAGGAGTAATACGACTTAGAGATATAAACGGTGAGTTGCAGGGTTTAATGCTGGCTCTCAGACTGCACACGCAGTGCATTCGCTTTCCCATCTGCACTGTGCACCTTAAAGTGACTAAAAGAATTTATCGCTGCGAGAATTTTATGCACGAACGTTTTCATCTTGAGTGTTCATGGTGACGATCGGACGGTGGTTTGTCTCGGACTAATTCGCTCTCGTTTAGCGGGAGCCAGTTTAAGGTTGCATCGATGCTACTTCGCCGCCATTTCATCTCTTGGGCACCAGAGGTTTACCACGTCCTGCTGCGTCAGAGCGCCATGCGATACCACGAAGAGTCACAGGGGATGGGTTCTTTGTTCTGAGCGCTTAGTTAAAGGCGGTGCGGGAATAAGAGCGCCTAGCGTAAAGCTCACTAATATTGAAGGTTGGTCTCGTGGTAATTTTTCACTTTCATGAGAAGGCACAGGTTCGCAAGTTAGATTTTCGCACGTTATATCCCAAATGCAGGTACACAAAAACTGTATGCTTAATACTGAAGTAGGCCGGTCAAAATTAAAGGCACTCCCGCTCTTTCGGCAAATAATTGTAACAATCATCTTCGCACAGCAGTTCAACGATAAGAAGTGCTGCCTGCGGTCACGTCATCATGTTCACGCATAGAGGGTGTAGATAATTTACAATAACAGCTGCGCCACTAGCATCAGGAAGTGTCAACGTCGGTTGTGTATGCACACAGCATTCCGGTTTTCTTTAGTTTTAAGAAAAGACGTTGTATTTCTCTAATATGCGCAAGCACATTGTTCTTGAAATAGGTCGGCATACTTCAGAGAATTATTCACTCCTCATTCAAGTGTATCAAATATTTGATTAATAATTAGGCAGTTGCGGCAGTCTTAAACCGAGTAAATCACAACTCTGTCCGCTAGCACTGCAAACAGCTTGCAACCGCAGTAACATTCTGCGTTTCTGCCCTATCGCTATGCTAAGATTTGTGCTACCGGTTTCAGCACGGAAAGTGACGATTTGAGATGGCCATGATCCTTTTGAGTCTGAGTCTACTACCTCCACTCCTCCTGAATGTCACGGGTGTCAGAGAATTCGCAAACAACGGTGCACGAAACACAAATCAGCATATTTGGCGCACCTCACAGAGCCAGAGCGTCTGGCATTGCTTGAGCCTATACTTTCCAATGTTCCCTCAATAACTCCTGCGGAGCTCAAAGCAGTGTGGTAGGCTCCTGTTATGATGTCAGCGTATCATTCGTTGCATCGTTTATTTTTTGCTACGGCCACGTTTAGAAGAGACAAGTTGCTGGAAAGGCGTGCTTACCACTCGTGCCCTTGCCGAGCTGCGAACGGCAGACGAGCAGCGCAATCGAAGGCAGCGGGTCGGCGACGCAACCCACGTGGCGGTGACAGGCATCGCCACCGGCTGATGTCCCACGATGTCCTGCGCAGAATGAAGCGTACAGAACATTGCTTTCCCACAATGATCTCGCATTCGCAGCAAACAGCATATGCTTGGTGGAGCCGGTGCGTAAACAATTTCTACCTTGTGAAACTTACCGCAGACACGGAGGTTATGGCAGTGCCCAGGTACTTCAACTGGTGGGCCACCATAAGCTCCAGGCAGAGATATGGCTGAATTCCTATAGGGGGTGTTCAAGACGAGTCCCAGCCGAACCTCGAGCGAGTACGGGGTGACCGAACGTTCTAGGCGAGCTTGTTGTTGTAGCCTGTGACAGGGAGGCACGTACCCAAACTGGGGGATCGGCCAAGAATCGAGACGTAAAGGTTGGTATTCACCTGTACATAGTAAAGGCAAAATAAAAGCACACGGGAGAGCAACACCGGGGGAGTCTACCACGAGAAGGGCAGAGAGAGGGGAAAAAATAATAATCATAAGGAATAATATATATATATATATATATATATATATATATATATATATATGCCGGGTGTCCCAGCTAAATATAACCAAACTTTTAAAAAAGGCGAAGTGTCCTAGTCCAGTGAAACCACCTCAGGGTTGTTCATAGTCGCGTGGCCTAGTCTTTCTTAATTTTTTCGCTCTTCAAAGTTAATTAATTAGTTCAGTTTAATTAGCTAACTTTTTAATTATTAACTTGAGGAAGAAAGTGTCGATCCAAAAGTTTTAGACCACCTCGAAAAACCGCTGGTAGTGCAGTTTCCGTCAAGTTACGATTTACGTAGCTTCATTTATTGGCCTTAAAAGAAAGTTGTCACGTGACCAGCTGCTCGCTCACTTCTCTGTCCCAATGTGCACCCAAAGTCTCATCGAGGAGAGGACTTAAGAAATAAATGAATTTTGTTGTTTAAGGCGCGTCTTGGGACGTTGAAGTGGCACAGTTGTCATGAGAACGCTTTTTCTTATTGTGCGGGTTATGGTTAAAGGCCGGTAAAAAAATTACTTTACGTAAATACTACTTCGCTGCAAATGTCTCAGTAAGCTGTTTCTCAAAGCGATCTACAACTTTTCCATTGACACTTTGTTCATCAAGTCAATAATTAAAAAGTTTGTTAATTAAGCTTAACTGATTAGTCAGCCTTGAAGAACGAAAAAAATACTGCAGACTAGGTCCCCCGACTCTAAACAACCCTCATTTGGTTTGAGACGGCTAGGACACCCCGTGTTTTTTAAAGCTTGGTTACATTTAGCTGGGACACCTGGTACATAAGAGAAGCCAACAGCCACAGAAACGCTATCGCTTAAAGCTGATTGAATAGAAAAGCAGAAGAAAAAACAACCACATGCCGCCGGTGGGATCCGAACCCACGACCTCCGAATTACGCGTCCGGTACTCTACCTCTGAGCTACGGCGACGGCTGTCAAATCTTCTGCTTTCGGTGCTATTTACGTTTACAAATAACCTAACCTTCAGAGTGTTCATCAGCGCTACCCACGTTCGTAAGCGGCGGACGTAGAACGTCTTGAGTTACCGCTGGTGTGACGTATAACGTCACCGAACGGCGAAGGTGGAAGCTGTGTGAGAACGCTCTGATGCTTCCTATGGCGTCAAGGCTGCCAGAACCGAGGCCCTCGCTAATCAGTTAAGCAAACAATTGAAGTTAAGCAAACAATTAAGCAAACAATTGAAATATGAGAGAAGGCAACAGCCACAGAATCCAACGGACAAAGGGGATTTCTTTAAAATTTATTTATTCTTTTGTTATGTTGATCAGTTTCGAATATAACTGAATATGTTATCGCTTAAAGCTAATTGAATAGAAAAGCAGAAGAAAAAACCACATGCCGCCGGTGGGATTCGAACCCACGACCTCCGAATTACGCGTCCAGTGCTCTACCTCTGAGCTACGACGACGGCTGTCCGATCTTCTGCTTTCGGTGGTATTTACGTTTACAAATAACCTAACCTAGCTGATGAACACTCTGAAGGTTAGGTTATTTGTAAACGTAAATACCCCCGAAAGCAGAAGATTTGACAGCCGTCACTGTAGCTCAGAGGTAGAGCACCGGACGAGTAATTCGGAGGTCGTGGGTTCGGATCCTACCGGCGGCATGTGGTTGTTTTTTCTTCTGCTTTTAAGCGATAACATATTCAGTTATATTCTAAACTGATTAACACTACAAATAAATAAATAAATTGGAAAAAAAATCGCCTGTGTCTGTTGGCTTGTGTGGCTGTTGGCTTCTCTCATGTTTATAACGAGCCCCGCATTCCCCTTCCCTTGTTTGCTTATATATATATATATATATATATATATATATAAGCAAACAATATATATATTGCCTTCATATATATATATATATATATATATAATATAGGAGTTTGGATTGGAGAGAGAGAGAGAGAGAGAAGAGAGATTAATTTGAAAAATAATGAAGCATAAAGAAGAAAATACTGAAAGCTTTAGCAGGGCAGTCGATGAGATTCCAGCAAGAAATTCTGAACAGCGTCACCAAGAGACCTGTGGCTGAACCCAAGCGTGGTGGCGCCAAATGATAGCAAGTGTGGGCTGCTCAAACTAAGGCCAAGTTGCTTTAAGGGCAACTCCAGCAGTCTTCTTCTCAAAGATGTGAAACGACAACAATGGAGCCAAAAATGTTCGATAGATTCAGGGTCACGGCAAAATGCACAGAGGGGATATAACGCTAAACCAGATCTGTGCAGACAGAAATTTAGAGGGGGGATACGGCAGCGCAACCTCGTCAGAGATACTTCTAGCTGCCGAGATTGACAAATTTTCCTGCTCCAGGGATATTTCAGATGCGGATATTCCGCTGATGTTAAAAGGGCAGCACAAACCGTTGGCCCAATATTGGGAGCCTGTTGGCTATGTGTGGCCCTATACAGGACCAATGTTGCCTTCATTGTCCCCATGTTGGCACTGCCACAATGTGCCATTTCCAACATTGGCCCTACTTGTCCGATGTTTTCCCCATATTGGCAATGCCGCTTAGTTACACCTCCAACGATGGCCCTACTTGTCCGATGTTTTCCCCATATTGGCAATGCCACTTAGTTACACCTCCAACGATGGCCCTAAATTTCCGCTGTCGTCCCCATATTGGCAGTGCCGCCTCATTACACCCGCAACGATGCCCCTACTTGTCCGCTGTTTTCCCTGTATTGGCAGTGCCGCTCCGCGGCACACCAAAGGATGTCCCTGGGAATATATGTGGTTATTTCTCTCAATCCGTTTTTTTTTCAATATTCGGACTTGTTTATTTATTTATTTTTTAACACCAACAACAGCGCTAGCGTCGAACTCTGACGCGAAATTACAATAAAAAGTGCGATGTAATTGATTGCGCGAAAGTGAGCAGAGGTCAGATTCATTCACGAAGGTAACGAATTTTGAAAAGCGGCGTCTTTTGTAATTATGGTATGCAAAGAAAAAAAGAAAGAGAAACAGGTGCCACAATCAAGAAAATGAAATTTAGATTCGAGGAATGGTATAATAATGCACTAATTAACGTACTGCCTCGCATATCTGTCGCATACCTCGCATACCACAGCCCCCGATTGTGGGTTGCCGGTTCAAATTCGTGTCTCAAGATATAGGCTCAACTTAACTAATAAGTTTATGCTGCACGAAACGCTGAATCGTATTACACAATCTGGAACACAATGCCTCACCCACAGGATGCTCACCCTAGAAAAAAACAAATAAATCGCTTTTTCCACTAGGTCACAAATTATTGCGTGGCGCATTTTGAGAGATAAACGATGTGAGTAAAACGGGATTTTGGTTTTATCGCAAATAAACAGTTGACGTGAACAACTTGCTGCGCATTTACTGGTTTGGTTTGGTTTATGTGGTTTAACGTCCCAAAGCAACTAAGGCTATGAGAGACGCCGTAGTGGAGGGCTCCGGAAATTTCGACCACCTGGGGTTCTTTAACGTGCACTGACATCGCACAGTACACGGGCCTCTCGAATTTCTCCTCCAAAGAAATTCTAGCCGCCGCGGCCGGGATCGAACCCGCGTCTTTCGGGACAGCAGCCGAGCACCATAACCGCTGAGCCACCGCGGCGGCCGCGCATTTACTGCGTGAAGAAGCAGCAGACGGAAAAGAAAATGTAGATGTATGTTAAATTAAAAAAAAAATAATAAGCGAACAAACGGCTCTGCTTCCTGAAGCCGCGAAGCTAAGGTGGCTAGGTTTTTTTGATGTCGGAAATTGTTTTGTTATCCTGCTGTGCTTTTTGGGTATTCTATAACGACGGCTCTAGCATACGTTTTTGCTTTAAATTATCACGTTTATCAAATTAAAGATCGGAACTTTTTCCCGGTCGCATTTCCACTAGTTTTTTTTTTTGCCTTTTCTTTGCGCGTATCCTTAATACCAATGAGCCATAACAGGTGCATTGCTGAGTAGCGCGCCGCGTCATTTCGAGCTAGCGCAGACACGCACGGGTGGGCCGCATGACTATGGCTTAGACCGACCTGCCTACACTGGTGTGTATAAAATGTAGGGTATTCGTCGCTCTAGAAGCGAATCAATGGATTATATTGATGAATGGTGTTGCTTGGACGTATGTCATCCTACTTTGTCCGCCACAAGTATCATATATGAAACACTCAAAGAACACGCATTGTCCCCGCTAATTTTATTGATTGTTTTATATTTCCGGTATTTTCATAGTAACACATTTATCTCAGCTTCAACCAAAGAGGCACACGACCGCAGAGATTACGCTAATGTTTGGAGCCGTTTTGACGAAATTCATGCCCAAGCACCACGTTTCCACTTCCAACATCTCCGCATTGTCGTTCCCTTGCCGCTTTTCACGTGCTCAACGCCTATGGCGCACCCTCCGGACATTCCGGAATTCTTTCACTCATTTCACCCCCCCCCTCTCCACCCCCTTTTTGAAGTCCCATACAGCCGCCTTTTGCCGGGCCGAGCCTCTTTGTTGGAAGAGCGCTGGCCCTCACCATGCTAGGAGTTATTTTTTTCTTTGTGATTTTAGGTACACTGACCTTCTCTAACCTGTTTTCCCCTCGCGCCCAACTAACCGCAACGCCGCTCATCCACCCCCCCTAGATTTTCTTCTACCCCTTTTCCAGCTGCCGTTTCTCTTGCTGCAGCAAATTCTCCGAAAAATATAAGAAACCTGTCCCATCGTCGTCTCCTCCTTTCCCGAACACTCGCCCAACGAGTATCGCCTGTAGCTAGCAAGGCGGCATCAGAAAGACCGTTACCACTGACCTGATATTTAGGAGGAGGGAAATCTGAGATAGTTTTTTGTTATCTAATAGGAAAACGGCTCGAATAAGATTGGTTTGGTTTATTGGGGTTTAACGTCCCAAAGCAACTCAGGCAATGAGGGATGCCGTTGTGAGGGGCTTCGGAAATTTCGACCCCCTGGGGCTCTTTAACGTGCACTGACATCGCAAGCACACGGGCGTCTAGAATTTCGGCTTCATCGAAATCCGGCTGCCGCGGCCGGGGTCGAACCCGCGTCTTTCGGCTCATTAGCCGAGCGCCGTAACCACTGAGCCACTGCGGCGGGGCATGTCGAATAAGAAATAAACAGTACCAATAAGACAATACGAGCGATGATCTCCTATCAATCGTTCCCTGTGCCAGTCGCGGTCCTTTTATGCACTCAAACTTTCTTATCTCGCCCTCACACCTGTGTGGATAACCTAGCTGTTAACACTTCAAAGTTTTCAAGGAGCTGTTTCAGAACCAGCTGAAGTGGGGACGTTCTCTTTTCTAGGTGCTGGCTGAGGTCCGACACTTCTGGGTAACGCCAAGTAGAGCCTAACTTCCGAAATCCGCGGGTTCGGCCTCATTGCCGTATTTGCTGACAACGTAAAATAATCCATTGGTTCTTTCCCTGCTTTGCAAACTGTACAATTCAGCACCGTTATATACAGCTGCAGTACAGAAAATGATTGTAAACTTCAGTCCATGAAACTGCTTCAAAAAGCTCGGCAACCTTCTTTGCTTAGTGTTTCGACTGATGATTGGCTTACCTGGGGTGCTGCAGCAGCCGCAGAAGCTTGCGCTGACTGCAGCCTCAGCACCTGGCCGAGCGGGTCCCGGGATGTCACACCGAGGACTGGCGCTATTGCGCCTGACACCCGGCCACGACCTCGGCCTCGGCCTATGGTTCGGTTTTTTTTTTTTTGCCAACTTGGTATATTTTATTGTCATAAAATGTGTCCACAAACAATAAAGTTTTGGGATGAGGGATGGGGTGAATATAAACAAGTGTGCACGTGTGATGGTTCCTTCAAACACCCGAGGGAGAGGGGGGGGGGAAGAGGGGCGACTACGTCATCCTTGTGCGCCGCCGGCTAGAAGAAAAAATAGGCGCGAGTCACTATCACGAATGGCACCGTCCACAGCACACGCACAAATCTGACAAGGAACGGTTGACGCAGACCACACTGTGGTGAAGGCACCGCTTCAGTCTCGGCCGTTCCGGCTCAAGTTGCCATTTGTGGGGTACTTCTCTAGTAGCTTGTTCGAGAAGCATTTCGGACACTTTTCCATGTCCATCAAATGTATGACGGCAGGGTGTGCTGCACAAGACTTCTGCACACGGCTCATGACTGTTGT
Source organism: Amblyomma mixtum (assembly GCF_055824585.1). Lineage (NCBI taxonomy): Eukaryota > Metazoa > Arthropoda > Arachnida > Ixodida > Ixodidae > Amblyomma > Amblyomma mixtum. The sequence goes on along the minus strand of NC_143014.1, from coordinate 355,191,801 downwards.
TCCGCATGTCTGGCAAGTCACGTATGCAATGGGCCGGTTGCATACGCAGCTCTCTTCAGCTCCGCGAGTGGTCTTAACAGCTTCGATCCTTGGGCCTCGGACCTAAGAGAAAAGACGATGATGATGATGATGATGTCCTTAGGCTTAATGGCACATGCCCACGGCCGGTGATTGGCCAGGGTGCATAGCGGATACAAACGCACTCATGTACAGGGAATGGACTCTTTTTAAAGTTTTGGGACGCAAAGCTAGAATATGTACCAAACAAAAAATACGAAGAAGGAAAAGTTGTGAATTCACATTCTAACAGAGGAATCTACCAGATGAAATTATACAATCGTGAATATAATCGCACACTGGTTTTTGAGGGCATATCCCTTGGCGCTTGCCTCGAAGGATAGGAGAATCGGAATAGATAGAGGAAGCCCGAGCCGAGCGAGAGGAATCTCCAAGTAAATTCTACGGAGAGCAGCGAGCCGCCAGCAGGAGAGGAAAAAATGTTCTTTAGACTCAATTTCGCCATAAGACTCACAAAGGTCGGCTATGGAAAACCCCGATCGGCATAAATCAAGATTCAGCTGCGGTATCCTGCAGCGCAAAAGGGTTATGGACACCTCACATTGCCAGGCTCATGGCTCAAGGAGTGGAGACGCTGGAATCGTTGAAAGCGAGCTAGAGTCAAGTAAACGGTATTTGGCACGAAATGGACAATAGGTTCATCAAGGGCAGACATTGCTAAAAAATCGTTCCTCTCATTAGAATCAATGCCACAGACCAGGGACACAGTGAAAGCGTACATCTTTAACATGTGTAGGAATAAAAGATTGAAGGGAACGGCTCATAGGATTATACCTGGAGTTTTCGAGCGCTGTCAAAACAGAAAGGTTGTCTGAGAGTATAATAACCCGAGTGATACTGCAAGGAATCCTTATTAAGGCCAACTCAATGGCTAGAAACTCGGGTAGAAAAATAGGGGTATAGTCAGGGGCCCGAAATGAGTAGCTCCAATCAAGAGGTGTTGAGTACATGCCAATAGCTGCCTTTTCATTTTGCTGGGGGAGGCATTGTATAAACGGCAATATGGTTAGGAGAATTGTCTAGGTACTCCTCTATGAGATCATTTAACATATTGTCGTGCAGGTTCTTAGCATTCCTTGGGAGGGTGTTGTCAAAGAAGACTGGCGTATCAGCCCGACTGTGGTTGACTAGTACTAAAGATCTCATTGATACAGAAATATTTGAGAGCAAGGAATTAGTGAACACCACCTGAGCGAGCTTATACCAAGGCCAGGTAGTACCAAAGAAGAGAGCTGGGTTCGTTGTAAATATAGGGTTAGCCAATCCAGGAACAGGCTCCAAATACCTTAAAAATGTCCGCAAAGTGAGAAGCTCAAACCGGGCATTGAGATCAGGTATCCGCGCCTCCAAGTGCAACACAGCATTGGCTACTGATTTAGGCAGACCTATTCAAAGGCGCAGAGCGCGTCGCTCCATAACAAATAGGGGTTCACGCTTGCACTTTGGGCTGCCAGAAAAGAGAACGGAGCCGAATTCAAGTACCGGCCGTAAATAGGTATTATAAAGTAGTAGTAGAGTGTCTCGTCGCATACTGAATTTCTTGTTACTGATCCTCAGCAACCGGCCAAGGGCACGTTCACCCTTAAGCGCAATGCTTCTAATGTGTGGCCGCCAGTCTAAATGCGGGTCATATATTATACCCAAGTATTTTGTTGAATGAACTTGCGGGATCAAGATTGAGTGATACGACAGAGAGATGTAAAGAGGGGTTGGCTGTGGGAAAACAAGGACGGCACACTTGTTGACATTTAAAGTTAACTTTAGGCTGTCTAGCCAAACTTCCAAAGCATTTAAATACTCTTGCAGTAATTGCTACAGGATATGAATGTCTTTGGCAGAAGCAAAAAAAAGCAATATCATCCGCATACACATAAACTTTGACGCATACACATAAACTTTGAATAGGGATATCACACATCAGTATCTTAAACTATAACGGTGAAAGAACGGAGCCTTGTGGGACACCTCTAGACTGCGCCTATGTTGTAGAAGTTAACGTACCCTTAGAACAAAAGAACGCTGGACTGAGAAATATGAGAAGAGGGCAGCACATTGGTACGTTCCATGAATCCATAGAAAGACTTCCGGTTGACTCGGTTAGACAAATAGGTATTCAGGCTGGCATTGTAATCATCCTTAGCCTTAGATATTGTTCTTTTAAACGAGGCTCCAACGAATTTGTAATTTATCCAGTTCTTTGGGCACTGGTTATGCGCTAGACTCTTCCATGCAGCTTTCCTTTGACGATAGGCTTTTTCGCAGTCGTCAATCCACCAGCTCGAAGGGGCCTCATTTTTAATGCTTGACCGGACTGTAAAGACTGCTCGCCAAGGGGCGTCTAAAAGGGAATTTAATACTTGAGGACCCTCGTCAGATTTATCGGAGGGAGCAACAGACGAGAGGGCCTCACCTAGAAGGATCATGAACAGTGTAGTATTTATAAATTTTTGTGCCGAACCAGTCGCCCTGACTGGACTGCACGCAATATTGAAAGTAATGGGGTAGTGGTCACTTGACGAACCGCAGTCAACTGTACACCACGAAGATACCGCTATACCATTAACAGCTAACGTTAAATCAATAGCTGATCGAGAATTTGCCCTCATGTAAGTTATCGCGCGACTATTGTAACAGCACACATCGTTTGCTGACATCCGAGACCAAAGTAATTGCCCACTAAAGTCTGATCTGAAACCCCAAATTACATGATGTGAATTGAAGTCCCCAGCTAGAACTACTCTTCTGTTGTTGCGCAGTAACGCATCGAGCCCATCCGTACTACGGACTCCTGCGGGAAGTAGATATTTGCCACCGTAACAGGGGCGCACTGCGGAATAATGATTTTAACGGCAAGTATCTCACAAAACCGGGCCCGACACCGTTCGCCGCACCATGTTTACGGCCATCCTCCTGTTCCAGGTTGGTTACTTAAACTCTTGTAAAGAATACCGAAGTAGCAACCGCTGCCTTGTCGCGGTGTCGTGCCCCAATTTTTGTCGACTGGCGTGGAGTTATGCGTCTTAGTAATGACATGCTGGCGCTTGTAATGCTGTCGCGATTAGTGCTTTTGCTCTCAGGTGATGTAGAACTTAACCCAGGCCCTCCCGAAAAAGGTTTGGTTTGGTTTGGTTTATGGGGTTTAACGTCCCAAAGCGACTAAGGCTATGAGAGACGCCGTAGTGGAGGGCTCCGGAAATTACGACCACCTGGGGTTCTTTAACGTGCACTGACATCGCACAGTACACGGGCCTCGAATTTCTCCTCCAAAGAAATTCAACCGCCACGGCCGGGATCGGACCCGCGTCTTTCGGGACAGCAGCCGAGCACCATAGCCACTGAGCCACCGCGGCGGCCCCTCCCAAGACGGATGATAAAGCTATCCTGGACGCTCTGCAGCGCCTTGAGGAACAACACGCAGCCTTCAGTACTGAGCTGAAACAGCTACGTACTACCCAAATCGCCCATGAAAGTTAATATCCTCACTAGCAAACCGCGTGCTTGCACTGGAAACATCTCAACTGAACTTGAGCACACACACCAACCTGAACGAAACAGGCGAACTTAAACAAGAAAATTAGTCTTAAAGGCCGCAGGTATTGATACCAGTAATCGAATGCGACGAAACAATTTGCTCTTCCTAGGCCTTGAAGACACTGAAAATGAATACTGGGCAGAATCTGACACAAAAGTCTTGTCATTCTGTTCGAATGAACTTGACATCGAGATAGACCCAACCAGCATCGAGCGCGCCCACCGTTTAGGAAAATTTAATGCTGAAAAAAGAAACGTCCTATCATTGTTAAATTAGCACACTTTAAAACCAATGACACCTTCCTAGCCTGCGGTCCCAAACTGAAAGATACAAGTTACGCCATCAGAGAAGGTTTTGCTTTTGCCACACGTCTGCTCGCTCTAAATTGATACAATTTATTCGGCCTAAAAAATGCGCATTCAAGCTTAACGTAGACAAGCTTCATGTAGGGCACACATGCTATGTGTATGGTGTGTATGACCTTGTGTCTGAGAGTGTAATTGAGTCTGCAAAACAGCCAGCTGGTCGTGCTCAAGCCGAGCAGCTCACCGACAAACTATCACAAAGCACCGATTGACACCACGCAAAACATTCTACGCCACTAAATCGCCCCGACCCTTCACGTTGCAAGCATCTCAATATCGTCTTCACTAACATACGGAGCATTTCACCAAAACGAGATAAACTGCACCGCCTTATCGACGACACTGGTGCTGACATTGTCCTACTAACAGAAACGTGGCTACAGAAAGGCGTGAAAGGTACTGAATTCCTCCCTTCAAACGGGAACTACGTTCTTTATCGTCGTGATCGGCGCGTCTTGATCGGCGCGAACGGAGGGGCGGAGGAGTGCTTATCGCCATCCGAAACACCCTATCATCACCACTCATCTGTCACGACACCAAACTAGAACTAACCTGGATATGCGTACACAACTTCGGATTGAAAGAAATATTGGGCGTTTGCTACAGGCCACCAGACAGCGATTCATCCTTCTGTGACTCCCTTCATGACGTATTAACGGCGATTAAAAACACATATTTGAATTCGAACATCTTTCTGTTCGGTTATTTTAACTATCCACATATAAACTGGGCTTCCCTCTCTGTATCTAGCCATTCACCTTCCAAAGAATTGAAACAATTTCTTGACTTAACACTGGACTTCAATCTGCATCAAGCCATCAAACGCCCCACAAGAGGTCCTCACACTCTTGACTTGTTACTGACATCTTGCTCAGACAACATTCACAGTGTAACTCTGCTTCCGGGCCTCAGCGATCACGTTTCTGCACATTTGCACTTCATTACATTCAAATAGGCGACCACCTACGAAAAAATTAATCACCGACTATAAGCGAGGTAACTTCGATTCCATAAATAAGGAACTTTCATTCTTTTTCACCGACTTCCTAGGTTTTTATCTAACCAACACAGTTCACGAAAACTGGGAAAGTTACATGTCAGCAATGCTGCCACTAAAAAATAGGTAGATCCCAACCATTGTCGTCAAATCGCATTCCAACAATATTTGGTTTAACAAAAACTTGAAGCACCTTCTTCGTAGGAAAAAACGGCTTTATCGTTCCGCTAAACTAAGCCAAAAACGAGAAGCATGGGAAAGATACCACGCCTGCGCTAGTATTGATTACAAACATCTTTATTTCTTCAATGTTCTCAGAACATGTGGGTGGGCCGCCTAGTCCGATAGTCCACTGGCTGCTGCTGCTGCTGCGCTGGCCCTCTCCACCAGCCAGTGCTGACGGTCAGGATCATTGCTGAGCAGAATAGCCTCCAACTGCTCCTCCGAGGGGTTGGGAATGGGGTCAACTAAGGGATTATATTGGCATGCCCACACCATATGGTAGAGGTTAGCTACCGCTCCAAAATGCGGACACTGCGGAGAGCGTAGTGTGGGGTACCACTGGTGTAATTTAGCTGGTGTTGGGTATGTGTTGGTTTGTAGTGTTGAGGGATTTGTGTGGTGTTGGGTACTGCTTTCTGGCTGTTCTGTATGGCGCAAGATTGTCAGCATACACTGCTAAACCTATTAGGTCGCGGGACCCTTCATGGTCATCAGGGGGAGACGCCCGGTATGGAAGAGCTCGGGCATGCCTGTGGGCGGTTTCGTTTCCTCTTGGTAGTTCCAGGTGACCGGGGAACCAGATGACTAAGACCTGGTTGGGTGGATGCTTAGTCAGCAATGACAACCCTGACTTGTGAATTAATCCATTATTGAAGTTGCGACAGGCGTTCTGGGAATCAGTGAGCACAACGGCGTTGGGGTTAGATGCTACAGCTAATGCAAAATATTTAAATGAGTTGAGTGCTGCGAAAGATAGATTTTTCTCTCTTGACTTGCTATCCATTCTCAGAACAAATCCCACCAAATTCAGGCGTATCCTCTCCCCTAAACATAAATCTAATCGGCTCGATCTTGTAGGACCTGATGGCGAACCAGCTGATACCAATCAATGCGCAAAACTTTTAAATGACCACTTCTCATCTGTGTTCTTGCCCGTCAGCAATTCTACACCCACAGTTTTGCAAACCCATAGTCAAAAAGAAATGCCGGAAATTCAAATTAGCCCCGAAGGAATCTCCAAATAATCAGTTCACTCAAGCTCTCATCATCTGCAGGATGTGGCCAAATAAACAGCAAACTACTTAAAAACACTACCATTATCAAGACAGATGCTACACCTAATATTTATCCAATCTTTAGACACCGGAATCATTCCTGACGATTGGAAGATAGCCCATATTGTTCCCATTTTCAAAACAGGCGATTGCGCATGCCCAGCTAACTATCGTCCAATATCCCTTACTAGCATATACTCTAAACTTCTAGAGCACATTATATGATCAAGCTTAATGTCCCACCTTGATTCAATCAATTTCTTTGACCTTCATCAGCATGGCTTCAGGAAATCATTTTCATGCGAAACCCAGCTGGCAGAGTTCACCCAAGACATCCTTAAGGCCATAGACGATAACCCCCAAGTAGCTGCAATCTTCTTAGACTTCTCGAAGGCATTTGATCGCGTACCTCACAATCATCTGGTTGCGAAACTTTCGTTCCTGGGAATTCCTGCCAATCTGATATGCTGGCTCGAACATTTTCTAAAAGGACGCTCGCAGTTCACATCCGCCAATAACATCCAGGCACCCTTAACAGATGTAACATCTGGTGTCCCTCAAGGGGCCGGGTTATCACCATTATTCTTCTTAATATACATCAAAGATCTGCCCTCTAATATTCAATGCAAATTGCTGCTCTTTGCGGATGATTGTGTCATCTATAATGCAATAAGCAGCCCAACCGATAACCTCACTTTGCAACAGGACCTTGACGTTATTGCATCATGGTATGATAAATGGCAGATGCCTTTAAATGTTACTAAGTGCAAATCGTTGTCCTTCACTCACAAACACGCCTTGACGAATCACGCTTACAGCATTTCATCAGTCCCTATAACCGTTGCAAAATCTTATAAATATCTAGGTGTACATCTCACATCAACACTTTCTTGGATCACCCACATTAGAACTATTTGCTCCGACACTTCACGCACACTTGGCTACCTCAGAAGAAATCTGAAATCTGCATCCCCTAACATAAAACAACTCGCGTATGAAACATTTGTGCGACCAAAATTAGAGTATGCATCATCCATCTCGCACCCATGGCAATCGTATCTCACCATCGAATTGGAATCAATCCAAAATCGTGCAGCTCGGTTCATCACTTCATGTTACTCAAGAGAAGCCAGTGTCACCGCCCTCAAGCAGTCCCTCCGTCTCTCAACACTAGAATCACGTCGCGTCGTTTCCCGCTTATGCTTACTTCATACATTTTGCCATAACACAAGATCACGGCACGCTGTATTAACCGCCCCACTACGAACATCCTCCCGGCTTAGACACGGTAACCCTATGACACGCATCAGTGGCCACACGTCTGCTTACAACAACTCATTTTTTCCCAACGCAATAGCACTTTGGAATTCACTGCCTAACGACATCGCTGCATGCACGGATCACAAAACATTCCGCGAGAAAGTAAAAATTCACCTCATATAGATCTTGATCACTTCTGCGCTCTTAGTAGCGAGTATTGCTTGATATATCTTTGATAAATGATGTACCACCTGCTGGGGAACCCTGATGTGACAACCCCGTTTATGTTTGTTTGTATGTTTGTTCTTTTTTTTTGTTATGCATGTTCCCATCATCGCCGTTGTACAACAAAATGCCCCCCCCCCTTATGTAATGCCTTCGGGCCTTTAAGGAAACAATAAATGAAATAAATGAAATGAAATCAGGTCGCATAATTTTGTGAGACACTTTAGCACGATGATACAGTTTCGTTTTGGGCGATTATTTCTAAAAACGGAGATATTTTTAATTGAAAATGGGCGATTAGGATTGAGCCACGACTCCTGTATTAAAATAATGTCTGGACTATGTTTTAGAATAAGCTGCTGTAAATCGGGGAAAGATGATGAGATAGAGCGACGATTCCACTGGAGAACAGATATTCCCGCCATAATTATTACTTTAAAAACGAAGCCGCAACAGCCTCTTTCAACACATCTGTTTTCTTTGGAATTCGAGGCGAACTTTCCTTTGTCTTGCCATGATGATGGTCAGATTTAGAAGGAGAAGAGGAAGCACGACGCTTCTGAGGTGGAGTAGTCATTTCAACATCTGACTGACAAGCGTTGGAGAGGGAGACTTGGTCAGAGTCATTTACACCCACGGGCGTGGAGGCACAAGGGGTGGTGGGCTGAATATCAGCAGTGGCAGAGGAGGGAGGACAGTTAGACGAGGTGAGGTTACCTAAATCCGATGAAGCAGCCTAGATAGTCACCTGTGTGATCCTGGGGTAGTGAGCCTGGGTTAGTCAGCTGTGTGATCAGAGTTGCAAAGGCAGCAGCTAAGCGACTCAGAAGTGAAAATGTCGTGTGCATGATCACCGCCGCAAACGGGACAGCGCGTTGCGGACTTGCAAGATTTGGCACTGTGACCGAACCGCCAGAAATTCTTACACTGTAAAGGAGGGGGCTGCAGTGGGTCCACACGATACACAATAGGCCAAACTTTGATCTCGGACGGACAAGAGGACCCTGCAAATGTTGCAATAACCGACTTCGTTGGTGTGCGAGAGCCTCCAGCCTCTCTGGTGCAGCGGTAAACTGAGAGGATGCCAACACCGGCGTCATGAAAGTCTGCAGGAATTTCCCCTCGTGTAGCGGAAGGATCCACTCCGCGGATAATTCCTTTTACGCAGGCTAGCTCAACGTTACTAGAACCAACTCAGTTTCACAGCTCCCAATAGCGCCCAACGGAGGAGAGTGTCCCAAGCGGCGGTCACGAGAACTAACGGCGCTGCAGTCGAGTCTTGCTCCCTGCCGGGCGCGCCCCGGTACATATGAGGTTTTGGCAACCTGCGTTTGCGCTCTACATGGCTGCAGTAAATAATGCTTCCATTACGGCAGCTTTTGCTTCGAAGCTGCGTGTTATCGGGGAAAACACGTTTCTGTGGTGCGAAATTAGGCTGTTAATATCGTGAAAAAAGTGCAAAAACGCTGCCAGCACGCTAGCGAGCATTGTGTCTTGCTTTGCTCAATGGCTTGTGTTTTTCGAAGTCAGTTTGCGATCCTTTCTGGGAAGTGCACGCTCCCACCTTTTAAACTCGATGGGGTCTTTCGGGGGCCCGAAGAAATGACTGTCCGTGGAGTCATCGTTACGATACCCGCTATTGCATCCCGGTGCAAAGCAGGTCAGCATGAAGAGGCCCGATGTCACAAGATAGCAACAAAAATTCAGGGGACACTGACGATGTGAAGTGCGCGAGGCGAGAGCCTTTCCCCGCAACTTTGGCCGCACGGCCGTTGGCACGCACGAGGCGGCTATGGGGCGACTTGGATTAGGTAGCCATGAGAAATTGGGTCGTGACTAATTAGTTATGACCCATGAATAACTAGTCATGATTGGTTAATTAGGAACTAGTCATGTCTGGCTAGTCATGACAAACCAGTCATGACTAGTCATGACTAAAAGGTCATTAACCAGTCATAGCTACTAATGACTGCTTAATGACCAACTAAACATGACTAACTATTCATGCCTGCTTATTAACTAACCAGTCATGACTAATCAGGGATTAGCCTTGGTTAGTCATGATTAACTAGTCATGACTAACCATGACTAATGGCTAACCAGTAATGACTATTTAATTACTAACTAGTCATGACTAACCATTCATGACTAATTGGGTCATGACTAATGACTAATTAGTCATGACCCAATTAGTCGCTGGTTAGTAAATCCTGACTAGTAAGTCATGATTGGTTATTGACTAACAAGTCATGATTGGTAATGACGGACTAGTCATGACTAACCAGCGATACAAACCAGATTGGTTAATGACGAACTAGTCATGTCTGCTTAATGACTAGTTAGTCATGACTAACCAGCGATGACAAACCAGTCATAACTAACCAGTCATTAACCAGTCATGACTGGTTAATGACTAACAAGTCGTGATTACTTAATGACTAATCAGTCATTAGTCATGGTTAGTCATGCCTAGCCATGACTAATGGCTAACCAGTCATGACTAGTCATGACTCCTTAATGACTAGCTAGTCATGACTAACTAATCAAGACTAATTGGGTCATGACTAATTCGTCATGACCCATGACTTACTAGTCATGATTGGTTATTGACTAACTAGTCATGACTAGTTAGTTGATGACTGGTTAATGACTAGCTAGCCCTGACCAACTAGTCATGACTGATTAATGACGACGTGGTCATGTCTGGCTAATGACTAGTTAGTCATGACCAACTAGTCATGGTTGATTAATGACAAACTAGTCATGTCAAGCTAATGACTAGCTATAGTCATGACCAACATTACTAGAACTTGGTTCTAGTAACATTGGTCATGAGAAACCAGTCATGACTAACCAGCGATGACAAACCAGTCATGACTAACCAGTCATAACTAGTCATGACTGGTTAATGACTAACTACTCATGGCTGCCTAATGACTAATCAGTCATGACTAATCTGTCATTAGCCATGGCTAACCAGTCATGACTAACCTTGACTAACGACTGACCAGTCATGACTAGTAATTACTGGTTAATGAATAACTAGTCATGACTAACCAATCATGACTGACAAATCATGAGTGATTAATGACTAGCTAATGACTAACCAGTCAAGACTGGTCAGGTAGTCATTAACCAATCATGACTAACTAGCCATGAGTTAATGATTAGTTCAAATGCCAAATGAGTAGGTAATGACTTCAAATGCCAAAGGCCCTGGTTCAATTCTCAGCCTCGACAGTTTTTTAAGTAGTGACGCCGAAACGCGGACACATCTGCCGACACAACTGCTAACGACAGTATGAGGCATTAGAGGCTTTCGCCTTAAATTTAACTGAGAAGCAGACGACACAAAACGGCTGTCGCGAGCGCTGTTGTAAAAAGGGCGCAGCAGGGCCAGCGAGCCGCACCGAGCGGCGACGAGGGAGCAAGACTCGATCGCAGCGCCACTAGTTCGCGCGACCGCCACTTGGGACAGCTCTCCGGTCGGAGCTGTGAAACTGAGTTGGTTCTAGTAACGTCGGTGAGGCCTGCGTCTCGTTGTGTCCGCGTACGCTTCGTGCTATGCCCGTAAACATTTCATGCTTACTCTACTCTCGGTTGCGGGAGAGGCAGGTTTTTTTTTAATTACACCATCTCCTACAGGGACCAGCGCCACAGAATAAGCTTGACACCGTTTTGACTAAAAGAAGTTAGCGGCAGATTTTCAGCCGGCAAACTGGTGAACCAGGTTAGCGGACCTGAGCCCGGGGAAGACATAGCCATGGCGGAAAACCTACAGAGCCTTCGAACCTACATCCAAAGGGGGAAAGACCTGGCCAAATTCCCCACTCGCGGAGCGGCCTCACCAAAATTTGAAGACAGGCCAGAAGACGTACAGGCAGGCCGTGGAACAGCAGCACCAACGGGGTGGACAGCAGGACTCCAGGACAGGACAGCAGGACTCCGGTGAGGAACCACAGAAGAACGCTGTCGGTGACCGTAGACCACGAGCAGCGAACCGAACGAGGGGCGTGCAGCCTGTTCTCAGGAGAGAGAAGACTCGAAAAGTCTCGTGCTGGCTTCGTTTTCTTCCTGTATTCTTTGGAACTTCATCTTCTTTTACCAGGCCGTTGGTAGTAACATTGGCGGTGGAAATGCGCTTTTTGTCTCTTGAAGGCTTAATAATTACTGTTATTAATACGTCTTATTGGTTTTACATAATTAGCCAGAACTTCCCCCTTCAAGCGATGCATTACATGTGACCGGTGTTATGCTTACTACTATTTATGCTTATAACTACAGTAGGATACAAGTTCATAAAACAGCAGTTGCTCACACTGGGCTGCGGACCGCGGCGTTCTGGAGTACTCCGCTGGCCAATCGCAAAAGTAAACAAAATGAGTTTTTTAATAGGCAGTTTTATCGCGGAAGCCTTCAATGCCTCATCGTTGTAAGCAGGAGTTGTCGACAGAAATGTCACGCTCTTCAATTGGTCGAAATTGTCGTGATATCACAGTGCGCGAATTTCAAACGGGGCCAATTGTTTTTTGCTAGTAACCATGGAACCAATTAAAGGGATCGTATAGTGATGCTCCAAGTAAGTGGGATTGAGTTTATGTAATAAGTCAATTACCCAGTTAACATAATTAACCTTTCTAGTCATGCCAGAAAGATAAATAAAACCGCGTAGGAAATTGGTCGAGTTGGGGAATCGAACCAGGGTTTCCGGAGTGGGAGTCTTGCACGCTAACCGTCGCTAATCGTGGGGCACTGGGTGCTACTTCAAGCTGCATTATGCAGCGTTTTGCTGAGTGTCCCCTTTTTCCACTGTAATGTGTGTCGAGAAATAAATTTTCAATTTCAAAAAACCACTCTGCCATGGCAGCATGATCGTTTGGAATGAATAAAGGTGCGTCTAGTGAATACGGTGTCTTCGTTCACTCCCATCTTCCTCCTTCCCTTTCGGCGAGGTTCAGGTGTTCACCGATATATGTGAGACAGATACATCTCCCTTCCTCAAAAACCAGTTTACCGACGAGAAAGGCGTAGAACCGAACGGGTGATGGCGTTCTGTGGACTCCCTGGCAGCGTTGCAAGACGCTGCCGCGTAAGAGGCGAACCTGAACATCTTAACCACACATCAGTGACACAAGCAGCAACAGCGCGCTTAAGGCTTTCGCCTCGGCGCACTTTAGGTCAACAAAGTGCCCCCCTGAATTATTAGTTTCACGTACGTAGAGCGCTTACGAGTCACCAGTGCGCATGCGCATAACGGGAAGCGTCAGCGTGGGTCTCACGGACGTACGTGAGATTCGGATCTTTGCTTTGCGGTTTTCATGTTGCTTGCGTACGTGGCGTTGGGAAGATCGCGGCGCCCTGCCCGCCCGCTTCAGAGTGAATACAGCTTTGTCGCTAATCCCTCAACGTGGTATCGTGTTGTCAACTGTTGTATTTGCCTTCAGTTGGCCCGTTCTTGCTCTTTCATGAAGTTTAAGGTGAGTACTTGCTTTTGTTTTCCAGATAGAAGCCCGTTTCAGCAGCTCCTAAAACTGACAGAGAAGCGTTTTGTAGTCGTCATAGCAACAGAGGCCGAGGGTCTCGCGAGACCACGAGGGGCTCGAAACCCCGCGGGATATCGCGAGACCCTCGGCACAGTCATCGGCAAAAGCAAAACTGTGCGCGTTTCCGCTCAGTGCACACACGTTGTCAACACGAGTGGGACACCAGCGCGCCATCGCTTCTCGAAAAGCGATGATTCAGATATGCTGCGGGACGAGAGGGAACGCAATCCCTCGGAAGATAACATGCAGGGCAGTGGACTGAAATCGCTTGACGTTTGCCACAAGCAAGGGGGAAAGTATTTACCGCCTGCTCTGTGCGCGACCGCAAGTCTTGCTACAAGCGCACTGTGGCTTTTCTAGGCTCGGCTCCAAGCAGCTCGACTAAACAAAATTAGTTTTGCTTATCTGTACTAGTCGGCGCGGCATAACATGCTAGCGCATTTTTAGTTCTAGGTAGATCTACACAGTTTGCGTCCCGTACGTGTAGCTAAAACTGTACGAAGCGACACGAGCGTACGCTGCGTAGACCGTTGACGTAGACTGCTGATGTTTACGTACGTGAAGGTTCTACCTTTGCCTCCTCTAGAAAGATGCCTGCCGTGTGCGACAAAAATTTTCTATTTTTGTCGCACTATTTTTGTCGCAATTTTCTAAAATCTATTTTTCCTCCTTTCCACTTGAGGTGATAGCTAGCGCTCCCTGCGGCGGCCGCTTGCACCACATGCGCGCATGCGCACACTGCCACGCGGTCGCGGCGCGCGCGTTCCGTTTCTGTAGCAGACGACGTCTCTGCGGCAGACGACACCTTCCGCGCGTTTTCGACTGTTTACGCAGACAAAAACATAAGCGCGCAGAGGGGAAGGAAATAAGTCGCAAATAAATTTACTTGGCTCTCTCATAGGTTATTTAAGCACGCTTTGAACGACGTTGGAATCTTTTGTGAAAAGTACGGCGGCGGACTTATTAGCAGAAGAGCTGTTTAACACGTCTGATGACTGCTGCCGCTCGCTGCTCGCACCTGTTTCTGTCTTTTGGTACATCAGAAGCAGTTTTGTGCATTGTGCGTTTTGGAAAGAGTTCGGTATTGTAAAGTGCGATGCTCTATTGTTGCGTCCCACGCTGCACCTCAAGCGAACGAAGGAAGGAGCCCGGAGTCTCACTACACGAGCTAGCATCCGACAGCGCCACGCGGAAGCAATGGATAGGAGTAATAGCACGAAACGACTGGGTGCCAACATCTGATTACGCTGTTGTGTGCAGCCTGTACTTCCAACCATCTGTTTTCCGAGACGACTACAAGCGATGTCTACAGAAGCCAGGTGCAGGGCCTAGTGTATTCATTTCTAGAACGCCGGGCCTGGAGAAGTCCGCCGTTCCGGAGAAACCAGGTGGAGGAGAAGAAAAACGTAAGCGCGAGCTTTCGCCAAGTGTGCCTTGCGTGTTAGATGAGCGTGAGGATGAGCAAGGCAACAATGCGATTGCAGAACACAAGGCAGCCCCTCCAGTTGAACTACCCGGTGAGCTATCGACATCATCAAATGCTGGTGCGCCAACCAACGGGCAATATACAGATGGTAGAAGCAGCGCACTTCACATTGAGCGTGATTGAATGCACCGAGTGGCGCATCGCATGAACCTCTGCTACATGGCGAAGAAACGGTCACAGCTGTGAGGAACAAGAAACGAAAAACCAAAGCCCACGCTAAGAGGTCATTTCAAACACAAACAGCACCAACACCCTCTTCGAGTTTTTTTCTTCCAGCGCAAACGGTGGCGACGAAAAGAACACGCCCTGAGAGCGAAAACTGCCAGACTGAGCAGAACAGTGGACGCGTACAAGCAAGAGCTTCTGAAACTGAAGAAAAGCTGCTTGGTCAGTGCATTTTTTGAAGTTGTCGCCGATGCAGAAGACGGTAGTGCCAAAGCAGTGCTACTTCGAGACCAAGTGAAGAATTAAAAAAAGAAGAAACTGCAGGGGTCTGAAACCACAATCAGACAGTGTATCGCTATTCGACACCTATCGGCAAAGACTTAGGAACATATCAGGTCCGAGGGACTCCTCCGACTACCATGTAGAAGCACTCTACAGAAATATATTGGAACAGTCGCTGGAGAAGTTGGGTTTAACAGCCTCGACGCTGCCGCCTGGAAGCAGAACTAGCAATTCTGGACACGCTTCAGTCGAAAGTGTGCGGTCTTGTAGTAGACGAGATGAGGATTGGGGAGAAGCTGATCTATAACAAGCAAAGAGATGCATTTGTAGGAGATGTCGACATGGGCGCCGAAGTTCAAGATATTTGTCCCAGCTCAGAAGACGAGGTCCTAGCGAACTCCCTTTTGAACTTTTTCCTGTGTGGCCTTCACGCAAGGTTTACGATTCCCGTGGGGTATTTTTTTTACCAGAGGCTATACAGGAGAACAACTGGCCGTAATTATACGCCACGAGCTCTAGAAGACGGCCGATGTAGGATTCGACATCGTCCGGCTGGTGACCGACAACCGCAAGGTGAATGTCGCGGCAGTGGATATTCTGTGTGGAGGCATGGCGAACATACAGACATTGCACCCTGCCGATCCCTCTACGGAGCTTTTTATTTGCTTTGACCAAAGTCCCATCATAAAAAAATGCGACGTTACAGTTCCTTGCGAAGGACTTCGGCAAAACAAAACACGTCACATCAAGGTATGTCAGAAGTCTCTACAAAATGCAGAAGACTAGACAGTGAAGCCAGTTAGGTTCTTGACCCGCAAGCACGTGTATCCATCTAACTTAGAAAAAATGAATGTGAGATCAGCGGTTCAGTTGTTTTCAGTTCCTGTATCTGCCGCGCTTAGCTACCTCAAAGATCAGGCCGGCCATACAAGTGATCTGGACTTTGCTTCAGCAGGACCAACAATTGAATTCATGCACATTATACAGAAGTGGTTCACACTAATGGACGTCAGCAATCGCCAACAACACATCCACTGCAATAACGCTGACGCCCGTCAGTGAACGGACGCAGATGACCCAAGATTAGAATGGCTTGAGGTTTATTTCCTTGCTTACGTAGGAGACCTGAGGAACGAAAGCCCGGCTGGAAGCTTTTTAAGCAAGGAGACTTACTACGCTCTTGTCTTTGCGACCACGTCAAATATGAGGTGCATTCGTCACTTACTGACCTTGGAGTTCCGCTTCGTGCTCACACGTACAATGTCGAGGGACCCGATAGAGCCTATGTTTGGCTTCTTGCGCCGAAGTTCTGGTACTAACGACATCCTTGATGTGAAGAGCGGGATATCCGGACTTGAAAAAACGCTAAAGACCGGCATTGTTGCTGCCTTCGACCAGAGTAACGTTCAGAGCTCGACATCATTCGTCGCAAGGCAGCTGCTTCCAACTCAACAGAGACCCACCATGCCTGCCACTGGTAACAAGTTTCTCGACCAGGCAGTGAACGACGTAAAAAATCACTGCAGAACATCGACACCGCGCATAACAGGTCCGGACGAAGCCAGCGTCGCTACGGTTGGAGGTTTCATTGTGAGGGTTGCAAGGGAAAACATGGCTTGCTCGAACTGCGTCGCACTGCTACAGGGTCACAAAGACACCACACCTCTCCTTGGCCTTATTGCCAAACAAGATCGAGGCCGGTTCTACTACCCTAGTCAGGAGCTCGTAAAACTGCTGATTGGTCTTCGAAATCTTGTAGACTACGTGCTTCCGCACAGAAAGCATTTCACAAAGCCTTTGAACGTTTGCGTCGAAAGAAGTGTGGCAGCGCTCATATAACTCAATGTTCTAAGCTGTGGCAACATAGACAGCGACCATCGCAAGGTTCTCCTGGAACTCAATATACAAAAGTTCATGAAGCCGCTGTTCACCAACTATGCAGCCAGCGCTACCGACAGGAATGCGGTTGTCAAGTTTCTTGACCGCAAGCCCATACTCCGCAAAGTGCTTAAATTGTAGGGAAGTTAAGCATACACCAAGCTCAAACGTTTTGCTTTCACTTTATCGTTGAGCCTGCCTGAAGTTTATCACTGTTTGCAGCAAAACTGGTTAGTTTATAGGGGTTTAACGTCCCAAAGCGACTTAGGCTATGAGAGACGCCGCGGTGAAGACCACCGGAAATTTCGACCACCTGGGGTTCTTTAACGTGCGCTGACATTGCACAGTACACGGGCCTCCAGAATTTCGCCTCCACTCCGTGAGACTCAAATCATGCTGCGTAAGCCACATGCAAGGACGAGAGTGTGTGGAAATATTTGCCGCGCGTTTCTTTTTACGTTACTTGTGAACGCTGACTACATGGAGTGCGACAACTGCGGTACGAGCAAAAAACTAAAATTTCATTGGAAGTGGAGACAACACAACGGATGGGTCGCCGCGCTTTCCGAGCAGCGCCGCCGATGCCGCTACGATGCCGCTACTGGCTGCTACCGCCGGGACACCTCAACACCCCTGTTAGCTTGCCTACATTACGACCAGAATGAGGTGGCACATTACGAGACGGTTTATTAAGCTGGAGTGGTAAGGCTCCGAGCGAATACACACCTCTGGTGGCGTCGCGCGCTGCCGCCGCTGCTGTTTGCATGAGCCAGTGACTGCGGAGCTCGCCGCGCACTACCGGGTGTACGTACGAATGCGCCGACCTCGACGATTTTTGCGAGCGCAGGGGATGTTTCACTACGCTTGGATATAAACGCGATACACGCTGGTTTTAGTAGCGAGGAACGAGCGGACGACGTAATTTCGCCATAGCAGAATCACTGAGCGAAGGCACGAGATAGTCCAACTCCACCAATTGCAGCTGGTCGAAAGTCACTCATGTCGCGGACAACTTCCGAATGTTTCACAAATAAGAGCGAACAGCTTGTGCCGCTACACGAATAACAAACACCACGTCTTTCGGTTGGGCTGCCGCATGCGAACTGCAAAATCTAATTGACTATTTTCATGGCAACGTAAGGGACAAATGGGATATTCTGCCGTCTGCCGAAGTCCACTGCAGGGAGGTTGAGGCTTTCCTCGCGGCGAGTCGTTTTCTCCGGTGCAAGTCCAGTGCACGCCACACCTCTGGCCGTGCGTGGCGACGGCTGAGCGGGGGCCGTTCGGACGTCGCCTCGATGGTTCCGCTCCATGAGCGTTTCGTGAAGCTCTAGTTCGTTAGCATCCGCGAGGAGACGTAGCTGCGCGCTCGGAGCATACCTCGTCTCCCATGAACATCATCGACCCGGATGCGGATCATGCACGCCTCCGCCTTTCCGCTTGGTCTCTCGTAAACTGCGACGGGCCACCTATTCTTCTTGAAAGGCTCGCTGACATGGTCGTCGCCGCTGTATCAGCGCATAGGCTCGTCGGTGGCTCATCTTAAGGAAAGTAATATACAGCGCAAAAAAGAGGGACAGCAGAGAAGGCCAGTCCTGTTGTTTGTGTCTTCTCTGCTGTCGCTGTTTTTTGCCCTGTATATTTTTTCCTTAAGATCCGACATGCCTGTTGTCAGCGGTGTGAGGTCGAATAAAATGTTTTAATGATGAACATTCTATTTGCTCTGCTAGCGGGTATTGAAGAGCTAGTATAACATTTCTTAAGGATTACGTTCGGACAGGGGTTAATTCTGTACGGGCAGATGCGTGCTCTGATGGGTACGAGTTCTCGGTACCCAATAAGTATATCTGCGCTTCAGAGGTAGGTGCATAACCGCAGGTAGCGCAGTGCCTTGTCATTTGGTTCGTTTACCAAAAGACAGAGGTGAGAGACTGTGATACAGCTTATTTAGTGCGAAGCGAAGGCTCCGAGCGTACGTCACTTCGCCTATAGCTGCCGCAGTCACTTGCACGCAACGAACAGTAGTGATCACCGCGCTCAGCAGGGCGTGAAGACGCGAATGTTTGTCATTTGTGGGAGTCCGGAGACGTAAGAATGTGCGATCAAAGTTATTTTTGTAGCTCCTCGAAAGTAGCGAATATAGCGCTGCCGGAAAGTGCGCATAGTAAGCAACTTGACAGGCATACTTTGGACATGACTATAGCCAAGAGCCTACACCGACGTCCGCCGTTCCTTTAATGAGAAGCGACTGGGTCCGTCGGACGTATCTATAGACACTTCGTTGCAGGCTCAAGCCCACCTGGTCTCCGGCCCTTGCTCTAGTCAGAGTCAGCTGTCGTGCAGTCAGCCGCGTGACCTAGCTTCCACGCTCTGGATTGGTGTTCGCGATAGCGAGGAAGCCATGGCGCTGGTTTTCCCCTTCCTGTAGCATGCCGCAATGTATTTTTATTTCACTGTAGCTTAGTGAAATAAAAAATATTGAATTGGGGCCCGTCGCCGCATTCCAAGCACTCTTGGAGCTGATTCTTTCCCTTTTTCTCTCTCTGGAAGCGGGAAGTCGGCCTCACGTGAAGACAGAGACCATGGCCTGGCCAATAAAATGTGTAACATGCTCTCCAGCTGGGCACGGTATTCTCGTTTAGTTTTAAGACAAGGCTTCACAATTGCCGCTCGCTTGCTATGAACTGGCCTGTTTGTTTTTCTCAAGGAGAATGGTGTGTCTAAGTGACCAGGCTAGCAGGTGCATTTAGGTGGCATGAGAATGTGCCGAGTAGTGTGTTCGAAGAATTCGAAGTCGACCAGGACTTCTCTGAGCAGAGTTGTTCAAAGTTAAATGAATACCAGCTAGAGCAGTGCAGTTAACAAAAAGGAGAGATAATGGGATACGTTGCAAAGTAAATCTCGTGCCTGGCATTTTACCTGTAAAGCACGGACTATAGTGTAAAATATTTTCGTTTGCGCGATAGTTCGCTTATCATATCCTACCAAAAAAAGAAAATTGCGTTGCACCAAAATACAAATTTTCCCCTCAGCCTTTGAACACTCACGGTGTATACATTTGAAATGCACTATGTACAACCTATGAAGAGGTATAACGGACTAACGTTAATACGACGTGCATAAAAACACCAGCAGCTACAAGATACGGTCGAAATAGTGATAGTTCATATTCGATTGAATGTTGGGCAGAGCAAAAGAACCATCTAAACTGAGTAGCTCGTGAAAAAGCACCACTCTGTTGCTTTTGATTTCAGCGGCACTGTTTATGAGTATCGCTCGGCCAACCGGTATTGCAAGAGAAAGACCATGCAGCGGAATGAAGCATCCCGTAGCGAACTGCATGTGAAGCAAAAGAATTCCGGAAGCACTCATGAATTCTGCGCTCTCTACCTTGGTGATTAGCGTCTAATCATCGCAAAATGTGGGGGCAGCGTTTATGGAGTTGATAACGTGTATTACATATTTTGCATCCACTTGTTTGCGTGCATCCCGACAGGTTACATAAGTTACTAGATGTGGAAACCTAAAACTGCTCTCTGCGGTAGAAAGGTTGTGACCTTGCGTATCGAGTGAAATAATTGGTTCTGTCATGGCTGGCAGCAATTCGCATTGGCTTTTTGCTACTCTGTGCTGTGTTCAGGTTTCTGGCTAATCGCGTCTCGACACTTTCATGCCTTGCTGTCTTCCCCCTATTGCCACGAACGAGTTTCTGTGCTGTACGTGTGTACGTCTGTCACCGCCGACAATGATCAGATGCTGTCATGCTCACACAGGTAAATAGTGACTCTGCAGAGCGGGCCACTTGGGCACGACAGTCGGCCGGGCATTCCAGTTTGTGCTGAACGTCAAAAGGATGATCAAGAAGGCAGTTAAGAGTTGCTTAAGAATTGCTCACAGGTACGGTGCATTTCGCGATAGTCGCGCAAGCGTGTTTAATTAAGCCTCACTAGCCTAACTGGGTAAACTGGGGTGCGTCTTATACACGGGTGCGTCTTATATAGGAACTTTTTCAGTGACAGCTTGCATATACGGCAGGTGCATCCTATACAAGGGTGCGTCTTATACACCGGAAAATACGGTACACGTGGACTCTTTGCATTCGCCGATCGCTACCTGTCGCGCCGCTGGTGGCAGAGCAGCAAGCCGCCCCAAAGCTGGCTAAAAGGCATCCCATGCGCTGGTTGACTCCTCCTCTTTATGGAGGTGAGATAAAAAAGAAGGCTGGAGCCGGGACCTTTGATTCGACTTAATGGCGAAATTGACCACTCAGGACAATAACTCGGAGGTTCGATGAATGCTCAGAGCGTGCAGCTCGAGTTCCCATGGTAACAAAACTTGCTCAGAATCCTCTTGTGTTTAAATCAAGCTATTAGCCCTGTGTCCCTCTGCTTAACTCCACAAATTCTTCACCTGGCAAACCTCCAATGCAATCACCACCGACACACGTAAACCCGCTTCCTTGAGGCGTTGAACTCAAGCAAACGCGCCCGAGTTCACTCGGTGGGATAAGACGCGGAAGCGGATTTGGAATAGAAGATCAAGCAGTTTCGAGCTTAAACCCGCATTACCAAGAATTTCATTTAGGAAGAGGAGAAAATTTAACTTGTTTTATTAAGGGATATGTGTTAATTTCTTTACGTAGCGAAAACTTTAAAAAGGGGGACGCGTCATTGTGTAGCGAATTGTCAGCCGTTCTGCTGTTATTGATTACAATCACTCTCTCGGTTTTCGCGCTGTGCGGCGGTGGCTGCGTGCATTGAGTACCATCACTGGACACATGCGGGTATGGCAGCCAGTCAGTGCGGAAGCACTCGGCCTGAAAGCCCCTGAGGAATATGTCCCCGCAGTCGGCATCTGCAGCTCGCGTCCGTTCCTCTTTGAAGGGCGTGAACTCCGCGTTGAGGACCAACAGCTCTCGAAGGCACCGGTCCACGGCGATAATACTTGCAAAGCCATGGACCAAGGTTCGTTTAATTCTGAGGCGACCTTCCGGCTTCTTCGTGTTTAAGCAAGCGTGCGTATGTTTGCTCTCAGTGGACCTCATGGTTATAGAGACTTGTACACAGAGACTTAGTGACTTATCCTGCACCTGATCACAGGGTGCTCCCTGCGCACACGCCGTACCCCCGCCTGGCCGCGCCGCTTCCACTGCGCGTGCGCAGCCGGCGTCCTATAAACCGATATTCATGTACACTACAGTAGGTCTCAGCAAGAATAAAAACCTCTAATATTCAAGCACCGATACTGCTCTACTGCCTTACGGACCCCTTGCGAAGGTTTTCAATGTGCAAATCTATGCCCAGGTCAAGTTTCTTGTTCTGCTGTTTGACTCCTTTCAGCTTGAGCCGAAATTGCTATCACAGGCTGGTCTTGATGTGAGAGAATAAGAATATTGAGGAGTAATACGACTTAGAGATATAAACGGTGAGGTGCAGGGTTTAATGCTGGCTCTCAGACTGCACACGTAGTGCATTCGCTTTCCCATCTGCACTGTGCACCTTAAAGGGACTAAAAGAATTTATCGCTGCGAGAATTTTATGCACGAACGTTTTCATCTTGAGTGTTCATGGTGACGATCGGACGGTGTTTTGTCTCGGACTAATTCGCTCTCGTTTAGCGGGAGCCAGTTTAAGGTTGCATCGATGCTACTTCGCCGCCATTTCATCTCTTGGGCACCAGAGGTTTACCACGTCCTGCTGCGTCAGAGCGCCATGCGATACCACGAAGAGTCACAGGGGATGGGTTCTTTGTTCTGAGCGCTTAGTTAAAGGCGGTGCGGGAATAAGAGCGCCTAGCGTAAAGCTCACTAATAATGAAGGTTGGTCTCGTGGTAATTTTTCACTTTCATGAGAAGGCACAGGTTCGCAAGTTAGATTTTCGCACGTTATATCCCAAATGCAGGTACACAAAAACTGTATGCTTAATACTGAAGTAGGCCGGTCAAAATTAAAGGCACTCCCGCTCTTTCGGCAAATAATTGTAACAATCATCTTCGCACAGCAGTTCAACGATAAGAAGTGCTGCCTGCGGTCACGTCATCATGTTCACGCATAGAGGGTGTAGATAATTTACAATAACAGCTGCGCCACTAGCATCAGGAAGTGTCAACGTCGGTTGTGTATGCACACAGCATTCCGGTTTTCTTTAGTTTTAAGAAAAGACGTTGTATTTCTCTAATATGCGCAAGCACATTGTTCTTGAAATAGGTCGGCATACTTCAGAGAATTATTCACTCCTCATTCAAGTGTATCAAATATTTGATTAATAATTATTCAGTTGCGGCAGTCTTAAACCGAGTAAATCACAACTCTGTCCGCTAGCACTGCAAACAGCTTGCAACCGCAGTAACATTCTGCGTTTCTGCCCTATCGCTATGCTAAGATTTGTGCTACCGGTTTCAGCACGGAAAGTGACGATTTGAGATGGCCATGATCCTTTTGAGTCTGAGTCTACTACCTCCACTCCTCCTGAATGTCACGGGTGTCAGAGAATTCGCAAACAACGGTGCACGCAACACAAATCAGCATATTTGGCGCACCTCACAGAGCCAGAGCGTCTGGCATTGCTTGAGCCTATACTTTCCAATGTTCCCTCAATAACTCCTGCGGAGCTCAAAGCAGTGTGGTAGGCTCCTGTTATGATGTCAGCGTATCATTCGTTGCATCGTTTATTTTTTGCTACGGCCACGTTTAGAAGAGACAAGTTGCTGGAAAGGCGTGCTTACCACTCGTGCCCTTGCCGAGCTGGGAACGGCAGACGAGCAGCGCGATCGAAGGCAGCGGGTCGGCGACGCAACCCACGTGGCGGTGACAGGCATCGCCGCCGGCTGATGTCCCACGATGTCCTGCGCAGAATGAAGCGTACAGAACATTGCTTTCCCACAATGATCTCGCATTCGCAGCAAACAGCATATGCTTGGTGGAGCCGGTGCGTAAACAATTTCTACTTTGTGAAACTTACCGCAGACACGGAGGTTATGGCAGTGCCCAGGTACTTCAACTGGTGGGCCACCATAAGCTCCAGGCAGAGATATGGCTGAATTCCTATAGGGGGTGTTCAAGACGAGTCCCAGCCGAACCTCGAGCGAGTACGGGGTGACCGAACGTTCTAGGCGAGCTTGTTGTTGTAGCCTGTGACAGGGAGGCACGTACCCACACTGGGGGATCGGCCAAGAATCGAGACGTAAAGGTTGGTATTCACCTGTACATAGTAAAGGCAAAATAAAAGCACACGGGAGAGCAACACCGGGGGAGTCTACCACGAGAAGGGCAGAGAGAGGGGAAAAAATAATAATCATAAGGAATAATATATATATATATATATATATATATATATATATATATATATATATATATATATATATATATATATATATATATATATATATATATATATATATATATATATGCCGGGTGTCCCAGCTAAATATAACCAAACTTTTAAAAAAGGCGAAGTGTCCTAGTCCAGTGAAACCACCTCAGGGTTGTTCATAGTCGCGTGGCCTAGTCTTTCGTATTTTTTTCGCTCTTCAAAGTTAATTAATTAGTTCAGTTTAATTAGCTAACTTTTTAATTATTAACTTGAGAAAGAAAGTGTCGATCCAAAAGTTTTAGACCACCTCGAAAAACCGCTGGTAGTGCAGTTTCCGTCAAGTTACGATTTACGTAGCTTCATTTATTGGCCTTAAAAGAAAGTTGTCACGTGACCAGCTGCTCGCTCACTTCTCTGTCCCAATGTGCACCCAAAGTCTCATCGAGGAGAGGACTTAAGAAATAAATGGATTTTGTTGTTTAAGGCGCGTCTTGGGACGTTGAAGTGGCACAGTTGTCATGAGAACGCTTTTTCTTATTGTGCGGGTTATGGTTAAAGGCCGGTAAAAAAATTACTTTACGTAAATACTACTTCGCTGCAAATGTCTCAGTAAGCTGTTTCTCAAAGCGATCTACAACTTTTCCATTGACACTTTGTTCATCAAGTCAATAATTAAAAAGTTTGTTAATTAAGCTTAACTGATTAGTCAGCCTTGAAGAACGAAAAAAATACTGCAGACTAGGTCCCGCGACTCTAAACAACCCTCATTTGGTTTGAGACGGCTAGGACACCCCGTTTTTTTTAAAGCTTGGTTACATTTAGCTGGGACACCTGGTATATAAGAGAAGCCAACAGCCACAGAAACGCTATCGCTTAAAGCTAATTGAATAGAAAAGCAGAAGAAAAAACAACCACATGCCGCCGGTGGGATCCGAACCCACGACCTCCGAATTACGCGTCCGGTGCTCTACCTCTGAGCTACGGCGACGGCTGTCAAATCTTCTGCTTTCGGTGCTATTTACGTTTACAAATAACCTAACCTTCAGAGTGTTCATCAGCGCTACCCACGTTCGTAAGCGGCGGACGTAGAACGTCTTGAGTTACCGCTGGTGTGACGTATAACGTCACCGAACGGCGAAGGTGGAAGCTGTGTGAGAACGCTCTGATGCTTCCTATGGCGTCAAGGCTGCCAGAACCGAGGCCCTCGCTAATCAGTTAAGCAAACAATTGAAGGGGATGAGGGGCTCGTTATAAATATGAGAGAAGGCAACAGCCACAGAATCCAACGGACAAAGGGGATTTCTTTAAAATTTATTTATTCTTTTGTTATGTTGATCAGTTTCGAATATAACTGAATATGTTATCGCTTAAAGCTAATTGAATAGAAAAGCAGAAGAAAAAACCACATGCCGCCGGTGGGATTCGAACCCACGACCTCCGAATTACGCGTCCAGTGCTCTACCTCTGAGCTACGACGACGGCTGTCCGATCTTCTGCTTTCGGTGGTATTTACGTTTACAAATAACCTAACCTAGCTGAAGAACACTCTGAAGGTTAGGTTATTTGTAAACGTAAATACCCCCGAAAGCAGAAGATTTGACAGCCGTCACTGTAGCTCAGAGGTAGAGCACCGGACGAGTAATTCGGAGGTCGTGGGTTCGGATCCTACCGGCGGCATGTGGTTGTTTTTTCTTCTGCTTTTAAGCGATAACATATTCAGTTATATTCTAAACTGATTAACACTACAAATAAATAAATAAATTGATAAAAAAATCGCCTGTGTCTGTTGGCTTGTGTGGCTGTTGGCTTCTCTCATATTTATAACGAGCCCCGCATTCCCCTTCCCTTGTTTGCTTATATATATATATATATATATATATATATATATATATATATATATATATATATATATATATATATGAGAGAGAGAGAAGAGAGATTAATTTGAAAAATAATGAAGCATAAAGAAGAAAATACTGAAAGCTTTAGCAAGGCAGTCGATGAGATTCCAGCAAGAAATTCTGAACAGCGTCACCAAGAGACCTGTGGCTGAACCCAAGCGTGGTGGCGCCAAATGATAGCAAGTGTGGGCTGCTCAAACTAAGGCCAAGTTGCTTTAAGGGCAACTCCAGCAGTCTTCTTCTCAAAGATGTGAAACGACGACAATGGAGCCAAAAATGATCGATAGATTCAGGGTCACGGCAAAATACACAGAGGGGATATAACGCCAAACCAGATCTGTGCAGACAGAAATTTTGAGGGGGGATACGGCAGCGCAACCTCGTCAGAGATACTTCTAGCTGCCGAGATTGACAAATTTTCCTGCTCCAGGGATATTTCAGATGCGGATATTCCGCTGATGTTAAAAGGGCAGCACAAACCGTTGGCCCAATATTGGGAGCCTGTTGGATATGTGTGGCCCTATACAGGACCAATGTTGCCTTCATTGTCCCCATGTTGGCACTGCCACAATGTGCCATTTCCAACATTGGCCCTACTTGTCCGATGTTTTCCCCATATTGGCAATGCCGCTTAGTTACACCTCCAACGATGGCCCTAAATTTCCGCTGTCGTTCCCATATTGGCAGTGCCGCCTCATTACACCCGCAACGATGGCCCTACTTGTCCGCTGTTTTCCCTGTATTGGCAGTGCCGCTCCGCGGCACACCAAAGGATGTCCCTGGGAATATATGTGGTTATTTCTCTCAATCCGTTTTTTTTTCAATATTCGGACTTGTTTATTTATTTATTTTTTAACACCAACAACAGCGCTAGCGTTGAACTCTGACGCGAAATTACAATAAAAAGTGCGATGTAATTGATTGCGCGAAAGTGAGCAGAGGTCAGATTCATTCACGAAGGTAACGAATTTTGAAAAGCGGCGTCTTTTGTAATTATGGTATGCAAAGAAAAAAAGAAAGAGAGAAACAGGTGCCACAATCAAGAAAATGAAATTTAGATTCGAGGAATGGTATAATAATGCACTAATTAACGTACTGCCTCGCATATCTCTCGCATACCTCGCATACCACAGCCCCCGATTGTGGGTTGCCGGTTCAAATTCGTGTCTCAAGATATAGGCTCAACTTAACTAATAAGTTTATGCTGCACGAAACGCTGAATCGTATTACACAATCTGGAACACAATGCCTCACCCACAGGATGCTCACCCTAGAAAAAAACAAATAAATCGCTTTTTCCACTAGGTCACAAATTATTGCGTGGCGCATTTTGAGAGATAAACGATGTGAGTAAATCGGGATTTTGGTTTTATCGCAAATAAACAGTTGACGTGAACAACTTGCTGCGCATTTACTGGTTTGGTTTGGTTTATGTGGTTTAACGTCCCAAAGCAACTAAGGCTATGAGAGACGCCGTAGTGGAGGGCTCCGGAAATTTCGACCACCTGGGGTTCTTTAACGTGCACTGACATCGCACAGTACACGGGCCTCTAGAATTTCTCCTCCAAAGAAATTCTAGCCGCCGCGGCCGGGATCGAACCCGCGTCTTTCGGGACAGCAGCCGAGCACCATAACCGCTGAGCCACCGCGGCGGCCGCGCATTTACTGCGTGAAGAAGCAGCAGACGGAAAAGAAAATGTAGATGTATGTTAAATTTAAAAAAAAATAATAAGCGAACAAACGGCTCTGCTTCCTGAAGCCGCGAAGCTAAGGTGGCTAGGTTTTTTTGATGTCGCAAATTGTTTTGTTATCCTGCTGTGCTTTTTGGGTATTCTATAACGACGGCTCTAGCATACGTTTTTGCTTTAAATTATCACGTTTATCAAATTAAAGATCGGAACTTTTTCCCGGTCGCATTTCCACTAGTTTTTTTTTTTTGCCTTTTCTTTGCGCGTATCCTTAATACCAATGAGCCATAACAGGTGCATTGCTGAGTAGCGCGCCGCGTCATTTCGAGCTAGCGCAGACACGCACGGGTGGGCCGCATGACTATGGCTTAGACCGACCTGCCTACACTGGTCTGTATAAAATGTAGGGTATTCGTCGCTCTAGAAGCGAATCAATGGATTATAGTGATGAATGGTGTTGCTTGGACGTATGTCATCCTACTTTGTCCGCCACAAGTATCATATATGAAACACTCAAAGAACACGCATTGTCCCCGCTAATTTTATTGATTGTTTTATATTTCCGGTATTTTCATAGTAACACATTTATCTCAGCTTCAACCAAAGAAGCACACGACCGCAGAGATTACGCTAATGTTTGGAGCCGTTTTGACGAAATTCATGCCCAAGCACCACGTTTCCACTTCCAACATCTCCGCATTGTCGTTCCCTTGCCGCTTTTCACGTGCTCAACGCCTATGGCGCACCCTCCGGACATTCCGGAATTCTTTCACTCATTTCACCCCCCCCTCTCCACCCCCTTCTTGAAGTCCCATACAGCCGCCTTTTGCCGGGCCGAGCCTCTTTGTTGGAAGAGCGCTGGCCCTCACCATGCTAGGAGTTATTTTTTTCTTTGTGATTTTAGGTACACTGACCTTCTCTAACCTGTTTTCCCCTCGCGCCCAACTAACCGCAACACCGCTCATCCACCCCCCCTAGATTTTCTTCTACCCCTTTTCCAGCTGCCGTTTCTCTTGCTGCAGCAAATTCTCCGAAAAATATAAGAAACCTGTCCCATCGTCGTCTCCTCCTTTCCCGAACACTCGCCCAACGAGTATCGCCTGTAGCTAGCAAGGCGGCATCAGAAAGACCGTTACCACTGACCTGATATTTAGGAGGAGGGAAATCTGAGATAGTTTTTTGTTATCTATTAGGAAAACGGCTCGAATAAGATTGGTTTGGTTTATTGGGGTTTAACGTCCCAAAGCAACTCAGGCAATGAGGGACGCCGTTGAGGGGCTTTGGAAATTTCGACCCCCTGGGGCTCTTTAACGTGCACTGACATCGCAAGCACACGGGCGTCTAGAATTTCGGCTTCATCGAAATCCGGCTGCCGCGGCCGGGGTCGAACCCGCGTCTTTCGGCTCATTAGCCGAGCGCCGTAACCACTGAGCCACTGCGGCGGGGCATGTCGAATAAGAAATAAACAGTACCAATAAGACAATACGAGCGATGATCTCCTATCAATCGTTCCCTGTGCCAGTCGCGGTCCTTTTATGCACTCAAACTTTCTTATCTCGCCCTCACACCTGTGTGGATAACCTAGCTGTTAACACTTCAAAGTTTTCAAGGAGCTGTTTCAGAACCAGCTGAAGTGGGGACGTTCTCTTTTCTAGGTGCTGGCTGAGGTCCGACACCTCTGGGTAACGCCAAGTAGAGCCTAACTTCCGAAATCCGCGGGTTCGGCCTCATTGCCGTATTTGCTGACAACGTAAAATAATCCATTGGTTCTTTCCCTGCTTTACAAACTGTACAATTCAGCACCGTTATATACAGCTGCAGTACAGAAAATGATTGTAAACTTCAGTCCATGAAACTGCTTCAAAAAGCTCGGCAACCTTCTTTGCTTAGTGTTTCGACTGATGATTGGCTTACCTGGGGTGCTGCAGCAGCCGCAGAAGCTTGCGCTGACTGCAGCCTCAGCTCCTGGCCGAGCGGGTCCCGGGATGTCACACCGAGGACTGGCGCTATTGCGCCTGACACCCGGCCAAGACCTCGGCCTCGGCCTATGGTTCGGTTTTTTTTTTTGCCAACTTGGTATATTTTATTGTCATAAAATGTGTCCACAAACAACAAGTTTTCGGATGAGGGATGGGGTGAATATAAACAAGTGTGCACGTGTGATGGTTCCTTCAAACACCAGAGGGAGAGGGGGGGGGGAAGAGGGGCGACTACGTCATCCTTGTGCGCCGCCGGCTAGAAGAAAAAATAGGCGCGAGTCACTATCACGAATGGCACCGTCCACAGCACACGCACAAATCTGACAAGGAACGGTTGACGCAGACCACACTGTGGTGAAGGCACCGCTTCAGTCTCGGCCGTTCCGGCTCAAGTTGCCATTTGTGGGGTACTTCTCTAGTAGCTTGTTCGAGAAGCATTTCGGACACTTTTCCATGTCCATCAAATGTATGACGGCAGGGTGTGCTGCACATACTTCTGCACACGGCTCATGACTGTTGTTCCGCATGTCTGGCAAGTCACGTATGCAATGGGCCGGTTGCATACGCAGCTCTCTTCAGCTCCGCGAGTGGTCTTAACAGCTTCGATCCTTGGGCCTCGGACCTAAGAGAAAAGACGATGATGATGATGATGATGTCCTTAGGCTTAATGGCACATGCCCACGGCGGGTGATTGGCCAGGGTGCATAGCGGATACAAACGCACTCATGTACAGGGAATGGACTCTTTTTAAAGTTTTGGGACGCAAAGCTACAATATGTACCAAACAAAAAATACGAAGAAGGAAAAGTTGTGAATTCACATTCTAACAGAGGAATCTACCAGATGAAATTATACAATCGTGAATATAATCGCACACTGGTTTTTGAGGGCATATCCCTTGGCGCTTGCCTCGAAGGATAGGAGAATCGAAATAGATAGAGGAAGCCCGAGCCGAGCGAGAGGAATCTCCAAGTAAATTCTACGGAGAGCAGCGAGCCGCCAGCAGGAGAGGAAAAAATGTTCTTTAGACTCAATTTCGCCATAAGACTCACAAAGGTCGGCTATGGAAAACCCCGAGCGGCATAAATCAAGATTCAGCTGCGGTATCCTGCAGCGCAAAAGGGTTATGGACACCTCACATTGCCAGGCTCATGGCTCAAGGAGTGGAGACGCTGGAATTGTTGAAAGCGAGCTAGAGTCAAGTAAACGGTATTTGGGACGAAATGGACAATAGGTTCATCAAGGGCAGACATTGCTAAAAAATCGTTCCTCTCATTAGAATCAATGCCACAGACCAGGGACACAGTGAAAGCGTACATCTTTAACATGTGTAGGAATAAAAGATTGAAGGGAACGGCTCATAGGATTATACCTGGAGTTTTCTAGCGCTGTCAAAACAGAAAGGTTGTCTGAGAGTATAATAACCCGAGTGATACTGCAAGGAATCCTTATTAAGGCCAACTCAATGGCTAGAAACTCGGGTAGAAAAATAGGGGTATAGTCAGGGGCCCGAAATGAGTAGCTCCAATCAAGAGGTGTTGAGTAAATGCCAATAGCTGCCTTTTCATTTTGCTGGGGGAGGCATTGTATAAACGGCAATATGGTTAGGAGAATTGTCTAGGTACTCCTCTATGAGATCATTTAACATATTGTCGTGCAGGTTCTTAGCATTCCTTGGGAGGGTGTTGTCAAAGAAGACTGGCGTATCAGCCCGACTGTGGTTGACTAGTACTAAAGATCTCATTGATACAGAAATATTTGAGAGCAAGGAATTAGTGAACACCACCTGAGCGAGCTTATACCAAGGCCAGGTAGTACCAAAGAAGAGAGCTGGGTTCGTTGTAAATATAGGGTTAGCCAATCCAGGAACAGCCTCCAAATACCTTAAAAATGTCCGCAAAGTGAGAAGCTCAAACCGGGCATTGAGATCAGGTATCCGCGCCTCCAAGTGCAACACAGCATTGGCTACTGATTTAGGCAGACCTATTCAAAGGCGCAGAGCGCGTAGCTCCATAACAAATAGGGGTTCACGCTTGCACTTTGGGCTGTCAGAAAAGAGAACGGAGCCGAATTCAAGTACCGGCCGTACATAGGTATTATAAAGTAGTAGTAGAGTGTCTCGTCGCATACTGAATTTCTTGTTACTGATCCTCAGCAACCGGCCAAGGGTACGTTCACCCTTATGCGCAATGCTTCTAATGTGTGGCCGCCAGTCTAAATGCGGGTCATATATTATACCCAAGTATTTTGTTGAATGAACTTGCGGGATCAAGATTGAGTGATACGACAGAGAAATGTAAAGAGGGGTTGGCTGTGGGAAAACAAGGACGGCACACTTGTTGACATTTAAAGTTAACTTTAGGCTGTCTAGCCAAACTTCCAAAGCATTTAAATAATCTTGCAGTAATTGCTACAGGATATGAATGTCTTTGGCAGAAGCAAAAAAAAGCAATATCATCCGCATACACATAAACTTTGACGCATACACATAAACTCTGAATAGGGATATCACACATTAGTATCTTAAACTATAACGGTGAAAGAACGGAGCCTTGTGGGACACCTCTAGACTGCGCCTATGTTGTAGAAGTTAACGTACCCTTAGAACAAAAGAACGCTGGACTGAGAAATATGAGAAGAGGGCAGCACATTGGTACGTTCCATGAATCCATAGAAAGACTTCCGGTTGACTCGGTTAGACAAATAGGTATTCAGGCTGGCATTGTAATCATCCTTAGCCTTAGATATTGTTCTTTTAAACGAGGCTCCAACGAATTTGTAATTTATCCAGTTCTTTGGGCACTGGTTATGCGCTAGACTCTTCCATGCAGCTTTCCTTTGACGATAGGCTTTTTCGCAGTCGTCAATCCACCAGCTCGAAGGGGCCTCATTTTTAATGCTTGACCGGACTGTAAAGACTGCTCGCCAAGGGGCGTCTAAAAGGGAATTTAATACTTGAGGACCCTCGTCAGATTTATCGGAGGGAGCAACAGACGAGAGGGCCTCACCTAGAAGGATCATGAACAGTGTAGTATTTATAAATTTTTGTGCCGAACCAGTCGCCCTGACTGGACTGCACGCAATATTGAAAGTAATGGGGTAGTGGTCACTTGACGAACCGCAGTCAACTGTACACCACGAAGATACCGCTATACCATTAACAGCTAACGTTAAATCAATAGCTGATCGAGAATTTGCCCTCATGTAAGTTATCGCGCGACTATTGTAACAGCACATATCGTTTGCTGACATCCGAGACCAAAGTAATTGCCCACTAAAGTCTGATCTGAAACCCCAAATTACATGATGTGAATTGAAGTCCCCAGCTAGAACTACTCTTCTGTTGTTGCGCAGTAACGCATCGAGCCCATCCGTACTACGGACTCCTGCGGGAAGTAGATATTTGCCACCGTAACAGGGGCGCACTGCGGAATAATGATTTTAACGGCAAGTATCTCACAACACCGGGCCCGACACCGTTCGCCGCACCATGTTTACGGCCATCCTCCTGTTCCAAGTTGGTTACTTAAACCCTTGTAAAGAATACCGAAGTAGCAACCGCTGCCTTGTCGCGGTGTCGTGCCCCAATTTTTGTCGACTGGCGTGGAGTTATGCGTCTTAGTTGTGACATGCTGGCGCTTGTAATGCTGTCGCGATTAGTGCTTTTGCTCTCAGGTGATGTAGAACTTAACCCAGGCCCTCCCGAAAAAGGTTTGGTTTGGTTTGGTTTATGGGGTTTAACGTCCCAAAGCGACTAAGGCTATGAGAGACGCCGTAGTGGAGGGCTCCGGAAATTACGACCACCTGGGGTTCTTTAACGTGCACTGACATCGCACAGTACACGGGCCTCGAATTTCTCCTCCAAAGAAATTCAACCGCCACGGCCGGGATCGAACCCGCGTCTTTCGGGACAGCAGCCGAGCACCATAGCCACTGAGCCACCGCGGCGGCCCCTCCCTAGACGGATGATAAAGCTATCCTGGACGCTCTGCAGCGCCTTGAGGAACAACACGCAGCCTTCAGTACTGAGCTGAAACAGCTACGTACTACCCAAATCGCCCATGAAAAGTTAATATCCTCACTAACAAACCGCGTGCTTGCACTGGAAACATCTCAACAGAACTTGAGCACACACACCAACCTGAACGAAACAGGCGAACTTAAACAAGAAAATTAGTCTTAAAGGCCGCAGGTATTGATACCAGTAATCGAATGCGACGAAACAATTTGCTCTTCCTAGGCCTTGAAGACACTGAAAATGAATACTGGGCAGAATCTGACACAAAAGTCTTGTCATTCTGTTCGAATGAACTTGACATCGAGATAGACCCAACCAGCATCGAGCGCGCCCACCGTTTAGGAAAATTTAATGCTGAAAAAAGAAACGTCCTATCATTGTTAAATTAGCACACTTTAAAACCAATGACACCTTCCTAGCCTGCGGTCCCAAACTGAAAGATACAAGTTACGCCATCAGAGAAGGTTTTGCTTTTGCCACACGTCTGCTCGCTCTAAATTGATACAATTTATTCGGCCTAAAAAATGCGCATTCAAGCTTAACGTAGACAAGCTTCATGTAGGGCATACATGCTATGTGTATGGTGTGTATGACCTTGTGTCTGAGAGTGTAATTGAGTCTGCAAAACAGCCAGCTGGTCGTGCTCAAGCCGAGCAGCTCACCGACAAACTATCACAAAGCACCGATTGACACCACGCAAAACATGCTACGCCACTAAATCGCCCCGACCCTTCACGTTGCAAGCATCTCAATATCGTCTTCACTAACATACGGAGCATTTCACCAAAACGAGATAAACTGCACCGCCTTATCGACGACACTGGTGCTGACATTGTCCTACTAACAGAAACGTGGCTACAGAAAGGCGTGAAAGGTACTGAATTCCTCCCTTCAAACGGGAACTACGTTCTTTATCGTCGTGATCGGCGCGTCTTGATCGGCGCGAACGGAGGGGCGGAGGAGTGCTTATCGCCATCCGAAACACCCTATCATCACCACTCATCTGTCACGACACCAAACTAGAACTAACCTGGATATGCGTACACAACTTCGGATTGAAAGAAATATTGGGCGTTTGCTACAGGCCACCAGACAGCGATTCATCCTTCTGTGACTCCCTTCATGACGTATTAACGGCGATTAAAAACACATATTTGAATTCGAACATCTTTCTGTTGGGTTATTTTAACTATCCACATATAAACTGGGCTTCCCTCTCTGTATCTAGCCATTCACCTTCCAAAGAATGGACACAATTTCTTGACTTAACACTGGACTTCAATCTGCATCAAGCCATCAAACGCCCCACAAGAGGTCCTCACACTCTTGACTTGTTACTGACATCTTGCTCAGACAACATTCACAGTGTAACTCTGCTTCCGGGCCTCAGCGATCACGTTTCTGCACATTTGCACTTCATTACATTCAAATAGGCGACCACCTACGAAAAAATTAATCACCGACTATAAGCGAGGTAACTTCGATTCCATAAATAAGGAACTTTCATTCTTTTTCACCGACTTCCTAGGTTTTTATCTAACCAACACAGTTCACGAAAACTGGGAAAGTTACATGTCAGCAATGCTGCCACTAAAAAATAGGTACATCCCAACCATTGTCGTCAAATCGCATTCCAACAATATTTGGTTTAACAAAAACTTGAAGCACCTTCTTAGTAGGAAAAAACGGCTTTATCGTTCCGCTAAACTAAGCCAAAAACGAGAAGCATGGGAAAGATACCACGCCTGCGCTAGTATTGATTACAAACATCTTTATTTCTTCAATGTTCTCAGAACATGTGGGTGGGCCGCCTAGTCCGATAGTCCACTGGCTGCTGCTGCTGCGCTGGCCCTCTCCACCGGCCAGTGCTGACGGTCAGGATCATTGCTGAGCAGAATAGCCTCCCACTGCTCCTCCGAGGGCTTGGGAATGGGGTCAACTAAGGGATTATATAGGCATGCCCACACCATATGGTAGAGGTTAGCTACCGCTCCAAAATGCGGACACTGCGGAGAGCGTAGTGTGGGGTACCACTGGTGTAATTTAGCTGGTGTTGGGTATGTGTTGGTTTGTAGTGTCCTAAGGGTGTTCTCTTCTAACTTGTTGAGGGATTTGTGTGGTGTTGGGTACTGCTTTCTGGCTGTTCTGTATGGCGCAAGATTGTCAGCATACACTGCTAAACCTATTAGGTCGCAGCACCCTTCATGGTCATCAGGGGGAGACGCCCGGTATAGAAGAGCTCGGGCATGCCTGTGGGCGGTTTCGTTTCCTCTTGGTAGTTCCAGGTGACCGGGGAACCAGATGACTAAGACCTGGTTGGGTGGATGCTTAGTCAGCAATGACAACCCTGACTTGTGAATTAATCCATTATTGAAGTTGCGACAGGCGTTCTGGGAATCAGTGAGCACAACGGCGTTGGGGTTAGATGCTACAGCTAATGCAAAATATTTAAATGAGTTGAGTGCTGCGAAAGATAGATTTTTCTCTCTTGACTTGCTATCCATTCTCAGAACAAATCCCACCAAATTCAGGCGTATCCTCTCCCCTAAACATAAATCTAATCGGCTCGATCTTGTAGGACCTGATGGCGAACCAGCTGATACCAATCAATACGCAAAACTTTTAAATGACTACTTCTCATCTGTGTTCTTGCCCGTCAGCAATTCTACACCCACAGTTTTGCAAACCCATAGTCAAAAAGAAATGCCGGAAATTCAAATTAGCCCCGAAGGAATCTCCAAATAATCAGTTCACTCAAGCTCTCATCATCTGCAGGATGTGACCAAATAAACAGCAAACTACTTAAAAACACTATCATTATCAAGACAGATGCTACACCTAATATTTATCCAATCTTTAGACACCGGAATCATTCCTGACGATTGGAAGATAGCCCACATTGTTCCCATTTTCAAAACAGGCGATTGCGCATGCCCAGCTAACTATCGTCCAATATCCCTTACTAGCATATACTCTAAACTTCTAGAGCACATTATATGATCAAGCTTAATGTCCCACCTTGATTCAATCAATTTCTTTGACCTTCATCAGCATGGCTTCAGGAAATCATTTTCATGCGAAACCCAGCTGGCAGAGTTCACCCAAGACATCCTTAAGGCCATAGACGATAACCTCCAAGTAGCTGCAATCTTCTTAGACTTCTCGAAGGCATTTGATCGCGTACCTCACAATCATCTGGTTGCGAAACTTTCGTTCCTGGGAATTCCTGCCAATCTGATATGCTGGCTCGAACATTTTCTAAAAGGACGCTCGCAGTTCACATCCGCCAATAACATCCAGGCACCCTTAACAGATGTAACATCTGGTGTCCCTCAAGGGGCCGGGTTATCACCATTATTCTTCTTAATATACATCAAAGATCTGCCCTCTAATATTCAATGCAAATTGCTGCTCTTTGCGGATGATTGTGTCATCTATAATGCAATAAGCAGCCCAACCGATAACCTCACTTTGCAACAGGACCTTGACGTTATTGCATCATGGTATGATAAATGGCAGATGCCTTTAAATGTTACTAAGTGCAAATCGTTGTCCTTCACTCACAAACACGCCTTGACGAATCACGCTTACAGCATTTCATCAGTCCCTATAACCGTTGCAAAATCTTATAAATATCTAGGTGTACATCTCACATCAACACTTTCTTGGATCACCCACATTAGAACTATTTGCTCCGACACTTCACGCACACTTGGCTACCTCAGAAGAAATCTGAAATCTGCATCCCCTAACATAAAACAACTCGCGTATGAAACATTTGTGCGGCCAAAATTAGAGTATGCATCATCCATCTCGCACCCATGGCAATCGTATCTCACCATCGAATTGGAATCAATCCAAAGTCGTGCAGCTCGGTTCATCACTTCATGTTACTCAAGAGAAGCCAGTGTCACCGCCCTCAAGCAGTCCCTCCGTCTCTCAACACTAGAATCACGTCGCGTCGTTTCCCGCTTATGCTTACTTCATACATTTTGTCATAACACAAGATCACGGCACGCTGTATTAACCGGCCCACTACGAACATCCTCCCGGCTTAGACACGGTAACCCTATGACACGCATCAGTGGCCACACGTCTGCTTACAACAACTCATTTTTTCCCAACGCAATAGCACTTTGGAATTCACTGCCTAACGACATCGCTGCATGCACGGATCACAAAACATTCCGCGAGAAAGTAAAAATTCACCTCATATAGATCTTGATCACTTCTGCGCTCTTAGTAGCGAGTATTGCTTGATATATCTTTGATAAATGATGTACCACCTGCTGGGGAACCCTGATGTGACAACCCCGTTTATGTTTGTTTGTATGTTTGTTCTTTTTTTTGTTATGCATGTTCCCATCATCGCCGTTGTACAACAAAATGCCCCCTTATGTAATGCCTTCGGGCCTTTAAGGGAACAATAAATGAAATAAATGAAATGAAATCAGGTCGCATAATTTTGTGAGACACTTTAGCACGATGATACAGTTTCGTTTTGGGCGATTATTTCTAAAAACGGAGATATTTTTAATTCAAAAAGGGGGATTAGGATTGAGCCACGACTCCTGTATTAAAATAATGTCTGGACTATGTTTTAGAATAAGCTGCTGTAAATCGGGGAAAGATGATGAGATAGAGCGACGATTCCACTGGAGAACAGATATTCCCGCCATGATTATTACTTTAAAAACGAAGCCGCAACAGCCTCTTTCAACACATCTGTTTTCTTTGGAATTCTAGGCGAACTTTCCTTAGTCTTGCCATGATGATGGTCAGATTTAGAAGGAGAAGAGGAAGCACGACGCTTCTGAGGTGGAGTAGTCATTTCAACATCTGACTGACAAGCGTTGGAGAGGGAGACTTGGCCAGAGTCATTTACACCCACGGGCGTGGAGGCAGAAGGGGTGGTGGGCTGAATATCAGCAGTGGCAGAGGAGGGAGGACAGTTAGACGAGGTGAGGTTACCTAAATCCGATGAAGCAGCCTAGATAGTCACCTGTGTGATCCTGGGGTAGTGAGCCTGGGTTAGTCAGCTGTGTGATCAGAGTTGCAAAGGCAGCAGCTAAGCGACTCAGAAGTGAAAATGTCGTGTGCATGATCACCGCCGCAAACGGGACAGCGCGTTGCGGACTTGCAAGATTTGGCACTGTGACCGAACCGCCAGAAATTCTTACACTGTAAAGGAGGGGGCTGCAGTGGGTCCACACGATACACAACAGGCCAAACTTTGATCTCGGACGGACAAGAGGACCCTGCAAATGTTCCAATAACCGACTTCGTTGGTGTGCGAGAGCCTCCAGCCTCTCTGGTGCAGCGGTAAACTGAGAGGATGCCAACACCGGCGTCATGAAAGTCTGCAGGAATTTCCCCTCGTGTAGCGGAAGGATCCACTCCGCGGATAATTCCTTTTACGCAGGCTAGCTCAACGTTACTAGAACCAACTCAGTTTCACAGCTCCCAATAGCGCCCAACGGAGGAGAGTGTCCCAAGCGGCCGTCACGAGAACTAACGGCGCTGCAGTCGAGTCTTGCTCCCTGCCGGGCGCGTCCCGGTACATATGAGGTTTTGGCAACCTGCGTTTGCGCTCTACATGGCTGCAGTAAATAATGCTTCCATTACGGCAGCTTTTGCTTCGAAGCTGCGTGTTATCGGGAAAAACACGTTTCTGTGGTGCGAAATTAGGCTGTTAATATCGTGAAAAAAGTGCAAAAACGCTGCCAGCACGCTCGCGAGCATTGTGTCTTGCTTTGCTCAATGGCTTGTGTTTTTCGAAGTCAGTTTGCGATCCTTTCTGGGAAGTGCACGCTCCCACCTTTTAAACTCGATGGGGTCTTTCGGGGGCCCGAAGAAATGACTGTCCGTGGAGTCATCGTTACGATACCCGCTATTGCATCCCGGTGCAAAGCAGGTCAGCATGAAGAGGCCCGATGTCACAAGATAGCAACAAAAATTCAGGGGACACTGACGATGTGAAGTGCGCGAGGCGAGAGCCTTTCCCCGCAACTTTGGCCGCACGGCCGTTGGCACGCACGAGGCGGCTATGGGGCGACTTGGATTAGGTAGCCATGAGAAATTGGGTCGTGACTAATTAGTTATGACCCATGAATAACTAGTCATGATTGGTTAATTAGGAACTAGTCATGTCTGGCTAGTCATGACAAACCAGTCATGACAAGTCATGACTAAAAGGTCATTAACCAGTCATAGCTACTAATGACTGCTTAATGACCAAGTAAACATGACTAACTATTCATGCCTGCTTATTAACTAACCAGTCATGACTAATCAGGGATTAGCCTTGGTTAGTCATGATTAACTAGTCATGACTAACCTTGACTAATGGCTAACCAGTAATGACTATTTAATTACTAACTAGTCATGACTAATCATTCATGACTAATTGGGTCATGACTAATGACTAATTAGTCATGACCCAATTAGTCGCTGGTTAGTAAATCCTGACTAGTAAGTCATGATTGGTTATTGACTAACAAGTCATGATTGGTAATGACGGACTAGTCATGACCAACCAGCGATACAAACCAGATTGGTTAATGACGAACTAGTCATGTCTGCTTAATGACTAGTTAGTCATGACTAACCAGCGATGACAAACCAGTCATAACTAACCAGTCATTAACCAGTCATGACTGGTTAATGACTAACAAGTCGTGATTACTTAATGACTAATCAGTCATTATTCATGGTTAGTCATGCCTAGCCATGACTAATGGCTAACCAGTCATGACTAGTCATGACTCCTTAATGACTAGCTAGTCATGACTAACTAATCAAGACTAATTGGGTCATGACTAATTCGTCATGACCCATGACTTACTAGTCATGATTGGTTATTGACTAACTAGTCATGACTAGTTAGTTGATGACTGGTTAATGACTAGCTAGCCCTGACCAACTAGTCATGACTGATTAATGACGACGTAGTCATGTCTGGCTAATGACTAGTTAGTCATGACCAACTAGTCATGGTTGATTAATGACAAACTAGTCATGTCAAGCTAATGACTAGCTATAGTCATGACCAACATTACTAGAACTTGGTTCTAGTAACATTGGTCATGACAAACCAGTCATGACTAACCAGCGATGACAAACCAGTCATGACTAACCAGTCATAACTAGTCATGACTGGTTAATGACTAACTACTCATGGCTGCCTAATGACTAATCAGTCATGACTAATCTGTCATTAGCAATGGCTAACCAGTCATGACTAACCTTGACTAACGACTGACCAGTCATGACTAGTAATTACTGGTTAATGAATAACTAGTCATGACTAACCAATCATGACTGACTAATCATGAGTAATTAATG
Source organism: Amblyomma mixtum (assembly GCF_055824585.1). Lineage (NCBI taxonomy): Eukaryota > Metazoa > Arthropoda > Arachnida > Ixodida > Ixodidae > Amblyomma > Amblyomma mixtum. Next base: position 355,150,472 of record NC_143014.1, on the reverse strand, counting down.
ACTAGCCAATGACTAACCAGTCAAGACTGGTTAGGTAGTCATTAACCAATCATGACTAACTAGCCATGAGTTAATGATTAGTTCAAATGCCAAATGAGTAGGTAATGACTTCAAATGCCAAAGGCCCTGGTTCAATTCTCAGCCTCGACAGTTTTTTAAGTAGTGACGCCGAAACGCGGACACATCTGCCGACACAACTGCTAACGACAGTATGAGGCATTAGAGGCTTTCGCCTTAAAATTAACTGAGAAGCAGACGACACAAAACGGCTGTCGCGAGCGCTGTTGTAAAAAGGGCGCAGCAGGGCCAGTGAGCCGCACCGAGCGGCGACGAGGGAGCAAGACTCGATCGCAGCGCCACTAGTTCGCGCGACCGCCACTTGGGACAGCTGTCCGGTCGGAGCTGTGAAACTGAGTTAGTTCTAGTAACGTTGGTGAGGCCTGCGTCTCGTTGTGTCCGCGTACGCTTCGTGCTATGCCCGTAAACATTTCATGCTTACTCTACTCTCGGTTGCGGGAGAGGCAGGTTTTTTTTTAATTACACCATCTCCTACAGGGACCAGCGCCACAGAATAAGCTTGACACCGTTTTGACTAAAAGAAGTTAGCGGCAGATTTTCAGCCGGCAAACTGGTGAACCAGGTTAGCGGACCTGAGCCCGGGGAAGACATAGCCATGGCGGAAAACCTACAGAGCCTTCGAACCTACATCCAAAGGGGGAAAGACCTGGCCAAATTCCCCACTCGCGGAGCGGCCTCACCAAAATTTGAAGACAGGCCAGAAGACGTACAGGCAGGCCGTGGAACAGCAGCCCCAACGGGGTGGACAGCAGGACTCCAGGACAGGACAGCAGGACTCCGGTGAGGAACCACAGAAGAACGCTGTCGGTGACCGTAGAACACGAGCAGCGAACCGAACGAGGGGCGTGCAGCCTGTTCTCAGGAGAGAGAAGACTCGAAAAGTCTCGTGCTGGCTTCGTTTTCTTCCTGTATTCTTTGGAACTTCTTCTTCTTTTACCAGGCCGTTGGTAGTAACATTGGCGGTGGAAATGCGCTTTTTGTCTCTTGAAGGCTTAATAATTACTGTTATTAATACGTCTTATTGGTTTTACATAATTAGCCAGAACTTCCCCCTTCAAGCGATGCATTACATGTGACCGGTGTTATGCTTACTACTATTTATGCTTATAACTACAGTAGGATACAAGTTCATAAAACAGCAGTTGCTCACACTGGGCTGCGGACCGCGGCGTTCTGGAGTACTCCGCTGGCCAATCGCAAAAGTAAACAAAATGAGTTTTTTAATAGGCAGTTTTATCGCGGAAGCCTTCAATGCCTCATCGTTGTAAGCAGGAGTTGTCGACAGAAATGTCACGCTCTTCAATTGGTGGAAATTGTCGTGATATCACAGTGCGCGAATTTCAAACGGGGCCAATTGTTTTTTGCTAGTAACCATGGAACCAATTAAAGGGATCGTATAGTGATGCTCCAAGTAAGTGGGATTGAGTTTATGTAATAAGTCAATTACCCAGTTAACATAATTAACCTTTCTAGTCATGCCAGAAAGATAAATAAAACCGCGTAGGAAATTGGTCGAGTTGGGGAATCGAACCAGGGTTTCCGGAGTGGGAGTCTTGCACGCTAACCGTCGCTAATCGTGGGGCACTGGGTGCTACTTCAAGCTGCATTATGCAGCGTTTTGCTGAGTGTCCCCTTTTTCCAGTGTAATGTGTGTCGAGAAATAAATTTTCAATTTCAAAAAACCACTCTGCCATGGCAGCATGATCGTTTGGAATGAATAAAGGTGCGTCTAGTGAATACGGTGTCTTCGTTCACTCCCATCTTCCTCCTTCCCTTTCGGCGAGGTTCAGGTGTTCACCGATATATGTGAGACAGATACATCTCCCTTCCTCAAAAACCAGTTTACCGACGAGAAAGGCGTAGAACCGAACGGGTGATGGCGTTCTGTGGACTCCCTGGCAGCGTTGCAAGACGCTGCCGCGTAAGAGGCGAACCTGAACATCTTAACCACACATCAGTGACACAAGCAGCAACAGCGCGCTTAAGGCTTTCGCCTCGGCGCACTTTAGGTCAACAAAGTGCCCCCCTGAATTATTAGTTTCACGTACGTAGAGCGCTTACGAGTCACCAGTGCGCATGCGCATAACGGGAAGCGTCAGCGTGGGTCTCACGGACGTACGTGAGATTCGGTGCGCATGCGCATAACGGGAAGCGTCAGCGTGGGTCTCACGGACGTACGTGAGATTCGGATCTTTGCTTTGCGGTTTTCATGTTGCTTGCGTACGTGGCGTTGGGAAGATCGCGGCGCCCTGCCCGCCCGCTTCAGAGTGAATACAGCTTTGTCGCTAATCCCTCAACGTGGTATCGTGTTGTCAACTGTTGTATTTGCCTTCAGTTGGCCCGTTCTTGCTCTTTCATGAAGTTTAAGGTGAGTACTTGCTTTTGTTTTCCAGATAGAAGCCCGTTTCAGCAGCTCCTAAAACTGACGGAGAAGCGTTTTGTAGTCGTCATAGCAACAGAGGCCGAGGGTCTCGCGAGACCACGAGGGGCTCGAAACCCCGCGGGATATCGCGAGACCCTCGGCACAGTCATCGGGAAAAGCAAAACTGTGCGCGTTTCCGCTCCGTGCACACACGTTGTCAACACGAGTGGGACACCAGCGCGCCATCGCTTCTCGAAAAGCGATGATTCAGATATGCTGCGGGACGAGAGGGAACGCAATCCCTCGGAAGATAACATGCAGGGCAGTGGACTGAAATCGCTTGACGTTTGCCACAAGCAAGGGGGAAAGTATTTACCGCCTGCACTGTGCGCGACCGCAAGTCTTGCTACAAGCGCACTGTGGCTTGACTTGGCTCGGCTCCAAGCAGCTCGACTAAACAAAATTAGTTTTGCTTATCTGTACTAGACGGCGCGGCATAACATGCTAGCGCATTTTTAGTTCTAGGCAGATCTACACAGTTTGCGTCCCGTACGTGTAGCTAAAACTGTACGAAGCGACACGAGCGTACGCTGCGTAGACCGTTGACGTAGACTGCTGATGTTTACGTACGTGAAGGTTCTACCTTTGCCTCCTCTAGAAAGATGCCTGCCGTGTGCGACAAAAATTTTCTATTTTTGTCGCACTATTTTTGTCGCAATTTTCTAAAATCTATTTTTCCTCCTTTCCACTTGAGGTGATAGCTAGCGCTCCCTGCGGCGGCCGCTTGCACCACATGCGCGCATGCGCACACTGCCGCGCGGTCGCGGCGCGCGCGTTCCGTTTCTGTAGCAGACGACGTCTCTGCGGCAGACGACACCTTCCGCGCGTTTTCGACTGTTTACGCAGACAAAAACATAAGCGCGCAGAGGGGAAGAAAATAAGTCGCAAATAAATTTACTTGGCTCTCTCATAGGTTATTTAAGCACGCTTTGAACGACGTTGGAATCTTTTGTGAAAAGTACGGCGGCGGACTTATTAGCAGAAGAGCTGTTTAACACGTCTGATGACTGCTGCCGCTCGCTGCTCGCACCTGTTTCTGTCTTTTGGTACATCAGAAGCAGTTTTGTGCATTGTGCGTTTTGGAAAGAGTTCGGTATTGTAAAGTGCGATGCTCTATTGTTGCGTCCCACGCTGCACCTCAAGCGAACGAAGGAAGGAGCCCGGAGTCTCACTACACGAGCTAGCATCCGACAGCGCCACGCGGGAGCAATGGATAGGAGTAATAGCACGAAACGACTGGGTGCCAACATCTGATTACGCTGTTGTGTGCAGCCTGTACTTCCAACCATCTGTTTTCCGAGACGACTACAAGCGATGTCTACAGAAGCCAGGTGCAGGGCCTAGTGTATTCATTTCTAGAACGCCGGGCCTGGAGAAGTCCGCCGTTCCGGAGAAACCAGGTGGAGGAGCAGAAAAACGTAAGCGCGAGCTTTCGCCAAGTGTGCCTTGCGTGTTAGATGAGCGTGAGGATGAGCAAGGCAACAATGCGATTGCAGAACACAAGGCAGCCCCTCCAGTTGAACTACCCGGTGAGCTATCGACATCATCAAATGCTGGTGCGCCAACCAACGGGCAATATACAGATGGTAGAAGCAGCGCACTTCACATTGAGCGTGATGTGAATGCACCGAGTGGCGCATCGCATGAGCCTCTGCTACATGGCGAAGAAACGGTCACAGCTGTGAGGAACAAGAAACGAAAAACCAAAGCCCACGCTAAGAGGTCATTTCAAACACAAACAGCACCAACACCCTCTTCGAGTTTTTTTCTTCCAGCGCAAACGGTGGCGACGAAAAGAACACGCCCTGAGAGCGAAAACTGCCAGACTGAGCAGAACAGTGGACGCGTACAAGCAAGAGCTTCTGAAACTGAAGAAAAGCTGCTTGGTCAGTGCATTTTTCGCAGTTGTCGACGATGCAGAAGACGGTAGTGCCAAAGCAGTGCTACTTCGAGACCAAGTGAAGAATTAAAAAAAGAAGAAACTGCAGGGGTGTGAAACCACAATCAGACAGTGTATCGCTATTCGACACCTATCGGCAAAGACTTAGGAACATATCAGGACCGAGGGACTCCTCCGACTACCATGTAGAAGCACTCCACAGAAATATATTGGAACAGTCGCTGGAGAAGTTGGGTTTAACAGCCTCGTCGTTGCCGCCTGGAAGCAGAACTAGCAATTCTGGACACGCTTCAGTCGAAAGTGTGCGGTCTTGTAGTAGACGAGATGAGGATTGGGGAGAAGCTGATCTATAACAAGCAAAGAGATGCATTTGTAGGAGATGTCGACATGGGCGCCGAAGTTCAAGATATTTGTCCCAGCTCAGAAGACGAGGTCCTAGCGAACTCCCTTTTGAACTTTTTCCTGTGTGGCCTTCACGCAAGGTTTACGATTCCCGTGGGGTATTTTTTTTACCAGAGGCTATACAGGAGAACAACTGGCCGTAATTATACGCCACGAGCTCTAGAAGACGGCCGATGTAGGATTCGACATCGTCCGGCTGGTGACCGACAACCGCAAGGTGAATGTCGCGGCAGTGGATATTCTTTGTGGAGGCATGGCGAACATACAGACATTGCACCCTGCCGATCCCTCTACGGAGCTTTTTATTTGCTTTGACCAAAGTCCCATCATAAAAAAATGCGACGTTACAGTTCGTTGCGAAGGACTTCGGCAAAACAAAACACGTCACATCAAGGTATGTCAGAAGTCTCTACAAAATGCAGAAGACTAGACAGTGAAGCCAGTTAGGTTCTTGACCCGCAAGCACGTGTATCCATCTAACTTAGAAAAAATGAATGTGAGATCAGCGGTTCAGTTGTTTTCAGTTCCTGTATCTGCCGCGCTTAGCTACCTCAAAGATCAGGCCGGCCATACAAGTGATCTGGACTTTGCTTCAGCAGGACCAACAATTGAATTCATGCACATTATACAGAAGTGGTTCACACTAATGGACGTCAGCAATCGCCAACAACACATCCACTGCAATAACGCTGACGCCCGTCAGTGAACGGACGCAGATGACCCAAGATTAGAATGGCTTGAGGTTTATTTCCTTGCTTACGTAGGAGACCTGAGGAACGAAAGCCCGGCTGGAAGCTTTTTAAGCAAGGAGACTTACTACGCTCTTGTCTTTGCGACCACGTCAAATATGAGGTGCATTCGTCACTTACTGACCTTGAAGTTCCGCTTCGTGCTCACACGTACAATGTCGAGGGACCCGGTAGAGCCTATGTTTGGCTTCTTGCGCCGAAGTTCTGGTACTAACGACATCCTTGATGTGAAGAGCGGGATATCCGGACTTGAAAAAACGCTAAAGACCGGCATTGTTGCTGCCTTCGACCAGAGTAACGTTCAGAGCTCGACATCATTCGTCGCAAGGCAGCTGCTTCCAACTCAACAGAGACCCACCATGCCTGCCACTGGTAACAAGTTTCTCGACCAGGCAGTGAACGACGTAAAAAATCACTGCAGAACATCGACACCGCGCATAACAGGTCCGGACGAAGCCAGCGTCGCTACGGTTGGAGGTTTCATTGTGAGGGTTGCAAGGGAAAACATGGCTTGCTCGAACTGCGTCGCACTGCTACAGGGTCACAAAGACACCACACCTCTCCTTGGCCTTATTGCCAAACAAGATCGAGGCGGGTTCTACTACCCTAGTCAGGAGCTCGTAAAACTGCTGATTGGTCTTCGAAATCTTGTAGACTACGTGCTTCCGCACAGAAAGCATTTCACAAAGCCTTTGAACGTTTGCGTCGAAAGAAGTGTGGCAGCGCTCATATAACTCAATGTTCTAAGCTGTGGCAACATAGACAGCGACCATCGCAAGGTTCTCCTGGAACTCAATATACAAAAGTTCATGAAGCCGCTGTTCACCAACTATGCAGCCAGCGCTACCGACAGGAATGCGGTTGTCAAGTTTCTTGACCGCAAGCCCATACTCCGCAAAGTGCTTAAATTGTAGGGAAGTTAAGCATACACCAAGCTCAAACGTTTTGCTTTCACTTTATCGTTGAGCCTGCCTGAAGTTTACCACTGTTTGCAGCAAAACTGGTTAGTTTATAGGGGTTTAACGTCCCAAAGCGACTTAGGCTATGAGAGACGCCGCGGTGAAGACCACCGGAAATTTCGACCACCTGGGGTTCTTTAACGTGCGCTGACATTGCACAGTACACGGGCCTCCAGAATTTCGCCTCCACTCCGTGAGACTCAAATCATGCTGCGTAAGCCACATGCAAGGACGAGAGTGTGTGGAAATATTTGCCGCGCGTTTCTTGTTACGTTACTTGTGAACGCTGACTACATGAAGTGCGACAACTGCGGTACGAGCAAAAAACTAAAATTTCATTGGAAGTGGAGAGAACACAACGGATGGGTCGCCGCGCTTTCCGAGCAGCGCCGCCGATGCCGCTACGATGCCGCTACTGGCTGCTACCGCTGGGACACCTCAACACCCCTGTTAGCTTGCCTACATTACGACCAGAATGAGGTGGCACATTACGAGACGGTTTATTAAGCTGGAGTGGTAAGGCTCCGAGCGAATACACACCTCTGGTGGCGTCGCGCGCTGCCGCCGCTGCTGTCTGCATGAGCCAGTGACTGCGGAGCTCGCCGCGCACTACCGGGTGTACGTACGAATGCGCCGACCTCGACGATTTTTGCGAGCGCAGGGGATGTTTCACTACGCTTGGATATAAACGCGATACACGCTGGTTTTAGTAGCGAGGAACGAGCGGACGACGTAATTTCGCCATTGCAGAATCACTGAGCGAAGGCACGAGATAGTCCAACTCCACCAATTGCAGCTGGTCGAAAGTCACTCATGTCGCGGACAACTTCCGAATGTTTCACAAATAAGAGCGAACAGCTTGTGCCGCTACACGAATAACAAACACCACGTCTTTCGGTTGGGCTGCCGCATGCGAACTGCAAAATCTAATTGACTATTTTCATGGCAACGTAAGGGACAAATGGGATATTCTGCCGTCTGCCGAAGTCCACTGCAGGGAGGTTGAGGCTTTCCTCGCGGCGAGTCGTTTTCTCCGGTGCAAGTCCAGTGCACGCCACACCTCTGGCCGTGCGTGGCGACGGCTGAGCGGGGGCCGTTCGGACGTCGCCTCGATGGTTCCGCTCCATGAGCGTTTCGTGAAGCTCTAGTTCGTTAGCATCCGCGAGGAGACGTAGCTGCGGGCTCGGAGCATACCTCGTCTCCCATGAACATCATCGACCCGGATGCGGATCATGCACGCCTCCGCCTTTCCGCTTGGTCTCTCGTAAACTGCGACGGACCACCTATTCTTCTTGAAAGGCTCGCTGACATGGTCGTCGCCGCTGTATCAGCGCATAGGCTCGTCGGTGGCTCATCTTAAGGAAAGTAATATACAGCGCAAAAAAGAGGGACAGCAGAGAAGGCCAGTCCTGTTTGTGTCTTCTCTGCTGTCGCTGTTTTTTGCCCTGTATATTTTTTCCTTAAGATCCGACATGCCTGTTGTCAGCGGTGTGAGGTCGAATAAAATGTTTTAATGATGAACATTCTATTTGCTCTGCTAGCGGGTATTGAAGAGCTAGTATAACATTTCTTAAGGATTACGTTCGGACAGGGGTTAATTCTGTACGGGCAGATGCGTGCTCTGACGGGTACGAGTTCTCGGTACCCAATAAGTATATCTGCGCTTCAGAGGTAGGTGCATAACCGCAGGTAGCGCAGTGCCTTGTCATTTGGTTCGTTTACCAAAAGACAGAGGTGAGAGACTGTGATACAGCTTATTTAGTGCGAAGCGAAGGCTCCGAGCGTACGTCACTTCGCCTATAGCTGCCGCAGTCACTTGCACGCAACGAACAGTAGTGATCACCGCGCTCAGCAGGGCGTGAAGACGCGAATGTTTGTCATTTGTGGGAGTCCGGAGACGTAAGAATGTGCGATCAAAGTTATTTTTGCAGCTCCTCGAAAGTAGCGAATATAGCGCTGCCGGAAAGTGCGCATAGTAAGCAACTTGACAGGCATACTTTGGACATGACTATAGCCAAGAGCCTACACCGACGTCCGCCGTTCCTTTAATGAGAAGCGACTGGGTCCGTCGGACGTATCTATAGACACTTCGTTGCAGGCTCAAGCCCACCTGGTCTCCGGCCCTTGCTCTAGTCAGAGTCAGCTGTCGTGCAGTCAGCCGCGTGACCTAGCTTCCACGCTCTGGATTGGTGTTCGCGATAGCGAGGAAGCCATGGCGCTGGTTTTCCCCTTCCTGTAGCATGCCGCAATGTATTTTTATTTCACTGTAGCTTAGTGAAATAAAAAATATTGAATTGGGGCCCGTCGCCGCATTCCAAGCACTCTTGGAGCTGATTCTTTCCCTTTTTCTCTCTCTGGAAGCGGGAAGTCGGCCTCACGTGAAGACAGAGACCATGGCCTGGCCAATAAAATGTGTAACATGCTCTCCAGCTGGGCACGGTATTCTCGTTTAGTTTTAAGACAAGGCTTCACAATTGCCGCTCGCTTGCTATGAACTGGCCTGTTTGTTTTTCTCAAGGAGAATGGTGTGTCTAAGTGACCAGGCTAGCAGGTGCATTTAGGTGGCATGAGAATGTGCCGAGTAGTGTGTTCGAAGAATTCGAAGTCGACCAGGACTTCTCTGAGCAGAGTTGTTCAAAGTTAAATGAATACCAGCTAGAGCAGTGCAGTTAACAAAAAGGAGAGATAATGGGATACGTTGCAAAGTAAATCTCGTGCCTGGCATTTTACCTGTAAAGCACGGACTATAGTGTAAAATATTTTCGTTTGCGCGATAGTTCGCTTATCATATCCTACCAAAAAAAGAAAATTGCGTTGCACCAAAATACAAATTTTCCCCTCAGCCTTTGAACACTCACGGTGTATACATTTGAAATGCACTATGTACAACCTATGAAGAGGTATAACGGACTAACGTTAATACGACGTGCATAAAAACACCAGCAGCTACAAGATACGGCCGAAATAGTGATAGTTCATATTCGATTGAATGTTGGGCAGAGCAAAAGAAGCATCTAAACTGAGTAGCTCGTGAAAAAGCACCACTCTGTTGCTTTTGATTTCAGCGGCACTGTTTATGAGTATCGGTCGGCCAACCGGTATTGCAAGAGAAAGACCATGCAGCGGAATGAAGCATCCCGTAGCGAACTGCATGTGAAGCAAAAGAATTCCGGAAGCACTCATGAATTCTGCGCTCTCTACCTTGGTGATTAGCGTCTAATCATCGCAAAATGTGGGGGCAGCGTTTATGGAGTTGATAACGTGTATTACATATTTTGCATCCACTTGTTTGCGTGCATCCCGACAGGTTACATAAGTTACTAGATGTGGAAACCTAAAACTGCTCTCTGCGGTAGAAACGTTGTGACCTTGCGTATCGAGTGAAATAATTGGTTCTGTCATGGCTGGCAGCAATTCGCATTGGCTTTTTGCTACTCTGTGCTGTGTTCAGGTTTCTGGCTAATCGCGTCTCGACACTTTCATGCCTTGCTGTCTTCCCCCTATTGCCACGAACGAGTTTCTGTGCTGTACGTGTGTACGTCTGTCACCGCCGACAATGATCAGATGCTGTCATGCTCACACAGGTAAATAGTGACTCTGCAGAGCGGGCCACTTGGGCACGACAGTCGGCCGGGCATTCCAGTTTGTGCTGAACGTCAAAAGGATGATCAAGAAGGCAGTTAAGAGTTGCTTAAGAATTGCTCACAGGTACGGTGCATTTCGCGATAGTCGCGCAAGCGTGTTTAATTAAGCCTCACTAGCCTAACTGGGTAAACTGGGGTGCGTCTTATACACGGGTGCGTCTTATATAGGAACTTTTTCAGTGACAGCTTGCATATACGGCAGGTGCGTCCTATACAAGGGTGCGTCTTATACACCGGAAAATACGGTACACGTGGACTGCATTCGTCGTGCATTCGCCGATCGTGCATTCGCCGATCGCTACCTGTCGCGCCGCTGGTGGCAGAGCAGCAAGCCGCCCCAAAGCTGGCTAAAAGGCATCCCATGCGCTGGTTGACTCCTCCTCTTTATGGAGGTGAGATAAAAAAGAAGGCTGGAGCCGGGACCTTTGATTCGACTTAATGGCGAAATTGACCACTCAGGACAATAACTCGGAGGTTCGATGAATGCTCAGAGCGTGCAGCTCGAGTTCCCATGGTAACAAAACTTGCTCAGAATCCTCTTGTGTTTAAATCAAGCTATTAGCCCTGTGTCCCTCTGCTTAACTCCACAAATTCTTCACCTGGCAAACCTCCAATGCAATCACCACCGACACACGTAAACCCGCTTCCTTGAGGCGTTGAACTCAAGCAAACGCGCCCGAGTTCACTCGGTGGGATAAGACGCGGAAGCGGATTTGGAATAGAAGATCAAGCAGTTTCGAGCTTAAACCCGCATTACCAAGAATTTTATTTAGGAAGAGGAGAAAATTTAACTTGTTTTATTAAGGGATATGTGTTAATTTCTTTGCGTAGCGAAAACTTTAAAAAGGGGGACGCGTCATTGTGTAGCGAATTGTCAGCCGTTCTGCTGTTATTGATTACAATCACTCTCTCGGTTTTCGCGCTGTGTGGCGGTGGCTGCGTGCATTGAGTACCATCACTGGACACATGCGGGTATGGCAGCCAGTCAGTCCGGAAGCACTCGGCCTGAAAGCCCCTGAGGGATATGTCCCCGCAGTCGGCATCTGCAGCTCGCGTCCGTTCCTCTTTGAAGGGCGTGAACTCCGCGTTGAGGACCAACAGCTCTCGAAGGCACCGGTCCACGGCGATAATACATGCAAAGCCATGGACCAAGGTTCGTTTAATTCTGAGGCGACCTTCCGGCTTCTTCGTGTTTAAGCAAGCGTGCGTATGTTTGCTCTCAGTGGACCTCATGGTTATAGAGACTTGTACACAGAGACTTAGTGACTTATCCTGCACCTGATCACAGGGTGCTCCCTGCGCACACGCCGTACCCCCGCCTGGCCGCGCAGCTTCCACTGCGCGTGCGCAGCCGGCGTCCTATAAACCGATATTCATGTACACTACAGTAGGTCTCAGCAAGAATAAAAACCTCTAATATTCAAGCACCGATACTGCTCTACTGCCTTACGGACCCCTTGCGAAGGTTTTCAATGTGCAAATCTATGCCCAGGTCAAGTTTCTTGTTCTGCTGTTTGACTCCTTTCAGCTTGAGCCGAAATTGCTATCACAGGCTGGTCTTGATGTGAGAGAATAAGAATATTGAGGAGTAATACGACTTAGAGATATAAACGGTGAGGTGCAGGGTTTAATGCTGGCTCTCAGACTGCACACGTAGTGCATTCGCTTTCCCATCTGCACTGTGCACCTTAAAGGGACTAAAAGAATTTATCGCTGCGAGAATTTTATGCACGAACGTTTTCATCTTGAGTGTTCATGGTGACGATCGGACGGTGGTTTGTCTCGGACTAATTCGCTCTCGTTTAGCGGGAGCCAGTTTAAGGTTGCATCGATGCTACTTCACCGCCATTTCATCTCTTGGGCACCAGAGGTTTACCACGTCCTGCTGCGTCAGAGCGCCATGCGATACCACGAAGAGTCACAGGGGATGGGTTCTTTGTTCTGAGCGCTTAGTTAAAGGCGGTGCGGGAATAAGAGCGCCTAGCGTAAAGCTCACTAATATTGAAGGTTGGTCTCGTGGTAATTTTTCACTTTCATGAGAAGGCACAGGTTCGCAAGTTAGATTTTCGCACGTTATATCCCAAATGCAGGTACACAAAAACTGTATGCTTAATACTGAAGTAGGCCGGTCAAAATTAAAGGCACTCCCGCTCTTTCGGCAAATAATTGTAACAATCATCTTCGCACAGCAGTTCAACGATAAGAAGTGCTGCCTGCGGTCACGTCATCATGTTCACGCATAGAGGGTGTAGATAATTTACAATAACAGCTGCGCCACTAGCATCAGGAAGTGTCAACGTCGGTTGTGTATGCACACAGCATTCCGGTTTTCTTTAGTTTTAAGAAAAGACGTTGTATTTCTCTAATATGCGCAAGCACATTGTTCTTGAAATAGGTCGGCATACTTCAGAGAATTATTCACTCCTCATTCAAGTGTATCAAATATTTGATTAATAATTAGGCAGTTGCGGCAGTCTTAAACCGAGTAAATCACAACTCTGTCCGCTAGCACTGCAAACAGCTTGCAACCGCAGTAACATTCTGCGTTTCTGCCCTATCGCTATGCTAAGATTTGTGCTACCGGTTTCAGCACGGAAAGTGACGATTTGAGATGGCCATGATCCTTTTGAGTCTGAGTCTACTACCTCCACTCCTCCTGAATGTCACGGGTGTCAGAGAATTCGCAAACAACGGTGCACGAAACACAAATCAGCATATTTGGCGCACCTCACAGAGCCAGAGCGTCTGGCATTGCTTGAGCCTATACTTTCCAATGTTCCCTCAATAACTCCTGCGGAGCTCAAAGCAGTGTGGTAGGCTCCTGTTATGATGTCAGCGTATCATTCGTTGCATCGTTTATTTTTTGCTACGGCCACGTTTAGAAGAGACAAGTTGCTGGAAAGGCGTGCTTACCACTCGTGCCCTTGCCGAGCTGGGAACGGCAGACGAGCAGCGCGATCGAAGGCAGCGGGTCGGCGACGCAACCCACGTGGCGGTGACAGGCATCGCCACCGGCTGATGTCCCACGATGTCCTGCGCAGAATGAAGCGTACAGAACATTGCTTTCCCACAATGATCTCGCATTCGCAGCAAACAGCATATGCTTGGTGGAGCCGGTGCGTAAACAATTTCTACCTTGTGAAACTTACCGCAGACACGGAGGTTATGGCAGTGCCCAGGTACTTCAACTGGTGGGCCATCATAAGCTCCAGGCAGAGATATGGCTGAATTCCTATAGGGGGTGTTCAAGACGAGTCCCAGCCGAACCTCGAGCGAGTACGGGGTGACCGAACGATCTAGGCGAGCTTGTTGTTGTAGCCTGTGACAGGGAGGCACGTACCCACACTGGGGGATCGGCCAAGAATCGAGACGTAAAGGTTGGTATTCACCTGTACATAGTAAAGGCAAAATAAAAGCACACGGGAGAGCAACACCGGGGGAGTCTACCACGAGAAGGGCAGAGAGAGGGGAAAAAATAATAACCATAAGGAATAATATATATATATATATATATGCCGGGTGTCCCAGCTAAATATAACCAAACTTTTAAAAAAGGCGAAGTGCCCTAGTCCAGTGAACCCACCTCAGGGTTGTTCATAGTCGCGTGGCCTAGTCTTTCGTATTTTTTTCGCTCTTCAAAGTTAATTAATTAGTTCAGTTTAATTAGCTAACTTTTTAATTATTAACTTGAGGAAGAAAGTGTCGATCCAAAAGTTTTAAACCACCTCGAAAAACCGCTGGTAGTGCAGTTTCCGTCAAGTTACGATTTACGTAGCTTCATTTATTGGCCTTAAAAGAAAGTTGTCACGTGACCAGCTGCTCGCTCACTTCTCTGTCCCAATGTGCACCCAAAGTCTCATCGAGGAGAGGACTTAAGAAATAAATGGATTTTGTTGTTTAAGGCGCGTCTTGGGACGTTGAAGTGGCACAGTTGTCGTGAGAACGCTTTTTCTTATTGTGCGGGTTATGGTTAAAGGCCGGTAAAAAAATTACTTTACGTAAATACTACTTCGCTGCAAATGTCTCAGTAAGCTGTTTCTCAAAGCGATCTACAACTTTTCCATTGACACTTTGTTCATCAAGTCAATAATTAAAAAGTTTGTTAATTAAGCTTAACTGATTAGTCAGCCTTGAAGAACGAAAAAAATACTGCAGACTAGGTCCCGCGACTCTAAACAACCCTCATTTGGTTTGAGACGGCTAGGACACCCCGTGTTTTTTAAAGCTTGGTTACATTTAGCTGGGACACCTGGTATATAAGAGAAGCCAACAGCCACAGAAACGCTATCGCTTAAAGCTGATTGAATAGAAAAGCAGAAGAAAAAACAACCACATGCCGCCGGTGGGATCCGAACCCACGACCTCCGAATTACGCGTCCGGTGCTCTACCTCTGAGCTACGGCGACGGCTGTCAAATCTTCTGCTTTCGCTGCTATTTACGTTTACAAATAACCTAACCTTCAGAGTGTTCATCAGCGCTACCCACGTTCGTAAGCGGCGGACGTAGAACGTCTTGAGTTACCGCTGGTGTGACGTATAACGTCACCGAACGGCGAAGGTGGAAGCTGTGTGAGAACGCTCTGATGCTTCCTATGGCGTCAAGGCTGCCAGAACCGAGGCCCTCGCTAATCAGTTAAGCAAACAATTGAAGGGGATGAGGGGCTCGTTATAAATATGAGAGAAGGCAACAGCCACAGAATCCAACGGACAAAGGGGATTTCTTTAAAATTTATTTATTCTTTTGTTATGTTGATCAGTTTCGAATATAACTGAATATGTTATTGCTTAAAGCTAATTGAATAGAAAAGCAGAAGAAAAAACCACATGCCGCCGGTGGGATTCGAACCCACGACCTCCGAATTACGCGTCCAGTGCTCTACCTCTGAGCTACGACGACGGCTGTCCGATCTTCTGCTTTCGGTGGTATTTACGTTTACAAATAACCTAACCTAGCTGATGAACACTCTGAAGGTTAGGTTATTTGTAAACGTAAATACCCCCGAAAGCAGAAGATCTGACAGCCGTCACTGTAGCTCAGAGGTAGAGCACCGGACGAGTAATTCGGAGGTCGTGGGTTCGGATCCTACCGGCGGCATGTGGTTGTTTTTTCTTCTGCTTTTAAGCGATAACATATTCAGTTATATTCTAAACTGATTAACACTACAAAAAAATAAATAAATTGAAAAAAAAATCGCCTGTGTCTGTTGGCTTGTGTGGATGTTGTCTTCTCTCATATTTATAACGAGCCCCGCATTCCCCTTCCCTTGTTTGCTTATATATATATATATAAGCAAACAATATATATATTGCCTTCACACATATATATATATATATATATATATATATATATATATATATATATATATATATATATATATATATATATATATATATATATATATATATAGGAGTTTGGATTGGAGAGAGAGAGAGAGAGAGAAGAGAGATTAATTTGAAAAATAATGAAGCATAAAGAAGAAAATACTGAAAGCTTTAGCAAGGCAGTCGATGAGATTCCAGCAAGAAATTCTGAACAGCGTCACCAAGAGACCTGTGGCTGAACCCAAGCGTGGTGGCGCCAAATGATAGCAAGTGTGGGCTGCTCAAACTAAGGCCAAGTTGCTTTAAGGGCAACTCCAGCAGTCTTCTTCTCAAAGATGTGAAACGACGACAATGGAGCCAAAAATGATCGATAGATTCAGGGTCACGGCAAAATGCACAGAGGGGATATAACGCCAAACCAGATCTGTGCAGACAGAAATTTAGAGGGGGGATACGGCAGCGCAACCTCGTCAGAGATACTTCTAGCTGCCGAGATTGACAAATTTTCCTGCTCCAGGGATATTTCAGATGCGGATATTCCGCTGATGTTAAAAGGGCAGCACAAACCGTTGGCCCAATATTGGGAGCCTGTTGGCTATGTGTGGCCCTATACAGGACCAATGTTGCCTTCATTGTCCCCATGTTGGCACTGCCACAATGTGCCATTTCCAACATTGGCCCTACTTGTCCGATGTTTTCCCCATATTGGCAATGCCGCTTAGTTACACCTCCAACGATGGCCCTACTTGTCCGATGTTTTCCCCATATTGGCAATGCCACTTAGTTACACCTCCAACGATGGCCCTAAATTTCCGCTGTCGTCCCCATATTGGCAGTGCCGCCTCATTACACCCGCAACGATGGCCCTACTTGTCCGCTGTTTTCCCTGTATTGGCAGTGCCGCTCCGCGGCACACCAAAGGATGTCCCTGGGAATATATGTGGTTATTTCTCTCAATCCGTTCTTTTTTCAATATTCGGACTTGTTTATTTATTTATTTTTTAACACCAACAACAGCGCTAGCGTCGAACTCTGACGCGAAATTACAATAAAAAGTGCGATGTAATTGATTGCGCGAAAGTGAGCAGAGGTCAGATTCATTCACGAAGGTAACGAATTTTGAAAAGCGGCGTCTTTTGTAATTATGGTATGCAAAGAAAAAAAGAAAGAGAGAAACAGGTGCCACAATCAAGAAAATAAAATTTAGATTCGAGGAATGGTATAATAATGCACTAATTAACGTACTGCCTCGCATATCTCTCGCATACCTCGCATACCACAGCCCCCGATTGTGGGTTGCCGGTTCAAATTCGTGTCTCAAGATATAGGCTCAACTTAACTAATAAGTTTATGCTGCACGAAACGCTGAATCGTATTACACAATCTGGAACACAATGCCTCACCCACAGGATGCTCACCCTAGAAAAAAAAAATAAATCGCTTTTTCCGCTAGGTCACAAATTATTGCGTGGCGCATTTTGAGAGATAAACGATGTGAGTAAAACGGGATTTTGGTTTTATCGCAAATAAACAGTTGACGTGAACAACTTGCTGCGCATTTACTGGTTTGGTTTGGTTTATGTGGTTTAACGTCCCAAAGCAACTAAGGCTATGAGAGACGCCGTAGTGGAGGGCTCCGGAAATTTCGACCACCTGGGGTTCTTTAACGTGCACTGATATCGCACAGTACACGGGCCTCTAGAATTTCTCCTCCAAAGAAATTCTAGCCGCCGCGGCCGGGATCGAACCCGCGTCTTTCGGGACAGCAG
Organism: Amblyomma mixtum; assembly: GCF_055824585.1. Lineage (NCBI taxonomy): Eukaryota > Metazoa > Arthropoda > Arachnida > Ixodida > Ixodidae > Amblyomma > Amblyomma mixtum. Next base: position 355,133,227 of record NC_143014.1, on the reverse strand, counting down.
CCGAGCACCATAACCGCTGAGCCACCGCGGCGGCCGCGCATTTACTGCGTGAAGAAGCAGCAGACGGAAAAGAAAATGTAGATGTATGTTAAATTTAAAAAAAAATAATAAGCGAACAAACGGCTCTGCTTCCTGAAGCCGCGAAGCTAAGGTGGCTAGGTTTTTTTGATGTCGCAAATTGTTTTGTTATCCTGCTGTGCTTTTTGGGTATTCTAAACGACGGCTCTAGCATACGTTTTTGCTTTAAATTATCACGTTTATCAAATTAAAGATCGGAACTTTTTCCCGGTCGCATTTCCACTAGTTTTTTTTTGCCTTTTCTTTGCGCGTATCCTTAATACCAATGAGCCATAACAGGTGCATTGCTGAGTAGCGCGCCGCGTCATTTCGAGCTAGCGCAGACACGCACGGGTGGGCCCCATGACTATGGCTTAGGCCGACCTGCCTACACTGGTGTGTATAAAATGTAGGGTATTCGTCGCTCTAGAAGCGAATCAATGGATTATATTGATGAATGGTGTTGCTTGAACGTATGTCATCCTACTTTGTCCGCCACAAGTATCATATATGAAACACTCAAAGAACACGCATTGTCCCCGCTAATTTTATTGATTGTTTTATATTTCCGGTATTTTCATAGTAACACATTTATCTCAGCTTCAACCAAAGAAGCACACGACCGCAGAGATTACGCTAATGTTTGGAGCCGTTTTGACGAAATTCATGCCCAAGCACCACGTTTCCACTTCCCACATCTCCGCATTGTCGTTCCCTTGCCGCTTTTCACGTGCTCAACGCCTATGGCGCACCCTCCGGACATTCCGGAATTCTTTCACTCATTTCACCCCCCCCCCCCTCTCCACCCCCTTTTTGAAGTCCCATACAGCCGCCTTTTGCCGGGCCGAGCCTCTTTGTTGGAAGAGCGCTGGCCCTCACCATGCTAGGAGTTATTTTTTTCTTTGTGATTTTAGGTACACTGACCTTCTCTAACCTGTTTTCCCCTCGCGCCCAACTAACCGCAACGCCGCTCATCCACCCCCCCCCTAGATTTTCTTCTACCCCTTTTCCAGCTGCCGTTTCTCTTGCTGCAGCAAATTCTCCGAAAAATATAAGAAACCTGTCCCATCGTCGTCTCCTCCTTTCCCGAACACTCGCCCAACGAGTATCGCCTGTAGCTAGCAAGGCGGCATCAGAAAGACCGTTACCACTGACCTGATATTTAGGAGGAGGGAAATCTGAGATAGTTTTTTGTTATCTATTAGGAAAACGGCTCGAATAAGATTGGTTTGGTTTATTGGGGTTTAACGTCCCAAAGCAACTCAGGCAATGAGGGACGCCGTTGTGAGGGGCTTCGGAAATTTCGACCCTCTGGGGCTCTTTAACGTGCACTGACATCGCAAGCACACGGGCGTCTAGAATTTCGGCTTCATCGAAATCCGGCTGCCGCGGCCGGGGTCGAACCCGCGTCTTTCGGCTCATTAGCCGAGCGCCGTAACCACTGAGCCACTGCGGCGGGGCATGTCGAATAAGAAATAAACAGTAATAAATAAGACAATACGAGCGATGATCTCCTATCAATCGTTCCCTGTGCCAGTCGCGGTCCTTTTATGCACTCGAACTTTCTTATCTCGCCCTCACACCTGTGTGGATAACCTAGCTGTTAACACTTCAAAGTTTTCAAGGAGCTGTTTCAGAACCAGCTGAAGTGGGGACGTTCTCTTTTCTAGGTGCTGGCTGAGGTCCGACACCTCTGGGTAACGCCAAGTAGAGCCTAACTTCCGAAATCCGCGGGTTCGGCCTCATTGCCGTATTTGCTGACAACGTAAAATAATCCATTGGTTCTTTCCCTGCTTTACAAACTGTACAATTCAGCACCGTTATATACAGCTGCAGTACAGAAAATGATTGTAAACTTCAGTCCATGAAACTGCTTCAAAAAGCTCGGCAACCTTCTTTGCTTAGTGTTTCGACTGATGATTGGCTTACCTGGGGTGCTGCAGCAGCCGCAGAAGCTTGCGCTGACTGCAGCCTCAGCTCCTGGCCGAGCGGGTCCCGGGATGTCACACCGAGGACTGGCGCTATTGCGCCTGACACCCGGCCACGACCTCGGCCTCGGCCTATGGTTCGGTTTCTTTTTTTTTGCCAACTTGGTATATTTTATTGTCATAAAATGTGTCCACAAACAACAAGTTTTGGGATGAGGGATGGGGTGAATATAAACAAGTGTGCACGTGTGATGGTTCCTTCAAACACCAGAGGGAGAGGGGGGGGAAGAGGGGCGACTACGTCATCCTTGTGCGCCGCCGGCTAGAAGAAAAAATAGGCGCGAGTCACTATCACGAATGGCACCGTCCACAGCACACGCACAAATCTGACAAGGAACGGTTGACGCAGACCACACTGTGGTGAAGGCACCGCTTCAGTCTCGGCCGTTCCGGCTCAAGTTGCCATTTGTGGGGTACTTCTCTAGTAGCTTGTTCGAGAAGCATTTCGGACACTTTTCCATGTCCATCAAATGTATGACGGCAGGGTGTGCTGCACAAGACTTCTGCACACGGCTCATGACTGTTGTTCCGCATGTCTGGCAAGTCACGTATGCAATGGGCCGGTTGCATACGCAGCTCTCTTCAGCTCCGCGAGTGGTCTTAACAGCTTCGATCCTTGGGCCTCGGACCTAAGAGAAAAGACGATGATGATGATGATGTCCTTAGGCTTAATGGCACATGCCCACGGCCGGTGATTGGCCAGGGTGCATAGCGGATACAAACGCACTCATGTACAGGGAATGGACTCTTTTTAAAGTTTTGGGACGCAAAGCTAGAATATGTACCAAACAAAAAATACGAAGAAGGAAAAGTTGTGAATTCACATTCTAACAGAGGAATCTACCAGATGAAATTATACAATCGTGAATATAATCGCACACTGGTTTTTGAGGGCATATCCCTTGGCGCTTGCCTCGAAGGATAGGAGAATCGGAATAGATAGAGGAAGCCCGAGCCGAGCGAGAGGAATCTCCAAGTAAATTCTACGGAGAGCAGCGAGCCGCCAGCAGGAGAGGAAAAAATGTTCTTTAGACTCAATTTCGCCATAAGACTCACAAAGGTCGGCTATGGAAAACCCCGATCGGCATAAATCAAGATTCAGCTGCGGTATCCTGCAGCGCAAAAGGGTTATGGACACCTCACATTGCCAGGCTCATGGCTCAAGGAGTGGAGACGCTGGAATCGTTGAAAGCGAGCTAGAGTCAAGTAAACGGTATTTGGGACGAAATGGACAATAGGTTCATCAAGGGCAGACATTGCTAAAAAATCGTTCCTCTCATTAGAATCAATGCCACAGACCAGGGACACAGTGAAAGCGTACATCTTTAACATGTGTAGGAATAAAAGATTGAAGGGAACGGCTCATAGGATTATACCTGGAGTTTTCTAGCGCTGTCAAAACAGAAAGGTTGTCTGAGAGTATAATAACCCGAGTGATACTGCAAGGAATCCTTATTAAGGCCAACTCAATGGCTAGAAACTCGGGTAGAAAAATAGGGGTATAGTCAGGGGCCCGAAATGAGTAGCTCCAATCAAGAGGTGTTGAGTAAATGCCAATAGCTGCCTTTTCATTTTGCTGGGGGAGGCATTGTATAAACGGCAATATGGTTAGGAGAATTGTCTAGGTACTCCTCTATGAGATCATTTAACATATTGTCGTGCAGGTTCTTAGCATTCCTTGGGAGGGTGTTGTCAAAGAAGACTGGCGTATCAGCCCGACTGTGGTTGAGTAGTACTAAAGATCTCATTGATACAGAAATATTTGAGAGCAAGGAATTAGTGAACACCACCTGAGCGAGCTTATACCAAGGCCAGGTAGTACCAAAGAAGAGAGCTGGGTTCGTTGTAAATATAGGGTTAGCCAATCCAGGAACAGGCTCCAAATACCTTAAAAATGTCCGCAAAGTGAGAAGCTCAAACCGGGCATTGAGATCAGGTATCCGCGCCTCCAAGTGCAACACAGCATTGGCTACTGATTTAGGCAGACCTATTCAAAGGCGCAGAGCGCGTCGCTCCATAACAAATAGGGGTTCACGCTTGCACTTTGGGCTGCCAGAAAAGAGAACGGAGCCGAATTCAAGTACCGGCCGTACATAGGTATTATAAAGTAGTAGTAGAGTGTCTCGTCGCATATTGAATTTCTTGTTACTGATCCTCAGCAACCGGCCAAGGGTACGTTCACCCTTAAGCGCAATGCTTCTAATGTGTGGCCGCCAGTCTAAATGCGGGTCATATATTATACCCAAGTATTTTGTTGAATGAACTTGCGGGATCAAGATTGAGTGATACGACAGAGAGATGTAAAGAGGGGTTGGCTGTGGGAAAACAAGGACGGCACACTTGTTGACATTTAAAGTTAACTTTAGGCTGTCTAGCCAAACTTCCAAAGCATTTAAATACTCTTGCAGTAATTGCTACAGGATATGAATGTCTTTGGCAGAAGCAAAAAAAAGCAATATCATCCGCATACACATAAACTTTGACGCATACACATAAACTTTGAATAGGGATATCACACATTAGTATCTTAAACTCTAACGGTGAAATAACGGAGCATTGTGGGACACCTCTAGACTGCGCCTATGTTGTAGAAGTTAACGTACCCTTAGAACAAAAGAACGCTGGACTGAGAAATATGAGAAGAGGGCAGCACATTGGTACGTTCCATGAATCCATAGAAAGACTTCCGGTTGACTCGGTTAGACAAATAGGTATTCAGGCTGGCATTGTAATCATCCTTAGCCTTAGATATTGTTCTTTTAAACGAGGCTCCAACGAATTTGTAATTTATCCAGTTCTTTGGGCACTGGTTATGCGCTAGACTCTTCCATGCAGCTTTCCTTTGACGATAGGCTTTTTCGCAGTCGTCAATCCACCAGCTCGAAGGGGCCTCATTTTTAATGCTTGACCGGACTGTAAAGACTGCTCGCCAAGGGGCGTCTAAAAGGGAATTTAATACTTGAGGACCCTCGTCAGATTTATCGGAGGGAGCAACAGACGAGAGGGCCTCACCTAGAAGGATCATGAACAGCGTAGTATTTATAAATTTTTGTGCCGAACCAGTCGCCCTGACTGGACTGCACGCAATATTGAAAGTAATGGGGTAGTGGTCACTTGACGAACCGCAGTAAACTGTACACCACGAAGATACCGCTATACCATTAACAGCTAACGTTAAATCAATAGCTGATCGAGAATTTGCCCTCATGTAAGTTATCGCGCGACTATTGTAACAGCACACATCGTTTGCTGACATCCGAGACCAAAGTAATTGCCCACTAAAGTCTGATCTGAAACCCCAAATTACATGATGTGAATTGAAGTCCCCAGCTAGAACTACTCTTCTGTTGTTGCGCAGTAACGCATCGAGCCCATCCGTACTACGGACTCCTGCGGGAAGTAGATATTTGCCACCGTAACAGGGGCGCACTGCGGAATAATGATTTTAACGGCAAGTATCTCACAACACCGGGCCCGACACCGTTCGCCGCACCATGTTTACGGCCATCCTCCTGTTCCAGGTTGGTTACTTAAACCCTTGTAAAGAATACCGAAGTAGCAACCGCTGCCTTGTCGCGGTGTCGTGCCCCAATTTTTGTCGACTGGCGTGGAGTTATGCGTCTTAGTTGTGACATGCTGCCGCTTGTAATGCTGTCGCGATTAGTGCTTTTGCTCTCAGGTGATGTAGAACTTAACCCAGGCCCTCCCGAAAAAGGTTTGGTTCGGTTTGGTTTATGGGGTTTAACGTCCCAAAGCGACTAAGGCTATGAGAGACGCCGTAGTGGAGGGCTCCGGAAATTACGACCACCTGGGGTTCTTTAACGTGCACTGACATCGCACAGTACACGGGCCTCGAATTTCTCCTCCAAAGAAATTCAACCGCCACGGCCGGGATCGAACCCGCGTCTTTCGGGACAGCAGCCGAGCACCATAGCCACTGAGCCACCGCGGCGGCCCCTCCCAAGACGGATGATAAAGCTATCCTGGACGCTCTGCAGCGCCTTGAGGAACAACACGCAGCCTTCAGTACTGAGTTGAAACAGCTACGTACTACCCAAATCGCCCATGAAAAGTTAATATCCTCACTAACAAACCGCGTGCTTGCACTGGAAACATCTCAACAGAACTTGAGCACACACACCAACCTGAACGAAACAGGCGAACTTAAACAAGAAAATTAGTCTTAAAGGCCGCAGGTATTGATACCAGTAATCGAATGCGACGAAACAATTTGCTCTTCCTAGGCCTTGAAGACACTGAAAATGAATACTGGGCAGAATCTGACACAAAAGTCTTGTCATTCTGTTCGAATGAACTTGCCATCGAGATAGACCCAACCAGCATCGAGCGCGCCCACCGTTTAGGAAAATTTAATGCTGAAAAAAGAAACGTCCTATCATTGTTAAATTAGCACACTTTAAAACCAATGACACCTTCCTAGCCTGCGGTCCCAAACTGAAAGATACAAGTTACGCCATCAGAGAAGATTTTGCTTTTGCCACACGTCTGCTCGCTCTAAATTGATACAATTTATTCGGCCTAAAAAATGCGCATTCAAGCTTAACGTAGACAAGCTTCATGTAGGGCATACATGCTATGTGTATGGTGTGTATGACCTTGTGTCTGAGAGTGTAATTGAGTCTGCAAAACAGCCAGCTGGTCGTGCTCAAGCCGAGCAGCTCACCGACAAACTATCACAAAGCACCGATTGACACCACGCAAAACATGCTACGCCACTAAATCGCCCCGACCCTTCACGTTGCAAGCATCTCAATATCGTCTTCACAAACATACGGAGCATTTCACCAAAACGAGATAAACTGCACCGCCTTATCGACGACACTGGTGCTGACATTGTCCTACTAACAGAAACGTGGCTACAGAAAGGCGTGAAAGGTACTGAATTCCTCCCTTCAAACGGGAACTACGTTCTTTATCGTCGTGATCGGCGCGTCTTGATCGGCGCGGACGGAGGGGCGGAGGAGTGCTTATCGCCATCCGAAACACCCTATCATCACCACTAATCTGTCACGACACCAAACTAGAACTAACCTGGATATGTGTACACAACTTCGGATTGAAAGAAACATTGGGCGTTTGCTACAGGCCACCAGACAGCGATTCATCCTTCTGTGACTCCCTTCATGACGTATTAACGGCGATTAAAAACACATATTTGAATTCGAACATCTTTCTGTTCGGTTATTTTAACTATCCACATATAAACTGGGCTTCCCTCTCTGTATCTAGCCATTCACCGTCCAAAGAATCGAAACAATTTCTTGACTTAACACTGGACTTCAATCTGCATCAAGCCATCAAACGCCCCACAAGAGGTCCTCACACTCTTGACTTGTTACTGACATCTTGCTCAGACAACATTCACAGTGTAACTCTGCTTCCGGGCCTCAGCGATCACGTTTCTGCACATTTGCACTTCATTACATTCAAATAGGCGACCACCTACGAAAAAATTAATCACCGACTATAAGCGAGGTAACTTCGATTCCATAAATAAGGAACTTTCATTCTTTTTCACCGACTTCCTAGGTTTTTATCTAACCAACACAGTTCACGAAAACTGGGAAAGTTACATGTCAGCAATGCTGCCACTAAAAAATAGGTACATCCCAACCATTGTCGTCAAATCGCATTCCAACAATATTTGGTTTAACAAAAACTTGAAGCACCTTCTTAGTAGGAAAAAACGGCTTTATCGTTCCGCTAAACTAAGCCAAAAACGAGAAGCATGGGAAAGATACCACGCCTGCGCTAGTATTGATTACAAACATCTTTATTTCTTCAATGTTCTCAGAACATGTGGGTGGGCCGCCTAGTCCGATAGTCCACTGGCTGCTGCTGCTGCGCTGGCCCTCTCCACCAGCCAGTGCTGACGGTCAGGATCATTGCTGAGCAGAATAGCCTCCCACTGCTCCTCCGAGGGGTTGGGAATGGGGTCAACTAAGGGATTATATAGGCATGACCACACCATATGGTAGAGGTTAGCTACCGCTCCAAAATGCGGACACTGCGGAGAGCGTAGTGTGGGGTACCACTGGTGTAATTTAGCTGGTGTTGGGTATGTGTTGGTTTGTAGTGTCCTAAGGGTGTTCTCTTCTAACTTGTTGAGGGATTTGTGTGGTGTTGGGTACTGCTTTCTGGCTGTTCTGTATGGCGCAAGATTGTCAGCATACACTGCTAAACCTATTAGGTCGCGGCACCCTTCATGGTCATCAGGGGGAGACGCCCGGTATAGAAGAGCTCGGGCATGCCTGTGGGCGGTTTCGTTTCCTCTTGGTAGTTCCAGGTGACCGGGGAACCAGATGACTAAGACCTGGTTGGGTGGATGCTTAGTCAGCAATGACAACCCTGACTTGTGAATTAATCCATTATTCAAGTTGCGACAGGCGTTCTGGGAATCAGTGAGCACAACGGCGTTGGGGTTAGATGCTACAGCTAATGCAAAATATTTAAATGAGTTGAGTGCTGCGAAAGATAGATTTTTCTCTCTTGACTTGCTATCCATTCTCAGAACAAATCCCACCAAATTCAGGCGTATCCTCTCCCCTAAACATAAATCTAATCGGCTCGATCTTGTAGGACCTGATGGCGAACCAGCTGATACCAATCAATGCGCAAAACTTTTAAATGACTACTTCTCATCTGTGTTCTTGCCCGTCAGCAATTCTACACCCACAGTTTTGCAAACCCATAGTCAAAAAGAAATGCCGGAAATTCAAATTAGCCCCGAAGGAATCTCCAAATAATCAGTTCACTCAAGCTCTCATCATCTGCAGGATGTGACCAAATAAACAGCAAACTACTTAAAAACACTATCATTATCAAGACAGATGCTACACCTAATATTTATTCAATCTTTAGACACCGGAATCATTCCTGACGATTGGAAGATAGCCCATATTGTTCCCATTTTCAAAACAGGCGATTGCGCATGCCCACCTAACTATCGTCCAATATCCCTTACTAGCATATACTCTAAACTTCTAGAGCACATTATATGATCAAGCTTAATGTCCCACCTTGATTTAATCAATTTCTTTGACCTTCATCAGCATGGCTTCAGGAAATCATTTTCATGCGAAACCCAGCTGGCAGAGTTCACCCAAGACATCCTTAAGGCCATAGACGATAACCTCCAAGTAGCTGCAATCTTCTTAGACTTCTCGAAGGCATTTGATCGCGTACCTCACAATCATCTGGTTGCGAAACTTTCGTTCCTGGGAATTCCTGCCAATCTGATATGCTGGATCGAACATTTTCTAAAAGGACGCTCGCAGTTCACATCCGCCAATAACATCCAGGCACCCTTAACAGATGTAACATCTGGTGTCCCTCAAGGGGCCGGGTTATCACCATTATTCTTCTTAATATACATCAAAGATCTGCCCTCTAATATTCAATGCAAATTGCTGCTCTTTGCGGATGATTGTGTCATCTATAATGCAATAAGCAGCCCAACCGATAACCTCACTTTGCAACAGGACCTTGACGTTATTGCATCATGGTATGATAAATGGCAGATGCCTTTAAATGTTACTAAGTGCAAATCGTTGTCCTTCACTCACAAACACGCCTTGACGAATCACGCTTACAGCATTTCATCAGTCCCTATAACCGTTGCAAAATCTTATAAATATCTAGGTGTACATCTCACATCAACACTTTCTTGGATCACCCACATTAGAACTATTTCCTCCGACACTTCACACACACTTGGCTACCTCAGAAGAAATCTGAAATCTGCATCCCCTAACATAAAACAACTCGCGTATGAAACATTTGTGCGGCCAAAATTAGAGTATGCATCATCCATCTCGCACCCATGGCAATCGTATCTCACCATCGAATTGGAATCAATCCAAAATCGTGCAGCTCGGTTCATCACTTCATGTTACTCGAGAGAAGCCAGTGTCACCGCCCTCAAGCAGTCCCTCCGTCTCTCAACACTAGAATCACGTCGCGTCGTTTCCCGCTTATGCTTACTTCATACATTTTGTCATAACACAAGATCACGGCACGCTGTATTAACCGCCCCACTACGAACATCCTCCCGGCTTAGACACGGTAACCCTATGACACGCATCAGTGGCCACACGTCTGCTTACAACAACTCATTTTTTCCCAACGCAATAGCACTTTGGAATTCACTGCCTAACGACATCGCTGCATGCACGGATCACAAAACATTCCGCGAGAAAGTAAAAATTCACCTCATATAGATCTTGATCCCTTCTGCGCTCTTAGTAGCGAGTATTGCTTGATATATCTTTGATAAATGATGTACCACCTGCTGGGGAACCCTGATGTGACAACCCCGTTTATGTTTGTTTATATGTTTGTTCTTTTTTTTGTTATGCATGTTCCCATCATCGCCGTTGTACAACAAAATGCCCCCCCCCCCCTCATGTAATGCCTTCGGGCCTTTAAGGAAACAATAAATGAAATAAATGAAATGAAATCAGGTCGCATAATTTTGTGAGACACTTTAGCACGATGATACAGTTTCGTTTTGGGCGATTATTTCTAAAAACGGAGATATTTTTAATTGAAAATGGGCGATTAGGATTGAGCCACGACTCCTGTATTAAAATAATGTCTGGACTATGTTTTAGAATAAGCTGCTGTAAATCGGGGAAAGATGATGAGATAGAGCGACGATTCCACTGGAGAACAGATATTCCCGCCATGATTATTACTTTAAAAACGAAGCCGCAACAGCCTCTTTCAACACATCTGTTTTCTTTGGAATTCTAGGCGAACTTTCCTTAGTCTTGCCATGATGATGGTCAGATTTAGAAGGAGAAGAGGAAGCACGACGCTTCTGAGGTGGAGTAGTCATTTCAACATCTGACTGACAAGCGTTGGAGAGGGAGACTTGGTCATAGTCATTTACACCCACGGGCGTGGAGGCAGAAGGGGTGGTGGGCTGAATATCAGCAGTGGCAGAGGAGGGAGGACAGTTAGACGAGGTGAGGTTACCTAAATCCGATGAAGCAGCCTAGATAGTCACCTGTGTGATCCTGGGGTAGTGAGCCTGGGTTAGTCAGCTGTGTGATCAGAGTTGCAAAGGCAGCAGCTAAGCGACTCAGAAGTGAAAATGTCGTGTGCATGATCACCGCCGCAAACGGGACAGCGCGTTGCGGACTTGCAAGATTTGGCACTGTGACCGAACCGCCAGAAATTCTTACACTGTAAAGGAGGGGGCTGCAGTGGGTCCACACGATACACAATAGGCCAAACTTTGATCTCGGACGGACAAGAGGACCCTGCAAATGTTGCAATAACCGACTTCGTTGGTGTGCGAGAGCCTCCAGCCTCTCTGGTGCAGCGGTAAACTGAGAGGATGCCAACACCGGCGTCATGAAAGTCTGCAGGAATTTCCCCTCGTGTAGCGGAAGGATCCACTCCGCGGATAATTCCTTTTACGCAGGCTAGCTCAACGTTACTAGAACCAACTCAGTTTCACAGCTCCCAATAGCGCCCAACGGAGGAGAGTGTCCCAAGCGGCGGTCACGAGAACTAACGGCGCTGCAGTCGAGTCTTGCTCCCTGCCGGGCGCGTCCCGGTACATATGAGGTTTTGGCAACCTGCGTTTGCGCTCTACATGGCTGCAGTAAATAATGCTTCCATTACGGCAGCTTTTGCTTCGAAGCTGCGTGTTATCGGGGAAAACACGTTTCTGTGGTGCGAAATTAGGCTGTTAATATCGTGAAAAAGTGCAAAAACGCTGCCAGCACGCTCGCGAGCATTGTGTCTTGCTTTGCTCAATGGCTTGTGTTTTTCGAAGTCAGTTTGCGATCCTTTCTGGGAAGTGCACGCTCCCACCTTTTAAACTCGATGGGGTCTTTCGGGGGCCCGAAGAAATGACTGTCCGTGGAGTCATCGTTACGATACCCGCTATTGCATCCCGGTGCAAAGCAGGTCAGCATGAAGAGGCCCGATGTCACAAGATAGCAACAAAAATTCAGGGGACACTGACGATGTGAAGTGCGCGAGGCGAGAGCCTTTCCCCGCAACTTTGGCCGCACGGCCGTTGGCACGCACGAGGCGGCTATGGGGCGACTTGGTTTAGGTAGCCATGAGAAATTGGGTCGTGACTAATTAGTTATGACCCATGAATAACTAGTCATGATTGGTTAATTAGGAACTAGTCATGTCTGGCTAGTCATGACAAACCAGTCATGACTAGTCATGACTAAAAGGTCATTAACCAGTCATAGCTACTAATGACTGCTTAATGACCAACTAAACATGACTAACTAATCATGCCTGCTTATTAACTAACCAGTCATGACTAATCAGGGATTAGCCTTGGTTAGTCGTGATTAACTAGTCATGACTAACCATGACTAATGGCTAACCAGTAATGACTATTTAATTACTAACTAGTCATGACTAAACATTCATGACTAATTGGGTCATGACTAATGACTAATTAGTCATGACCCAATTAGTCGCTGGTTAGTAAATCCTGACTAGTAAGTCATGATTGGTTATTGACTAACAAATCATGATTGGTAATGACGGACTAGTCATGACTAACCAGCGATACAAACCAGATTGGTTAATGACGAACTAGTCATGTCTGCTTAATGACTAATTAGTCATGACTAACCAGCGATGACAAACCAGTCATAACGAACCAGTCATTAACCAGTCATGACTGGTTAATGACTAACAAGTCGTGATTACTTAATGACTAATCAGTCATTAGTCATGGTTAGTCACGCCTAGCCATGACTAATGGCTAACCAGTCATGACTAGTCATGACTCCTTAATGACTAGCTAGTCATGACTAACTAATCAAGACTAATTGGGTCATGACTAATTCGTCATGACCCATGACTTACTAGTCATGATTGGTTATTGACTAACTAGTCATGACTAGTTAGTTGATGACTGGTTAATGACTAGCTAGCCCTGACCAACTAGTCATGACTGATTAATGACGACGTGGTCATGTCTGGCTAACGACTAGTTAGTCATGACCAACTAGTCATGGTTGATTAATGACAAACTAGTCATGTCAAGCTAATGACTAGCTATAGTCATGACCAACATTACTAGAACTTGGTTCTAGTAACATTGGTCATGAGAAACCAGTCATGACTAACCAGCGATGACAAACCAGTCATGACTAACCAGTCATAACTAGTCATGACTGGTTAATGACTAACTACTCATGGCTGCCTAATGACTAATCAGTCATGACTAATCTGTCATTAGCCATGGCTAACCAGTCATGACTAACCTTGACTAACGACTGACCAGTCATGACTAGTAATTACTGGTTAATGAATAACTAGTCATGACTAACCAATCATGACTGACTAATCATGAGTGATTAATGACTAGCTAATGACTAACCAGTCAAGACTGGTCAGATAGTCATTAACCAATCATGACTAACTAGCCATGAGTTAATGATTAGTTCAAATGCCAAATGAGTAGGTAATGACTTCAAATGCCAAAGGCCCTGGTTCAATTCTCAGCCTCGACAGTTTTTTAAGTAGTGACGCCGAAACGCGGACACATCTGCCGACACAACTGCTAACGACAGTATGAGGCATTAGAGGCTTTCGCCTTAAAATTAACTGAGAAGCAGACGACACAAAACGGCTGTCGCGAGCGCTGTTGTAAAAAGGGCGCAGCAGGGCCAGCGAGCCGCACCGAGCGGCGACGAGGGAGCAAGACTCGATCGCAGCGCCACTAGTTCGCGCGACCGCCACTTGGGACAGCTCTCCGGTCGGAGCTGTGAAACTGAGTTGGTTCTAGTAACGTTGGTGAGGCCTGCGTCTCGTTGTGTCCGCGTACGCTTCGTGCTATGCCCGTAAACATTTCATTCTTACTCTACTCTCGGTTGCGGGAGAGGCAGGTTTTTTTTTAATTACACCATCTCCTACAGGGACCAGCGCCACAGAATAAGCTTGACACCGTTTTGACTAAAAGAAGTTAGCGGCAGATTTTCAGCCGGCAAACTGGTGAACCAGGTTAGCGGACCTGAGTCCGGGGAAGACATAGCCATGGCGGAAAACCTACAGAGCCTTCGAACCTACATCCAAAGGGGGAAAGACCTGGCCAAATTCCCCACTCGCGGAGCGGCCTTACCAAAATTTGAAGACAGGCCAGAAGACGTACAGGCAGGCCGTGGAACAGCAGCACCAACGGGGTGGACAGCAGGACTCCAGGACAGGACAGCAGGACTCCGGTGAGGAACCACAGAAGAACGCTGTCGGTGACCGTAGAACACGAGCAGCGAACCGAACGAGGGGCGTGCAGCCTGTTCTCAGGAGAGAGAAGACTCGAAAAGTCTCGTGCTGGCTTCGTTTTCATCCTGTATTCTTTGGAACTTCTTCTTTTACCAGGCCGTTGGTAGTAACATTGGCGGTGGAAATGCGCTTTTTGTCTCTTGAAGGCTTAATAATTACTGTTATTAATACGTCTTATTGGTTTTACATAATTAGCCAGAACTTCCCCCTTCAAGCGATGCATTACATGTGACCGGTGTTATGCTTACTACTATTTATGCTTATAACTACAGTAGGATACAAGTTCATAAAACAGCAGTTGCTCACACTGGGCTGCGGACCGCGGCGTTCTGGAGTACTCCGCTGGCCAATCGCAAAAGTAAACAAAATGAGTTTTTTAATAGGCAGTTTTATCGCGGAAGCCTTCAATGCCTCATCGTTGTAAGCAGGAGTTGTCGACAGAAATGTCACGCTCTTCAATTGGTGGAAATTGTCGTGATATCACAGTGCGCGAATTTCAAACGGGGCCAATTGTTTTTTGCTAGTAACCATGGAACCAATTAAAGGGATCGTATAGTGATGCTCCAAGTAAGTGGGATTGAGTTTATGTAATAAGTCAATTACCCAGTTAACATAATTAACCTTTCTAGTCATGCCAGAAAGATAAATAAAACCGCGTAGGAAATTGGTCGAGTTGGGGAATCGAACCAGGGTTTCCGGAGTGGGAGTCTTACACGCTAACCGTCGCTAATCGTGGGGCACTGGGTGCTACTTCAAGCTGCATTATGCAGCGTTTTGCTGAGTGTCCCCTTTTTCCACTGTAATGTGTGTCGAGAAATAAATTTTCAATTTCAAAAAACCACTCTGCCATGGCAGCATGATCGTTTGGAATGAATAAAGGTGCGTCTAGTGAATACGGTGTCTTCGTTCACTCCCATCTTCCTCCTTCCCTTTCGGCGAGGTTCAGGTGTTCACCGATATATGTGAGACAGATACATCTCCCTTCCTCAAAAACCAGTTTACCGACGAGAAAGGCGTAGAACCGAACGGGTGATGGCGTTCTGTGGACTCCCTGGCAGCGTTGCAAGACGCTGCCGCGTAAGAGGCGAACCTGAACATCTTAACCACACATCAGTGACACAAGCAGCAACAGCGCGCTTAAGGCTTTCGCCTCGGCGCACTTTAGGTCAACAAAGTGCCCCCCTGAATTATTAGTTTCACGTACGTAGAGCGCTTACGAGTCACCAGTGCGCATGCGCATAACGGGAAGCGTCAGCGTGGGTCTCACGGACGTACGTGAGATTCGGATCTTTGCTTTGCGGTTTTCATGTTGCTTGCGTACGTGGCGTTGGGAAGATCGCGGCGCCCTGCCCGCCCGCTTCAGAGTGAATACAGCTTTGTCGCTAATCCCTCAACGTGGTATCGTGTTGTCAACTGTTGTATTTGCCTTCAGTTGGCCCGTTCTTGCTCTTTCATGAAGTTTAAGGTGAGTACTTGCTTTTGTTTTCCAGATAGAAGCCCGTTTCAGCAGCTCCTAAAACTGACGGAGAAGCGTTTTGTAGTCGTCATAGCAACAGAGGCCGAGGGTATCGCGAGATCACGAGGGGCTCGAAACCCCGCGGGATATCGCGAGACCCTCGGCACAGTCATCGGGAAAAGCAAAACTGTGCGCGTTTCCGCTCCGTGCACACACGTTGTCAACACGAGTGGGACACCAGCGCGCCATCGCTTCTCGAAAAGCGATGATTCAGATATGCTGCGGGACGAGAGGGAACGCAATCCCTCGGATGATAACATGCAGGGCAGTGGACTGAAATCGCTTGACGTTTGCCACAAGCAAGGGGGAAAGTATTTACCGCCTGCACTGTGCGCGACCGCAAGTCTTTCTACAAGCGCACTGTGGCTTGACTTGGCTCGGCTCCAAGCAGCTCGACTAAACAAAATTAGTTTTGCTTATCTGTACTAGACGGCGCGGCATAACATGCTAGCGCATTTTTAGTTCTAGGCAGATCTACACAGTTTGCGTCCCGTACGTGTAGCTAAAACTGTACGAAGCGACACGAGCGTACGCTGCGTAGACCGTTGACGTAGACTGCTGATGTTTACGTACGTGAAGGTTCTACCTTTGCCTCCTCTAGAAAGATGCCTGCCGTGTGCGACAAAAATTTTCTATTTTTGTCGCACTATTTTTGTCGCAATTTTCTAAAATCTATTTTTCCTCCTTTCCACTTGAGGTGATAGCTAGCGCTCCCTGCGGCGGCCGCTTGCACCACATGCGCGCATGCGCACACTGCCGCGCGGTCGCGGCGCGCGCGTTCCGTTTCTGTAGCAGACGACGTCTCTGCGGCAGACGACACCTTCCGCGCGTTTTCGACTGTTTACGCAGACAAAAACATAAGCGCGCAGAGGGGAAGGAAATAAGTCGCAAATAAATTTACTTGGCTCCCTCATAGGTGATTTAAGCACGCTTTGAACGACGTTGGAATCTTTTGTGAAAAGTACGGCGGCGGACTTATTAGCAGAAGAGCTGTTTAACACGTCTGATGACTGCTGCCGCTCGCTGCTCGCACCTGTTTCTGTCTTTTGGTACATCAGAAGCAGTTTTGTGCATTGTGCGTTTTGGAAAGAGTTCGGTATTGTAAAGTGCGATGCTCTATTGTTGCGTCCCACGCTGCACCTCAAGCGAACGAAGGAAGGAGTCCGGAGTCTCACTACACGAGCTAGCATCCGACAGCGCCACGCGGGAGCAATGGATAGGAGTAATAGCACGAAACGACTGGGTGCCAACATCTGATTACGCTGTTGTGTGCAGCCTGTACTTCCAACCATCTGTTTTCCGAGACGACTACAAGCGATGTCTACAGAAGCCAGGTGCAGGGCCTAGTGTATTCATTTCTAGAACGCCTGGCCTGGAGAAGTCCGCCGTTCCGGAGAAACCAGGTGGAGGAGCAGAAAAACGTAAGC
Source organism: Amblyomma mixtum (assembly GCF_055824585.1). Taxonomy (NCBI): domain Eukaryota; kingdom Metazoa; phylum Arthropoda; class Arachnida; order Ixodida; family Ixodidae; genus Amblyomma; species Amblyomma mixtum. The sequence goes on along the minus strand of NC_143014.1, from coordinate 355,115,948 downwards.
GCGAGCTTTCGCCAAGTGTGCCTTGCGTGTTAGATGAGCGTGAGGATGAGCAAGGCAACAATGCGATTGCAGAACACAAGGCAGCCCCTCCAGTTGAACTACCCGGTGAGCTATCGACATCATCAAATGCTGGTGCGCCAACCAACGGGCAATATACAGATGGTAGAAGCAGCGCACTTCACATTGAGCGTGATGTGAATGCACCGAGTGGCGCATCGCATGAACCTCTGCTACATGGCGAAGAAACGGTCACAGCTGTGAGGAACAAGAAACGAAAAACCAAAGCCCACGCTAAGAGGTCATTTCAAACACAAACAGCACCAACACCCTCTTCGAGTTTTTTTCTTCCAGCGCAAACGGTGGCGACGAAAAGAACACGCCCTGAGAGCGAAAACTGCCAGACTGAGCAGAACAGTGGACGCGTACAAGCAAGAGCTTCTGAAACTGAAGAAAAGCTGCTTGGTCAGTGCATTTTTTGAAGTTGTCGCCGATGCAGAAGACGGTAGTGCCAAAGCAGTGCTACTTCGAGACCAAGTGAAGAATTAAAAAAAGAAGAAACTGCAGGGGTCTGAAACCACAATCAGACAGTGTATCGCTATTCGACACCTATCGGCAAAGACTTAGGAACATATCAGGTCCGAGGGACTCCTCCGACTACCATGTAGAAGCACTCTACAGAAATATATTGGAACAGTCGCTGGAGAAGTTGGGTTTAACAGCCTCGACGCTGCCGCCTGGAAGCAGAACTAGCAATTCTGGACACGCTTCAGTCGAAAGTGTGCGGTCTTGTAGTAGACGAGATGAGGATTGGGGAGAAGCTGATCTATAACAAGCAAAGAGATGCATTTGTAGGAGATGTCGACATGGGCGCCGAAGTTCAAGATATTTGTCCCAGCTCAGAAGACGAGGTCCTAGCGAACTCCCTTTTGAACTTTTTCCTGTGTGGCCTTCACGCAAGGTTTACGATTCCCGTGGGGTATTTTTTTTACCAGAGGCTATACAGGAGAACAACTGGCCGTAATTATACGCCACGAGCTCTAGAAGACGGCCGATGTAGGATTCGACATCGTCCGGCTGGTGACCGACAACCGCAAGGTGAATGTCGCGGCAGTGGATATTCTGTGTGGAGGCATGGCGAACATACTGACATTGCACCCTGCCGATCCCTCTACGGAGCTTTTTATTTGCTTTGACCAAAGTCCCATCATAAAAAAATGCGACGTTGCAGTTCCTTGCGAAGGACTTCGGCAAAACAAAACACGTCACATCAAGGTATGTCAGAAGTCTCTACAAAATGCAGAAGACTAGACAGTGAAGCCAGTTAGGTTCTTGACCCGCAAGCACGTGTATCCATCTAACTTAGAAAAAATGAATGTGAGATCAGCGGTTCAGTTGTTTTCAGTTCCTGTATCTGCCGCGCTTAGCTACCTCAAAGATCAGGCCGGCCATACAAGTGATCTGGACTTTGCTTCAGCAGGACCAACAATTGAATTCATGCACATTATACAGAAGTGGTTCACACTAATGGACGTCAGCAATCGCCAACAACACATCCACTGCAATAACGCTGACGCCCGTCAGTGAACGGACGCAGATGACCCAAGATTAGAATGGCTTGAGGTTTATTTCCTTGCTTACGTAGGAGACCTGAGGAACGAAAGCCCGGCTGGAAGCTTTTTAAGCAAGAAAACTTACTACGCTCTTGTCTTTGCGACCACGTCAAATATGAGGTGCATTCGTCACTTACTGACCTTGGAGTTCCGCTTCGTGCTCACACGTACAATGTCGAGGGACCCGATAGAGCCTATGTTTGGCTTCTTGCGCCGAAGTTCTGGTACTAACGACATCCTTGATGTGAAGAGCGGGATATCCGGACTTGAAAAAACGCTAAAGACCGGCATTGTTGCTGCCTTCGACCAGAGTAACGTTCAGAGCTCGACATCATTCGTCGCAAGGCAGCTGCTTCCAACTCAACAGAGACCCACCATGCCTGCCACTGGTAACAAGTTTCTCGACCAGGCAGTGAACGACGTAAAAAATCACTGCAGAACATCGACACCGCGCATAACAGGTCCGGACGAAGCCAGCGTCGCTACGGTTGGAGGTTTCATTGTGAGGGTTGCAAGGGAAAACATGGCTTGCTCGAACTGCGTCGCACTGCTACAGGGTCACAAAGACACCACACCTCTCCTTGGCCTTATTGCCAAACAAGATCGAGGCGGGTTCTACTACCCTAGTCAGGAGCTCGTAAAACTGCTGATTGGTCTTCGAAATCTTGTAGACTACGTGCTTCCGCACAGAAAGCATTTCACAAAGCCTTTGAACGTTTGCGTCGAAAGAAGTGTGGCAGCGCTCATATAACTCAATGTTCTAAGCTGTGGCAACATAGACAGCGACCATCGCAAGGTTCTCCTGGAACTCAATATACAAAAGTTCATGAAGCCGCTGTTCACCAACTATGCAGCCAGCGCTACCGACAGGAATGCGGTTGTCAAGTTTCTTGACCGCAAGCCCATACTCCGCAAAGTGCTTAAATTGTAGGGAAGTTAAGCATACACCAAGCTCAAACGTTTTGCTTTCACTTTATCGTTGAGCCTGCCTGAAGTTTACCACTGTTTGCAGCAAAACTGGTTAGTTTATAGGGGTTTAACGTCCCAAAGCGACTTAGGCTATGAGAGACGCCGCGGTGAAGACCACCGGAAATTTCGACCACCTGGGGTTCTTTAACGTGCGCTGACATTGCACAGTACACGGGCCTCCAGAATTTCGGCTCCACTCCGTGAGACTCAAATCATGCTGCGTAAGCCACATGCAAGGACGAGAGTGTGTGGAAATATTTGCCGCGCGTTTCTTGTTACGTTACTTGTGAACGCTGACTACATGGAGTGCGACAACTGCGGTACGAGCAAAAAACTAAAATTTCATTGGAGGTGGAGAGAACACAACGGATGGGTCGCCGTGCTTTCCGAGCAGCGCCGCCGATGCCGCTACGATGCCGCTACTGGCTGCTACCGCCGGGACACCTCAACACCCCTGTTAGCTTGCCTACATTACGACCAGAATGAGGTGGCACATTACGAGACGGTTTATTAAGCTGGAGTGGTAAGGCTCCGAGCGAATACACACCTCTGGTGGCGTCGCGCGCTGCCGCCGCTGCTGTTTGCATGAGCCAGTGACTGCGGAGCTCGCCGCGCACTACCGGGTGTACGTACGAATGCGCCGACCTCGACGATTTTTGCGAGCGCAGGGGATGTTTCACTACGCTTGGATATAAACGCGATACACGCTGGTTTTAGTAGCGAGGAACGAGCGGACGACGTAATTTCGCCATAGCAGAATCACTGAGCGAAGGCACGAGATAGTCCAACTCCACCAATTGCAGCTGGTCGAAAGTCACTCATGTCGCGGACAACTTCCGAATGTTTCACAAATAAGAGCGAACAGCTTGTGCCGCTACACGAATAACAAACACCACGTCTTTCGGTTGGGCTGCCGCATGCGAACTGCAAAATCTAATTGACTATTTTCATGGCAACGTAAGGGACAAATGGGATATTCTGCCGTCTGCCGAAGTCCACTGCAGGGAGGTTGAGGCTTTCCTCGCGGCGAGTCGTTTTCTCCGGTGCAAGTCCAGTGCACGCCACACCTCTGGCCGTGCGTGGCGACGGCTGAGCGGGGGCCGTTCGGACGTCGCCTCGATGGTTCCGCTCCATGAGCGTTTCGTGAAGCTCTAGTTCGTTAGCATCCGCGAGGAGACGTAGCTGCGCGCTCGGAGCATACCTCGTCTCCCATGAACATCATCGACCCGGATGCGGATCATGCACGCCTCCGCCTTTCCGCTTGGTCTCTCGTAAACTGCGACGGACCACCTATTCTTCTTGAAAGGCTCGCTGACATGGTCGTCGCCGCTGTATCAGCGCATAGGCTCGTCGGTGGCTCATCTTAAGGAAAGTAATATACAGCGCAAAAAAGAGGGACAGCAGAGAAGGCCAGTCCTGTTGTTTGTGTCTTCTCTGCTGTCGCTGTTTTTTGCCCAGTATATTTTTTCTTTAAGATCCGACATGCCTGTTGTCAGCGGTGTGAGGTCGAATAAAATGTTTTAATGATGAACACTATTTGCTCTGCTAGCGGGTATTGAAGAGCTAGTATAACATTTCTTAAGGATTACGTTCGGACAGGGGTTAATTCTGTACGGGCAGATGCGTGCTCTGACGGGTACGAGTTCTCGGTACCCAATAAGTATATCTGCGCTTCAGAGCCAGGTGCATAACCGCAGGTAGCGCAGTGCCTTGTCATTTGGTTCGTTTACCAAAAGACAGAGGTGAGAGACTGTGATACAGCTTATTTAGTGCGAAGCGAAGGCTCCGAGCGTACGTCACTTCGCCTATAGCTGCCGCAGTCACTTGCACGCAACGAACAGTAGTGATCACCGCGCTCAGCAGGGCGTGAAGACGCGAATGTTTGTCATTTGTGGGAGTCCGGAGACGTAAGAATGTGCGATCAAAGTTATTTTTGCAGCTTCTCGAAAGTTGCGAATATAGCGCTGCCGGAAAGTGCGCATAGTAAGCAACTTGACAGGCATACTTTGGACATGACTATAGCCAAGAGCCTACACCGACGTCCGCCTTTCCTTTAATGAGAAGCGACTGGGTCCGTCGGACGTATCTATAGACACTTCGTTGCAGGCTCAAGCCCACCTGGTCTCCGGCCCTTGCTCTAGTCAGAGTCAGCTGTCGTGCAGTCAGCCGCGTGACCTAGCTTCCACGCTCTGGATTGGTGTTCGCGATAGCGAGGAAGCCATGGCGCTGGTTTTCCCCTTCCTGTAGCATGCCGCAATGTATTTTTATTTCACTGTAGCTTAGTGAAATAAAAAATATTGAATTGGGGCCCGTCGCCGCATTCCAAGCACTCTTGGAGCTGATTCTTTCCCTTTTTCTCTCTCTGGAAGCGGGAAGTCGGCCTCACGTGAAGACAGAGACCATGGCCTGGCCAATAAAATGTGTAACATGCTCTCCAGCTGGGCACGGTATTCTCGTTTAGTTTTAAGACAAGGCTTCACAATTGCCGCTCGCTTGCTATGAACTGGCCTGTTTGTTTTTCTCAAGGAGAATGGTGTGTCTAAGTGACCAGGCTAGCAGGTGCATTTAGGTGGCATGAGAATGTGCCGAGTAGTGTGTTCGAAGAATTCGAAGTCGACCAGGCCATCTCTGAGCAGAGTTGTTCAAAGTTAAATGAATACCAGCTAGAGCAGTGCAGTTAACAAAAAGGAGAGATAATGGGATACGTTGCAAAGTAAATCTCGTGCCTGGCATTTTGCCTGTAAAGCACGGACTATAGTGTAAAATATTTTCGTTTGCGCGATAGTTCGCTTATCATATCCTACCAAAAAAAGAAAATTGCGTTGCACCAAAATACAAATTTTCCCCTCAGCCTTTGAACACTCACGGTGTATACATTTGAAATGCACTATGTACAACCTATGAAGAAGCATAACGGACTAACGTTAATACGACGTGCATAAAAACACCAGCAGCTACAAGATACGGTAGAAATAGTGATAGTTCATATTCGATTGAATGTTGGGCAGAGCAAAAGAAGCATCTAAACTGAGTAGCTCGTGAAAAAGCACCACTCTGTTGCTTTTGATTTCAGCGGCACTGTTTATGAGTATCGGTCGGCCAACCGGTATTGCAAGAGAAAGACCATGCAGCGGAATGAAGCATCCCGTAGCGAACTGCATGTGAAGCAAAAGAATTCCGGAAGCACTCATGAATTCTGCGCTCTCTACCTTGGTGATTATCGTCTAATCATCGCAAAATGTGGGGGCAGCGTTTATGGAGTTGATAACGTGTATTACATATTTTGCATCCACTTGTTTGCGTGCATCCCGACAGGTTACATAAGTTACTAGATGTGGAAACCTAAAACTGCTCTCTGCGGTAGAAAGGTTGTGACCTTGCGTATCGAGTGAAATAATTGGTTCTGTCATGGCTGGCAGCAATTCGCATTGGCTTTTTGCTACTCTGTGCTGTGTTCAGGTTTCTGGCTAATCGCGTCTCGACACTTTCATGCCTTGCTGTCTTCCCCCTATTGCCACGAACGAGTTTCTGTGCTGTACGTGTGTACGTCTGTCACCGCCGACAATGATCAGATGCTGTCATGCTCACACAGGTAAATAGTGACTCTGCAGAGCGGGCCACTTGGGCACGACAGTCGGCCGGGCATTCCAGTTTGTGCTGAACGTCAAAAGGATGATCAAGAAGGCAGTTAAGAGTTGCTTAAGAATTGCTCACAGGTACGGTGCATTTCGCGATAGTCGCGCAAGCGTGTTTAATTAAGCCTCACTAGCCTAACTGGGTAAACTGGGGTGCGTCTTATACACGGGTGCGTCTTATATAGGAACTTTTTCAGTGACAGCTTGCATATACGGCAGGTGCGTCCTATACAAGGGTGCGTCTTATACACCGGAAAATACGGTACACGTGGACTCTTTGCATTCGCCGATCGCTACCTGTCGCGCCGCTGGTGGCAGAGCAGCAAGCCGCCCCAAAGCTGGCTAAAAGGCATCCCATGCGCTGGTTGACTCCTCCTCTTTATGGAGGTGAGATAAAAAAGAAGGCTGGAGCCGGGACCTTTGATTCGACTTAATGGCGAAATTGACCACTCAGGACAATAACTCGGAGGTTCGATGAATGCTCAGAGCGTGCAGCTCGAGTTCCCATGGTAACAAAACTTGCTCAGAATCCTCTTGTGTTTAAATCAAGCTATTAGCCCTGTGTCCCTCTGCTTAACTCCACAAATTCTTCACCTGGCAAACCTTCAATGCAATCACCACCGACACACGTAAACCCGCTTCCTTGAGGCGTTGAACTCATGCAAACGCGCCCGAGTTCACTCGGTGGGATAAGACGCGGAAGCGGATTTGGAATAGAAGATCAAGCAGTTTCGAGCTTAAACCCGCATTACCAAGAATTTCATTTAGGAAGAGGAGAAAATTTAACTTGTTTTATTAAGGGATATGTGTTAATTTCTTTACGTAGCGAAAACTTTAAAAAGGGGGACGCGTCATTGTGTAGCGAATTGTCAGCCGTTCTGCTGTTATTGATTACAATCACTCTCTCGGTTTTCGCGCTGTGCGGCGGTGGCTGCGTGCATTGAGTACCATCACTGGACACATGCGGGTATGGCAGCCAGTCAGTGCGGAAGCACTCGGCCTGAAAGCCCCTGAGGGATATGTCCCCGCAGTCGGCATCTGCAGCTCGCGTCCGTTCCTCTTTGAAGGGCGTGAACTCCGCGTTGAGGACCAACAGCTCTCGAAGGCACCGGTCCACGGCGATAATACATGCAAAGCCATGGACCAAGGTTCGTTTAATTCTGAGGCGACCTTCCGGCTTCTTCGTGTTTAAGCAAGCGTGCGTATGTTTGCTCTCAGTGGACCTCATGGTTATAGAGACTTGTACACAGAGACTTAGTGACTTATCCTGCACCTGATCACAGGGTGCTCCCTGCGCACACGCCGTACCCCCGCCTGGCCGCGCCGCTTCCACTGCGCGTGCGCAGCCGGCGTCCTATAAACCGATATTCATGTACACTACAGTAGGTCTCAGCAAGAATAAAAACCTCTAATATTCAAGCACCGATACTGCTCTACTGCCTTACGGACCCCTTGCGAAGGTTTTCAATGTGCAAATCTATGCCCAGGTCAAGTTTCTTGTTCTGCTGTTTGACTCCTTTCAGCTTGAGCCGAAATTGCTATCACAGGCTGGTCTTGATGTGAGAGAATAAGAATATTGAGGAGTAATACGACTTAGAGATATAAACGGTGAGGTGCAGGGTTTAATGCTGGCTCTCAGACTGCACACGCAGTGCATTCGCTTTCCCATCTGCACTGTGCACCTTAAAGTGACTAAAAGAATTTATCGCTGCGAGAATTTTATGCACGAACGTTTTCATCTTGAGTGTTCATGGTGACGATCGGACGGTGGTTTGTCTCGGACTAATTCGCTCTCGTTTAGCGGGAGCCAGTTTAAGGTTGCATCGATGCTACTTCGCCGCCATTTCATCTCTTGGGCACCAGAGGTTTACCACGTCCTGCTGCGTCAGAGCGCCATGCGATACCACGAAGAGTCACAGGGGATGGGTTCTTTGTTCTGAGCGCTTAGTTAAAGGCGGTGCGGGAATAAGAGCGCCTAGCGTAAAGCTCACTAATATTGAAGGTTGGTCTCGTGGTAATTTTTCACTTTCATGAGAAGGCACAGGTTCGCAAGTTAGATTTTCGCACGTTATATCCCAAATGCAGGTACACAAAAACTGTATGCTTAATACTGAAGTAGGCCGGTCAAAATTAAAGGCACTCCCGCTCTTTCGGCAAATAATTGTAACAATCATCTTCGCACAGCAGTTCAACGATAAGAAGTGCTGCCTGCGGTCACGTCATCATGTTCACGCATAGAGGGTGTAGATAATTTACAATAACAGCTGCGCCACTAGCATCAGGAAGTGTCAACGTCGGTTGTGTATGCACACAGCATTCCGGTTTTCTTTAGTTTTAAGAAAAGACGTTGTATTTCTCTAATATGCGCAAGCACATTGTTCTTGAAATAGGTCGGCATACTTCAGAGAATTATTCACTCCTCATTCAAGTGTATCAAATATTTAATAATTAGGCAGTTGCGGCAGTCTTAAACCGAGTAAATCACAACTCTTTCCGCTAGCACTGCAAACAGCTTGCAACCGCAGTAACATTCTGCGTTTCTGCCCTATCGCTATGCTAAGATTTGTGCTACCGGTTTCAGCACGGAAAGTGACGATTTGAGATGGCCATGATCCTTTTGAGTCTGAGTCTACTACCTCCACTCCTCCTGAATGTCACGGGTGTCAGAGAATTCGCAAACAACGGTGCACGAAACACAAATCAGCATATTTGGCGCACCTCAGAGAGCCAGAGCGTCTGGCATTGCTTGAGCCTATACTTTCCAATGTTCCCTCAATAACTCCTGCGGAGCTCAAAGCAGTGTGGTAGGCTCCTGTTATGATGTCAGCGTATCATTCGTTGCATCGTTTATTTTTTGCTACGGCCACGTTTAGAAGAGACAAGTTGCTGGAAAGGCGTGCTTACCACTCGTGCCCTTGCCGAGCTGCGAACGGCAGACGAGCAGCGCAATCGAAGGCAGCGGGTCGGCGACGCAACCCACGTGGCGGTGACAGGCATCGCCACCGGCAGATGTCCCACGATGTCCTGCGCAGAATGAAGCGTACAGAACATTGCTTTCCCACAATGATCTCGCATTCGCAGCAAACAGCATATGCTTGGTGGAGCCGGTGCGTAAACAATTTCTACCTTGTGAAACTTACCGCAGACACGGAGGTTATGGCAGTGCCCAGGTACTTCAACTGGTGGGCCACCATAAGCTCCAGGCAGAGATATGGCTGAATTCCTATACGGGGTGTTCAAGACGAGTCCCAGCCGAACCTCGAGCGAGTACGGGGTGACCGAACGTTCTAGGCGAGCTTGTTGTTGTAGCCTGTGACAGGGAGGCACGTACCCACACTGGGGGATCGGCCAAGAATCGAGACGTAAAGGTTGGTATTCACCTGTACATAGTAAAGGCAAAATAAAAGCACACGGGAGAGCAACACCGGGGGAGTCTACCACGAGAAGGGCAGAGAGAGGGGAAAAATAATAATCATAAGAAATAATATATATATATATATATATATATATATATATATATATGCCGGGTGTCCCAGCTAAATATAACCAAACTTTTAAAAAAGGCGAAGTGTCCTAGTCCAGTGAAACCACCTCAGGGTTGTTCATAGTCGCGTGGCCTAGTCTTTCTTATTTTTTTCGCTCTTCAAAGTTAATTAATTAGTTCAGTTTAATTAGCTAACTTTTTAATTATTAACTTGAGGAAGAAAGTGTCGATCCAAAAGTTTTAGACCACCTCGAAAAACCGCTGGTAGTGCAGTTTCCGTCAAGTTACGATTTACGTAGCTTCATTTATTGGCCTTAAAAGAAAGTTGTCACGTGACCAGCTGCTCGCTCACGTCTCTGTCCCAATGTGCACCCAAAGTCTCATCGAGGATAGGACTTAAGAAATAAATGGATTTTGTTGTTTAAGGCGCGTCTTGGGACGTTGAAGTGGCACAGTTGTCATGAGAACGCTTTTTCTTATTGTGCGGGTTATGGTTAAAGGCCGGTAAAAATTTACTTTACGTAAATACTACTTCGCTGCAAATGTCTCAGTAAGCTGTTTCTCAAAGCGATCTACAACTTTTCCATTGACACTTTGTTCATCAAGTCAATAATTAAAAAGTTTGTTAATTAAGCTTAACTGATTAGTCAGCCTTGAAGAACGAAAAAAATACTGCAGACTAGGTCCCGCGACTCTAAACAACCCTCATTTGGTTTGAGACGGCTAGGACACCCCGTGTTTTTTAAAGCTTGGTTACATTTAGCTGGGACACCTGGTATATAAGAGAAGCCAACAGCCACAGAAACGCTATCGCTTAAAGCTGATTGAATAGAAAAGCAGAAGAAAAAACAACCACATGCCGCCGGTGGGATCCGAACCCACGACCTCCGAATTACGCGTCCGGTGCTCTACCTCTGAGCTACGGCGACGGCTGTCAAATCTTCTGCTTTCGCTGCTATTTACGTTTACAAATAACCTAACCTTCAGAGTGTTCATCAGCGCTACCCACGTTCGTAAGCGGCGGACGTAGAACGTCTTGAGTTACCGCTGGTGTGACGTATAACGTCACCGAACGGCGAAGGTGGAAGCTGTGTGAGAACGCTCTGATGCTTCCTATGGCGTCAAGGCTGCCAGAACCGAGGCCCTCGCTAATCAGTTAAGCAAACAATTGAAGGGGATGAGGGGCTCGTTATAAATATGAGAGAAGGCAACAGCCACAGAATCCAACGGACAAAGGGGATTTCTTTAAAATTTATTTATTCTTTTGTTATGTTGATCAGTTTCGAATATAACTGAATATGTTATCGCTTAAAGCTAATTGAATAGAAAAGCAGAAGAAAAAAACCACATGCCGCCGGTGGGATTCGAACCCACGACCTCCGAATTACGCGTCCAGTGCTCTACCTCTGAGCTACGACGACGGCTGTCCGATCTTCTGCTTTCGGTGGTATTTACGTTTACAAATAACCTAACCTAGCTGATGAACACTCTGAAGGTTAGGTTATTTGTAAACGTAAATACCCCCGAAAGCAGAAGATTTGACAGCCGTCACAGTAGCTCAGAGGTAGAGCACCAGACGAGTAATTCGGAGGTCGTGGGTTCGGATCCTACCGGCGGCATGTGGTTGTTTTTTTTTCTGCTTTTAAGCGATAACATATTCAGTTATATTCTAAACTGATTAACACTACAAATAAATAAATAAATTGAAAAAAAAATCGCCTGTGTCTGTTGGCTTGTGTGGCTGTTGGCTTCTCTCATGTTTATAACGAGCCCCGCATTCCCCTTCCCTTGTTTGCTTATATATATATATATATATATATATATATATATATATATATATATATATATATATATATATATATATATATATATATATAAGCAAACAATATATATATTGCCTTCATATATATATATATATATATATATATATAGGAGTTTGGATTGGAGAGAGAGAGAGAGAAGAGAGATTAATTTGAAAAATAATGAAGCATAAAGAAGAAAATACTGAAAGCTTTAGCAAGGCAGTCGATGAGATTCCAGCAAGAAATTCTGAACAGCGTCACCAAGAGACCTGTGGCTGAACCCAAGCGTGGTGGCGCCAAATGATAGCAAGTGTGGGCTGCTCAAACTAAGGCCAAGTTGCTTTAAGGGCAACTCCAGCAGTCTTCTTCTCAAAGATGTGAAACGACAACAATGGAGCCAAAAATGATCGATAGATTCAGGGTCACGGCAAAATGCACAGAGGGGATATAACGCTAAACCAGATCTGTGCAGACAGAAATTTAGAGGGGGGATACGGCAGCGCAACCTCGTCAGAGATACTTCTAGCTGCCGAGATTGACAAATTTTCCTGCTCCAGGGATATTTCAGATGCGGATATTCCGCTGATGTTAAAAGGGCAGCACAAACCGTTGGCCCAATATTGGGAGCCTGTTGGCTATGTGTGGCCCTATACAGGACCAATGTTGCCTTCATTGTCCCCATGTTGGCACTGCCACAATATGCCATTTCCAACATTGGCCCTACTTGTCCGATGTTTTCCCCATATTGGCAATGCCGCTTAGTTACACCTCCAACGATGGCCCTACTTGTCCGATGTTTTCCCCATATTGGCAATGCCACTTAGTTACACCTCCAACGATGGCCCTAAATTTCCGCTGTCGTCCCCATATTGGCAGTGCCGCCTCATTACACCCGCAACGATGTCCCTACTTGTCCGCTGTTTTCCCTGTATTGGCAGTGCCGCTCCGCGGCACACCAAAGGATGTCCCTGGGAATATATGTGGTTATTTCTCTCAATCCGTTTTTTTTTCAATATTTGGACTTGTTTATTTATCTATTTTTTAACACCAACAACAGCGCTAGCGTCGAACTCTGACGCGAAATTACAATAAAAAGTGCGATGTAATTGATTGCGCGAAAGTGAGCAGAGGTCAGATTCATTCACGAAGGTAACGAATTTTGAAAAGCGGCGTCTTTTGTAATTATGGTATGCAAAGAAAAAAAGAAAGAGAAACAGGTGCCACAATCAAGAAAATGAAATTTATATTCGAGGAATGGTATAATAATGCACTAATTAACGTACTGCCTCGCATATCTCTCGCATACCTCGCATACCACAGCCCCCGATTGTGGGTTGCCGGTTCAAATTCGTGTCTCAAGATATAGGCTCAGCTTAACTAATAAGTTTATGCTGCACGAAACGCTGAATCGTATTACACAATCTGGAACACAATGCCTCACCCACAGGATGCTCACCCTAGAAAAAAACAAATAAATCGCTTTTTCCACTAGGTCACAAATTATTGCGTGGCGCATTTTGAGAGATAAACGATGTGAGTAAAACGGGATTTTGGTTTTATCGCAAATAAACAGTTGACGTGAACAACTTGCTGCGCATTTACTGGTTTGGTTTGGTTTATGTGGTTTAACGTCCCAAAGCAACTAAGGCTATGAGAGACGCCGTAGTGGAGGGCTCCGGAAATTTCGACCACCTGGGGTTCTTTAACGTGCACTGACATCGCACAGTACACGGGCCTCTAGAATTTCTCCTCCAAAGAAATTCTAGCCGCCGCGGCCGGGATCGAACCCGCGTCTTTCGGGACAGCAGCCGAGCACCATAACCGCTGAGCCACCGCGGCGGCCGCGCATTTACTGCGTGAAGAAGCAGCAGACGGAAAAGAAAATGTAGATGTATGTTAAATTAAAAAAAAAATAATAAGCGAACAAACGGCTCTGCTTCCTGAAGCCGCGAAGCTAAGGTGGCTAGGTTTTTTTGATGTCGGAAATTGTTTTGTTATCCTGCTGTGCTTTTTGGGTATTCTATAACGACGGCTCTAGCATACGTTTTTGCTTTAAATTATCACGTTTATCAAATTAAAGATCGGAACTTTTTCCCGGTCGCATTTCCACTAGTTTTTTTTTGCCTTTTCTTTGCGCGTATCCTTAATACCAATGAGCCATAACAGGTGCATTGCTGAGTAGCGCGCCGCGTCATTTCGAGCTAGCGCAGACACGCACGGGTGGGCCGCATGACTATGGCTTAGACCGACCTGCCTACACTGGTGTGTATAAAATGTAGGGTATTCGTCGCTCTAGAAGCGAATCAATGGATTATATTGATGAATGGTGTTGCTTGGACGTATGTCATCCTACTTTGTCCGCCACAAGTATCATATATGAAACACTCAAAGAACACGCATTGTCCCCGCTAATTTTATTGATTGTTTTATATTTCCGGTATTTTCATAGTAACACATTTATCTCAGCTTCAACCAAAGAGGCACACGACCGCAGAGATTACGCTAATGTTTGGAGCCGTTTTGACGAAATTCATGCCCAAGCACCACGTTTCCACTTCCAACATCTCCGCATTGTCGTTCCCTTGCCGCTTTTCACGTGCTCAACGCCTATGGCGCACCCTCCGGACATTCCGGAATTCTTTCACTCATTTCACCCCCCCCCTCTCCACCCCCTTTTTGAAGTCCCATACAGCCGCCTTTTGCCGGGCCGAGCCTCTTTGTTGGAAGAGCGCTGGCCCTCACCATGCTAGGAGTTATTTTTTTCTTTGTGATTTTAGGTACACTGACCTTCTCTAACCTGTTTTCCCCTCGCGCCCAACTAACCGCAACGCCGCTCATCCACCCCCCCTAGATTTTCTTCTACCCCTTTTCCAGCTGCCGTTTCTCTTGCTGCAGCAAATTCTTCGAAAAATATAAGAAACCTGTCCCATCGTCGTCTCCTCCTTTCCCGAACACTCGCCCAACGAGTATCGCCTGTAGCTAGCAAGGCGGCATCAGAAAGACCGTTACCACTGACCTGATATTTAGGAGGAGGGAAATCTGAGATAGTTTTTTGTTATCTATTAGGAAAACGGCTCGAATAAGATTGGTTTGGTTTATTGGGGTTTAACGTCCCAAAGCAACTCAGGCAATGAGGGACGCCGTTGTGAGGGGCTTCGGAAATTTCGACCCCCTGGGGCTCTTTAACGTGCACTGACATCGCAAGCACACGGGCGTCTAGAATTTCGGCTTCATCGAAATCCGGCTGCCGCGGCCGGGGTCGAACCCGCGTCTTTCGGCTCATTAGCCGAGCGCCGTAACCACTGAGCCACTGCGGCGGGGCATGTCGAATAAGAAATAAACAGTACCAATAAGACAATACGAGCGATGATCTCCTATCAATCGTTCCCTGTGCCAGTCGCGGTCCTTTTATGCACTCAAACTTTCTTATCTCGCCCTCACACCTGTGTGGATAACCTAGCTGTTAACACTTCAAAGTTTTCAAGGAGCTGTTTCAGAACCAGCTGAAGTGGGGACGTTCTCTTTTCTAGGTGCTGGCTGAGGTCCGACACCTCTGGGTAACGCCAAGTAGAGCCTAACTTCCGAAATGCGCGGGTTCGGCCTCATTGCCGTATTTGCTGACAACGTAAAATAATCCATTGGTTCTTTCCCTGCTTTGCAAACTGTACAATTCAGCACCGTTATATACAGCTGCAGTACAGAAAATGATTGTAAACTTCAGTCCATGAAACTGCTTCAAAAAGCTCGGCAAACTTCTTTGCTTAGTGTTTCGACTGATGATTGGCTTACCTGGGGTGCTGCAGCAGCCGCAGAAGCTTGCGCTGACTGCAGCCTCAGCTCCTGGCCGAGCGGGTCCCGGGATGTCACACCGAGGACTGGCGCTATTGCGCCTGACACCCGGCCACGACCTCGGCCTCGGCCTATGGTTCGGTTTTTTTTTTTTGCCAACTTGGTATATTTTATTGTCATAAAATGTGTCCACAAACAACAAGTTTTGGGATGAGGGATGGGGTGAATATAAACAAGTGTGCACGTGTGATGGTTCCTTCAAACACCAGAGGGAGAGGGGGGGGGAAGAGGGGCGACTACGTCATCCTTGTGCGCCGCCGGCTAGAAGAAAAAATAGGCGCGAGTCACTATCACGAATGGCACCGTCCACAGCACACGCACAAATCTGACAAGGAACGGTTGACGCAGACCACACTGTGGTGAAGGCACCGCTTCAGTCTCGGCCGTTCCGGCTCAAGTTGCCATTTGTGGGGTACTTCTCTAGTAGCTTGTTCGAGAAGCATTTCGGACACTTTTCCATGTCCATCAAATGTATGACGGCAGGGTGTGCTGCACAAGACTTCTGCACACGGCTCATGACTGTTGTTCCGCATGTCTGGCAAGTCACGTATGCAATGGGCCGGTTGCATACGCAGCTCTCTTCAGCTCCGCGAGTGGTCTTAACAGCTTCGATCCTTGGGCCTCGGACCTAAGAGAAAAGACGATGATGATGATGATGATGTCCTTAGGCTTAATGGCACATGCCCACGGCGGGTGATTGGCCAGGGTGCATAGCGGATACAAACGCACTCATGTACAGGGAATGGACTCTTTTTAAAGTTTTGTGACGCAAAGCTAGAATATGTACCAAACAAAAAATACGAAGAAGGAAAAGTTGTGAATTCACATTCTAACAGAGGAATCTACCAGATGAAATTATACAATCGTGAATATAATCGCACACTGGTTTTTGAGGGCATATCCCTTGGCGCTTGCCTCGAAGGATAGGAGAATCGGAATAGATAGAGGAAGCCCGAGCCGAGCGAGAGGAATCTCCAAGTAAATTCTACGGAGAGCAGCGAGCCGCCAGCAGGAGAGGAAAAAATGTTCTTTAGACTCAATTTCGCCATAAGACTCACAAAGGTCGGCTATGGAAAACCCCGATCGGCATAAATCAAGAT
The DNA here is from genome assembly GCF_055824585.1 of Amblyomma mixtum. Taxonomy (NCBI): domain Eukaryota; kingdom Metazoa; phylum Arthropoda; class Arachnida; order Ixodida; family Ixodidae; genus Amblyomma; species Amblyomma mixtum. The sequence continues at coordinate 355,099,499 of NC_143014.1, read as the reverse complement.
TCAGCTGCGGTATCCTGCAGCGCAAAAGGGTTATGGACACCTCACATTGCCAGGCTCATGGCTCAAGGAGTGGAGACGCTGGAATCGTTGAAAGCGAGCTAGAGTCAAGTAAACGGTATTTGGGACGAAATGGACAATAGGTTCATCAAGGGCAGACATTGCTAAAAAATCGTTCCTCTCATTAGAATCAATGCCACAGACCAGGAACACAGTGAAAGCGTACATCTCTAACATGTGTAGGAATAAAAGATTGAAGGGAACGGCTCATAGGATTATACCTGGAGTTTTCGAGCGCTGTCAAAACAGAAAGGTTGTCTGAGAGTATAATAACCCGAGTGATACTGCAAGGAATCCTTATTAAGGCCAACTCAATGGCTAGAAACTCGGGTAGAAAAATAGGGGTATAGTCAGGGGCCCGAAATGAGTAGCTCCAATCAAGAGGTGTTGAGTACATGCCAATAGCTGCCTTTTCATTTTGCTGGGGGAGGCATTGTATAAACGGCAATATGGTTAGGAGAATTGTCTAGGTACTCCTCTATGAGATCATTTAATATATTGTCGTGCAGGTTCTTAGCATTCCTTGGGAGGGTGTTGTCAAAGAAGACTGGCGTATCAGCCCGACTGTGGTTGACTAGTACTAAAGATCTCATTGATACAGAAATATTTGAGAGCAAGGAATTAGTGAACACCACCTGAGCGAGCTTATACCAAGGCCAGGTAGTACCAAAGAAGAGAGCTGGGTTCGTTGTAAATATAGGGTTAGCCAATCCAGGAACAGGCTCCAAATACCTTAAAAATGTCCGCAAAGTGAGAAGCTCAAACCGGGCATTGAGATCAGGTATCCGCGCCTCCAAGTGCAACACAGCATTGGCTACTGATTTAGGCAGACCTATTCAAAGGCGCAGAGCGCGTCGCTCCATAACAAATAGGGGTTCACGCTTGCACTTTGGGCTGCCAGAAAAGAGAACGGAGCCGAATTCAAGTACCGGCCGTAAATAGGTATTATAAAGTAGTAGTAGAGTGTCTCGTCGCATACTGAATTTCTTGTTACTGATCCTCAGCAACCGGCCATGGGCACGTTCACCCTTAAGCGCAATGCTTCTAATGTGTGGCCGCCAGTCTAAATGCGGGTCATATATTATACCCAAGTATTTTGTTGAATGAACTTGCGGGATCAAGATTGAGTGATACGACAGAGAGATGTAAAGAGGGGTTGGCTGTGGGAAAACAAGGACGGCACACTTGTTGACATTTAAAGTTAACTTTAGGCTGTCTAGCCAAACTTCCAAAGCATTTAAATACTCTTGCAGTAATTGCTACAGGATATGAATGTCTTTGGCAGAAGCAAAAAAAAGCAATATCATCCGCATACACATAAACTTTGACGCATACACATAAACTTTGAATAGGGATATCACACATTAGTATCTTAAACTATAACGGTGAAAGAACGGAGCCTTGCGGGACACCTCTAGACTGCGCCTATGTTGTAGAAGTTAACGTACCCTTAGAACAAAGGAACGCTGGACTGAGAAATATGAGAAGAGGGCAGCACATTGGTACGTTCCGTGAATCCATAGAAAGACTTCCGGTTGACTCGGTTAGACAAATAGGTATTCAGGCTGGCATTGTAATCATCCTTAGCCTTAGATATTGTTCTTTTAAACGAGGCTCCAACGAATTTGTAATTTATCCAGTTCTTTGGGCACTGGTTATGCGCTAGACTCTTCCATGCAGCTTTCCTTTGACGATAGGCTTTTTCGCAGTCGTCAATCCACCAGCTCGAAGGGGCCTCATTTTTAATGCTTGACCGGACTGTAAAGACTGCTCGCCAAGGGGCGTCTAAAAGGGAATTTAATACTTGAGGACCCTCGTCAGATTTATCGGAGGGAGCAACAGACGAGAGGGCCTCACCTAGAAGGATCATGAACAGTGTAGTATTTATAAATTTTTGTGCCGAACCAGTCGCCCTGACTGGACTGCACGCAATATTGAAAGTAATGGGGTAGTGGTCACTTGACGAACCGCAGTCAACTGTACACCACGAAGATACCGCTATACCATTAACAGCTAACGTTAAATCAATAGCTGATCGAGAATTTGCCCTCATGTAAGTTATCGCGCGACTATTGTAACAGCACACATCGTTTGCTGACATCCGAGACCAAAGTAATTGCCCACTAAAGTCTGATCTGAAACCCCAAATTACATGATGTGAATTGAAGTCCCCAGCTAGAACTACTCTTCTGTTGTTGCGCAGTAACGCATCGAGCCCATCCGTACTACGGACTCCTGCGGGAAGTAGATATTTGCCACCGTAACAGGGGCGCACTGCGGAATAATGATTTTAACGGCAAGTATCTCACAACACCGGGCCCGACACCGTTCGCCGCACCATGTTTACGGCCATCCTCCTGTTCCAGGTTGGTTACTTAAACCCTTGTAAAGAATACCGAAGTAGCAACCGCTGCCTTGTCGCGGTGTCGTGCCCCAATTTTTGTCGACTGGCGTGGAGTTATGCGTCTTAGTAATGACATGCTGGCGCTTGTAATGCTGTCGCGATTAGTGCTTTTGCTCTCAGGTGATGTAGAACTTAACCCAGGCCCTCCCGAAAAAGGTTTGGTTTGGTTTGGTTTATGGGGTTTAACGTCCCAAAGCGACTAAGGCTATGAGAGACGCCGTAGTGGAGGGCTCCGGAAATTACGACCACCTGGGGTTCTTTAACGTGCACTGACATCGCACAGTACACGGGCCTCGAATTTCTCCTCCAAAGAAATTCAACCGCCACGGCCGGGATCGAACCCGCGTCTTTCGGGACAGCAGCCGAGCACCATAGCCACTGAGCCACCGCGGCGGCCCCTCCCAAGACGGATGATAAAGCTATCCTGGACGCTCTGCAGCGCCTTGAGGAACAACACGCAGCCTTCAGTACTGAGCTGAAACAGCTACGTACTACCCAAATCGCCCATGAAAGTTAATATCCTCACTAACAAACCGCGTGCTTGCACTGGAAACATCTCAACAGAACTTGAGCACACACACCAACCTGAACGAAACAGGCGAACTTAAACAAGAAAATTAGTCTTAAAGGCCGCAGGTATTGATACCAGTAATCGAATGCGACGAAACAATTTGCTCTTCCTAGGCCTTGAAGACACTGAAAATGAATACTGGGCAGAATCTGACACAAAAGTCTTGTCATTCTGTTCGAATGAACTTGACATCGAGATAGACCCAACCAGCATCGAGCGCGCCCACCGTTTAGGAAAATTTAATGCTGAAAAAAGAAACGTCCTATCATTGTTAAATTAGCACACTTTAAAACCAATGACACCTTCCTAGCCTGCGGTCCCAAACTGAAAGATACAAGTTACGCCATCAGAGAAGATTTTGCTTTTGCCACACGTCTGCTCGCTCTAAATTGATACAATTTATTCGGCCTAAAAAAAGCGCATTCAACCTTAACGTAGACAAGATTCATGTAGGGCATATATGCTATGTGTATGGTGTGTATGACCTTGTGTCTGAGAGTGTAATTGAGTCTGCAAAACAGCCAGCTGGTCGTGCTCAAGCCGAGCAGCTCACCGACAAACTATCACAAAGCACCGATTGACACCACGCAAAACATTCTACGCCACTAAATCGCCCCGACCCTTCACGTTGCATGCATCTCAATATCGTCTTCACTAACATACGGAGCATTTCACCAAAACGAGATAAACTGCACCGCCTTATCGACGACACTGGTGCTGACATTGTCCTACTAACAGAAACGTGGCTACAGAAAGGCGTGAAAGGTACTGAATTCCTCCCTTCAAACGGGAACTACGTTCTTTATCGTCGTGATCGGCGCGTCTTGATCGGCGCGAACGGAGGGGCGGAGGAGTGCTTATCGCCATCCGAAACACCCTATCATCACCACTCATCTGTCACGACACCAAACTAGAACTAACCTGGATATGCGTACACAACTTCGGATTTAAAGAAATATTGGGCGTTTGCTACAGGCCACCAGACAGCGATTCATCCTTCTGTGACTCCCTTCATGACGTATTAACGGCGATTAAAAACACATATTTGAATTCGAACATCTTTCTGTTCGGTTATTTTAACTATCCACATATAAACTGGGCTTCCCTCTCTGTATCTAGCCATTCACCTTCCAAAGAATCGAAACAATTTCTTGACTTAACACTGGACTTCAATCTGCATCAAGCCATCAAACGCCCCACAAGAGGTCCTCACACTCTTGACTTGTTACTGACATCTTGCTCAGACAACATTCACAGTGTAACTCTGCTTCCGGGCCTCAGCGATCACGTTTCTGCACATTTGCACTTCATTACATTCAAATAGGCGACCACCTACGAAAAAATTAATCACCGACTATAAGCGAGGTAACTTCGATTCCATAAATAAGGAACTTTCATTCTTTTTCACCGACTTCCTAGGTTTTTATCTAACCAACACAGTTCACGAAAACTGGGAAAGTTACATGTCAGCAATGCTGCCACTAAAAAATAGGTACATCCCAACCATTGTCGTCAAATCGCATTCCAACAATATTTGGTTTAACAAAAACTTGAAGCACCTTCTTAGTAGGAAAAAACGGCTTTATCGTTCCGCTAAACTAAGCCAAAAACGAGAAGCATGGGAAAGATACCACGCCTGCGCTAGTATTGATTACAAACATCTTTATTTCTTCAATGTTCTCAGAACATGTGGGTGGGCCGCCTAGTCCGATAGTCCACTGGCTGCTGCTGCTGCTGCGCTGGCCCTCTCCACCAGCCAGTGCTGACGGTCAGGATCATTGCTGAGCAGAATAGCCTCCAACTGCTCCTCCGAGGGGTTGGGAATGGGGTCAACTAAGGGATTATATTGGCATGCCCACACCATATGGTAGAGGTTAGCTACCGCTCCAAAATGCGGACACTGCGGAGAGCGTAGTGTGGGGTACCACTGGTGTAATTTAGCTGGTGTTGGGTATGTGTTGGTTTGTAGTGTCCTAAGGGTGTTCTCTTCTAACTTGTTGAGGGATTTGTGTGGTGTTGGGTACTGCTTTCTGGCTGTTCTGTATGGCGCAAGATTGTCAGCATACACTGCTAAACCTATTAGGTCGCGGCACCCTTCATGGTCATCAGGGGGAGACGCCCGGTATGGAAGAGCTCGGGCATGCCTGTGGGCGGTTTCGTTTCCTCTTGGTAGTTCCAGGTGACCGGGGAACCAGATGACTAAGACCTGGTTGGGTGGATGCTTAGTCAGCAATGACAACCCTGACTTGTGAATTAATCCATTATTGAAGTTGCGACAGGCGTTCTGGGAATCAGTGAGCACAACGGCGTTGGGGTTAGATGCTACAGCTAATGCATAATATTTAAATGAGTTGAGTGCTGCGAAAGATAGATTTTTCTCTCTTGACTTGCTATCCATTCTCAGAACAAATCCCACCAAATTCAGGCGTATCCTCTCCCCTAAACATAAATCTAATCGGCTCGATCTTGTAGGACCTGATGGCGAACCAGCTGATACCAATCAATGCGCAAAACTTTTAAATGACCACTTCTCATCTGTGTTCTTGCCCGTCAGCAATTCTACACCCACAGTTTTGCAAACCCATAGTCAAAAAGAAATGCCGGAAATTCAAATTAGCCCCGAAGGAATCTCCAAATAATCAGTTCACTCAAGCTCTCATCATCTGCAGGATGTGGCCAAATAAACAGCAAACTACTTAAAAACACTATCATTATCAAGACAGATGCTACACCTAATATTTATCCAATCCTTAGACACCGGAATCATTCCTGACGATTGGAAGATAGCCCATATTGTTCCCATTTTCAAAACAGGCGATTGCGCATGCCCAGCTAACTATCGTCCAATATCCCTTACTAGCATATACTCTAAACTTCTAGAGCACATTATATGATCAAGCTTAATGTGCCACCTTGATTCAATCAATTTCTTTGACCTTCATCAGCATGGCTTCAGGAAATCATTTTCATGCGAAACCCAGCTGGCAGAGTTCACCCAAGACATCCTTAAGGCCATAGACGATAACCTCCAAGTAGCTGCAATCTTCTTAGACTTCTCGAAGGCATTTGATCGCGTACCTCACAATCATCTGGTTGCGAAACTTCCGTTCCTGGGAATTCCTGCCAATCTGATATGCTGGCTCGAACATTTTCTAAAAGGACGCTCGCAGTTCACATCCGCCAATAACATCCAGGCACCCTTAACAGATGTAACATCTGGTGTCCCTCAAGGGGCCGGGTTATCACCATTATTCTTCTTAATATACATCAAAGATCTGCCCTCTAATATTCAATGCAAATTGCTGCTCTTTGCGGATGATTGTGTCATCTATAATGCAATAAGCAGCCCAACCGATAACCTCACTTTGCAACAGGACCTTGACGTTATTGCATCATGGTATGATAAATGGCAGATGCCTTTAAATGTTACTAAGTGCAAATCGTTGTCCTTCACTCACAAACACGCCTTGACGAATCACGCTTACAGCATTTCATCAGTCCCTATAACCGTTGCAAAATCTTATAAATATCTAGGTGTACATCTCACATCAACACTTTCTTGGATCACCCACATTAGAACTATTTGCTCCGACACTTCACGCACACTTGGCTACCTCAGAAGAAATCTGAAATCTGCATCCCCTAACATAAAACAACTCGCGTATGAAACATTTGTGCGACCAAAATTAGAGTATGCATCATCCATCTCGCACCCATGGCAATCGTATCTCACCATCGAATTGGAATCAATCCAAAATCGTGCAGCTCGGTTCATCACTTCATGTTACTCAAGAGAAGCCAGTGTCACCGCCCTCAAGCAGTCCCTCCGTCTCTCAACACTAGAATCACGTCGCGTCGTTTCCCGCTTATGCTTACTTCATACATTTTGTCATAACACAAGATCACGGCACGCTGTATTAACCGCCCCACTACGAACATCCTCCCGGCTTAGACACGGTAACCCTATGACACGCATCAGTGGCCACACGTCTGCTTACAACAACTCATTTTTTCCCAACGCAATAGCACTTTGGAATTCACTGCCTAACGACATCGCTGCATGCACGGATCACAAAACATTCCGCGAAAAAGTAAAAATTCACCTCATATAGATCTTGATCACTTCTGCGCTCTTAGTAGCGAGTATTGCTTGATATATCTTTGATAAATGATGTACCACCTGCTGGGGAACCCTGATGTGACAACCCCGTTTATGTTTGTTTGTATGTTTGTTCTTTTTTTGTTATGCATGTTCCCATCATCGCCGTTGTACAACAAAATGCCCCCCCCCTTATGTAATGCCTTCGGGCCTTTAAGGGAACAATAAATGAAATAAATGAAATGAAATCAGGTCGCATAATTTTGTGAGACACTTTAGCACGATGATACAGTTTCGTTTTGGGCGATTATTTCTAAAAACGGAGATATTTTTAATTGAAAATGGGCGATTAGGATTGAGCCACGACTCCTGTATTAAAATAATGTCTGGACTATGTTTTAGAATAAGCTGCTGTAAATCGGGGAAAGATGATGAGATAGAGCGACGATTCCACTGGAGAACAGATATTCCCGCCATAATTATTACTTTAAAAACGAAGCCGCAACAGCCTCTTTCAACACATCTGTTTTCTTTGGAATTCTAGGCGAACTTTCCTTAGTCTTGCCATGATGATGGTCAGATTTAGAAGGAGAAGAGGAAGCACGACGCTTCTGAGGTGGAGTAGTCATTTCAACATCTGACTGACAAGCGTTGGAGAGGGAGACTTGGTCAGAGTCATTTACACCCACGGGCGTGGAGGCAGAAGGGGTGGTGGGCTGAATATCAGCAGTGGCAGAGGAGGGAGGACAGTTAGACGAGGTGAGGTTACCTAAATCCGATGAAGCAGCCTAGATAGTCACCTGTGTGATCCTGGGGTAGTGAGCCTGGGTTAGTCAGCTGTGTGATCAGAGTTGCAAAGGCAGCAGCTAAGCGACTCAGAAGTGAAAATGTCGTGTGCATGATCACCGCCGCAAACGGGACAGCGCGTTGCGGACTTGCAAGATTTGGCACTGTGACCGAACCGCCAGAAATTCTTACACTGTAAAGGAGGGGGCTGCAGTGGGTCCACACGATACACAATAGGCCAAACTTTGATCTCGGACGGACAAGAGGACCCTGCAAATGTTGCAATAACCGACTTCGTTGGTGTGCGAGAGCCTCCAGCCTCTCTGGTGCAGCGGTAAACTGAGAGGATGCCAACACCGGCGTCATGAAAGTCTGCAGGAATTTCCCCTCGTGTAGCGGAAGGATCCACTCCGCGGATAATTCCTTTTACGCAGGCTAGCTCAACGTTACTAGAACCAACTCAGTTTCACAGCTCCCAATAGCGCCCAACAGAGGAGAGTGTCCCAAGCGGCGGTCACGAGAACTAACAGCGCTGCAGTCGAGTCTTGCTCCCTGCCGGGCGCGTCCCGGTACATATGAGGTTTTGGCAACCTGCGTTTGCGATCTACATGGCTGCAGTAAATAATGCTTCCATTACGGCAGCTTTTGCTTCGAAGCTGCGTGTTATCGGGGAAAACACGTTTCTGTGGTGCGAAATTAGGCTGTTAATATCGTGAAAAAAGTGCAAAAACGCTGCCAGCACGCTCGCGAGCATTGTGTCTTGCTTTGCTCAATGGCTTGTGTTTTTCGAAGTCAGTTTGCGATCCTTTCTGGGAAGTGCACGCTCCCACCTTTTAAACTCGATGGGGTCTTTCGGGGGCCCGAAGAAATGACTATCCGTGGAGTCATCGTTACGATACCCGCTATTGCATCCCGGTGCAAAGCAGGTCAGCATGAAGAGGCCCGATGTCACAAGATAGCAACAAAAATTCAGGGGACACTGACGTTGTGAAGTGCGCGAGGCGAGAGCCTTTCCCCGCAACTTTGGCCGCACGGCCGTTGGCACGCACGAGGCGGCTATGGGGCGACTTGGATTAGGTAGCCATGAGAAATTGGGTCGTGACTAATTAGTTATGACCCATGAATAACTAGTCATGATTGGTTAATTAGGAACTAGTCATGTCTGGCTAGTCATGACAAACCAGTCATGACTAGTCATGACTAAAAGGTCATTAACCAGTCATAGCTACTAATGACTGCTTAATGACCAACTAAACATGACTAACTATTCATGCCTGCTTATTAACTAACCAGTCATGACTAATCAGGGATTAGCCTTGGTTAGTCATGATTAACTAGTCATGACTAACCATGACTAATGGCTAACCAGTAATGACTATTTAATTACTAACTAGTCATGACTAACCATTCATGACTAATTGGGTCATGACTAATGACTAATTAGTCATGACCCAATTAGTCGCTGGTTAGTAAATCCTGACTAGTAAGTCATGATTGGTTATTGACTAACAAGTCATGATTGGTAATGACGGACTAGTCATGACTAACCAGCGATACAAACCAGATTGGTTAATGACGAACTAGTCATGTCTGCTTAATGACTAATTAGTCATGACTAACCAGCGATGACAAACCAGTCATAACTAACCAGTCATTAACCAGTCATGACTGGTTAATGACTAACAAGTCGTGATTACTTAATGACTAATCAGTCATTATTCATGGTTAGTCACGCCTAGCCATGACTAATGGCTAACCAGTCATGACTAGTCATGACTAATTGGGTCATGACTAATTCGTCATGACCCATGACTTACTAGTCATGATTGGTTATTGACTAACTAGTCATGACTAGTTAGTTGATGACTGATTAATGACTAGCTAGCCCTGACCAACTAGTCATGACTGATTAATGACGACGTGGTCATGTCTGGCTAATGACTAGTTAGTCATGACCAACTAGTCATGGTTGATTAATGACAAACTAGTCATGTCAAGCTAATGACTAGCTATAGTCATGACCAACATTACTAGAACTTGGTTCTAGTAACATTGGTCATGAGAAACCAGTCATGACTAACCAGCGATGACAAACCAGTCATGACTAACCAGTCATAACTAGTCATGACTGGTTAATGACTAACTACTCATGGCTGCCTAATGACTAATCAGTCATGACTAATCTGTCATTAGCCATGGCTAACCAGTCATGACTAACCTTGACTAACGACTGACCAGTCATGACTAGTAATTACTGGTTAATGAATAACTAGTCATGACTAACCAATCATGACTGACTAATCATGAGTGATTAATGACTAGCCAATGACTAACCAGTCAAGACTGGTCAGGTAGTCATTAACCAATCATGACTAACTAGCCATGAGTTAATGATTAGTTCAAATGCCAAATGAGTAGGTAATGACTTCAAATGCCAAAGGCCCTGGTTCAATTCTCAGCCTCGACAGTTTTTTAAGTAGTGACGCCGAAACGCGGACACATCTGCCGACACAACTGCTAACGACAGTATGAGGCATTAGAGGCTTTCGCCTTAAAATTAACTGAGAAGCAGACGACACAAAACGGCTGTCGCGAGCGCTGTTGTAAAAAGGGCGCAGCAGGGCCAGCGAGCCGCACCGAGCGGCGACGAGGGAGAAAGACTCGATCGCAGCGCCACTAGTTCGCGCGACCGCCACTTGGGACAGCTCTCCGGTCGGAGATGTGAAACTGAGTTGGTTCTAGTAACGTTGGTGAGGCCTGCGTCTCGTTGTGTCCGCGTACGCTTCGTGCTATGCCCGTAAACATTTCATGCTTACTCTACTCTCGGTTGCGGGAGAGGCAGGTTTTTTTTTAATTACACCATCTCCTACAGGGACCAGCGCCACAGAATAAGCTTGACACCGTTTTGACTAAAAGAAGTTAGCGGCAGATTTTCAGCCGGCAAACTGGTGAACCAGGTTAGCGGACCTGAGCCCGGGGAAGACATAGCGATGGCGGAAAACCTACAGAGCCTTCGAACCTACATCCAAAGGGGGAAAGACCTGGCCAAATTCCCCACTCGCGGAGCGGCCTCACCAAAATTTGAAGACAGGCCAGAAGACGTACAGGCAGGCCGTGGAACAGCAGCACCAACGGGGTGGACAGCAGGACTCCAGGACAGGACAGCAGGACTCCGGTGAGGAACCACAGAAGAACGCTGTCGGTGACCGTAGACCACGAGCAGCGAACCGAACGAGGGGCGTGCAGCCTGTTCTCAGGAGAGAGAAGACTCGAAAAGTCTCGTGCTGGCTTCGTTTTCTTCCTGTATTCTTTGGAACTTCTTCTTCTTTTACCAGGCCGTTGGTAGTAACATTGGCGGTGGAAATGCGCTTTTTGTCTCTTGAAGGCTTAATAATTACTGTTATTAATACGTCTTATTGGTTTTACATAATTAGCCAGAACTTCCCCCTTCAAGCGATGCATTACATGTGACCGGTGTTATGCTTACTACTATTTATGCTTATAACTACAGTAGGATACAAGTTCATAAAACAGCAGTTGCTCACACTGGGCTGCGGACCGCGGCGTTCTGGAGTACTCCGCTGGCCAATCGCAAAAGTAAACAAAATGAGTTTTTTAATAGGCAGTTTTATCGCGGAAGCCTTCAATGCCTCATCGTTGTAAGCAGGAGTTGTCGACAGAAATGTCACGCTCTTCAATTGGTGGAAATTGTCGTGATATCACAGTGCGCGAATTTCAAACGGGGCCAATTGTTTTTTGCTAGTAACCATGGAACCAATTAAAGGGATCGTATAGTGATGCTCCAAGTAAGTGGGATTGAGTTTATGTAATAAGTCAATTACCCAGTTAACATAATTAACCTTTCTAGTCATGCCAGAAAGATAAATAAAACCGCGTAGGAAATTGGTCGAGTTGGGGAATCGAACCAGGGTTTCCGGAGTGGGAGTCTTGCACGCTAACCGTCGCTAATCGTGGGGCACTGGGTGCTACTTCAAGCTGCATTATGCAGCGTTTTGCTGAGTGTCCCCTTTTTCCACTGTAATGTGTGTCGAGAAATAAATTTTCAATTTCAAAAAACCACTCTGCCATGGCAGCATGATCGTTTGGAATGAATAAAGGTGCGTCTAGTGAATACGGTGTCTTCGTTCACTCCCATCTTCCTCCTTCCCTTTCGGCGAGGTTCAGGTGTTCACCGATATATGTGAGACAGATACATCTCCCTTCCTCAAAAACCAGTTTACCGACGAGAAAGGCGTAGAACCGAACGGGTGATGGCGTTCTGTGGACTCCCTGGCAGCGTTGCAAGACGCTGCCGCGTAAGAGGCGAACCTGAACATCTTAACCACACATCAGTGACACAAGCAGCAACAGCGCGCTTAAGGCTTTCGCCTCGGCGCACTTTAGGTCAACAAAGTGCCCCCCTGAATTATTAGTTTCACGTACGTAGAGCGCTTACGAGTCACCAGTGCGCATGCGCATAACGGGAAGCGTCAGCGTGGGTCTCACGGACGTACGTGAGATTCGGATCTTTGCTTTGCGGTTTTCATGTTGCTTGCGTACGTGGCGTTGGGAAGATCGCGGCGCCCTGCCCGCCCGCTTCAGAGTGAATACAGCTTTGTCGCTAATCCCTCAACGTGGTATCGTGTTGTCAACTGTTGTATTTGCCTTCAGTTGGCCCGTTCTTGCTCTTTCATGAAGTTTAAGGTGAGTACTTGCTTTTGTTTTCCAGATAGAAGCCCGTTTCAGCAGCTCCTAAAACTGACGGAGAAGCGTTTTGTAGTCGTCATAGCAACAGAGGCCGAGGGTCTCGCGAGACCACGAGGGGCTCGAAACCCCGCGGGATATCGCGAGACCCTCGGCACAGTCATCGGGAAAAGCAAAACTGTGCGCGTTTCCGCTCCGTGCACACACGTTGTCAACACGAGTGGGACACCAGCGCGCCATCGCTTCTCGAAAAGCGATGATTCAGATATGCTGCGGGACGAGAGGGAACGCAATCCCTCGGAAGATAACATGCAGGGCAGTGGACTGAAATCGCTTGACGTTTGCCACAAGCAAGGGGGAAAGTATTTACCGCCTGCACTGTGCGCGACCGCAAGTCTTGCTACAAGCGCACTGTGGCTTGACTTGGCTCGGCTCCAAGCAGCTCGACTAAACAAAATTAGTTTTGCTTATCTGTACTAGTCGGCGCGGCATAACATGCTAGCGCATTTTTAGTTCTAGGCAGATCTACACAGTTTGCGTCCCGTACGTGTAGCTAAAACTGTACGAAGCGACACGAGCGTACGCTGCGTAGACCGTTGACGTAGACTGCTGATGTTTACGTACGTGAAGGTTCTACCTTTGCCTCCTCTAGAAAGATGCCTGCCGTGTGCGACAAAAATTTTCTATTTTTGTCGCACTATTTTTGTCGCAATTTTCTAAAATCTATTTTTCCTCCTTTCCACTTGAGGTGATAGCTAGCGCTCCCTGCGGCGGCCGCTTGCACCACATGCGCGCATGCGCACACTGCCGCGCGGTCGCGGCGCGCGCGTTCCGTTTCTGTAGCAGACGACGTCTCTGCGGCAGACGACACCTTCCGCGCGTTTTCGACTGTTTACGCAGACAAAAACATAAGCGCGCAGAGGGGAAGGAAATAAGTCGCAAATAAATTTACTTGGCTCCCTCATAGGTTATTCAAGCACGCTTTGAACGACGTTGGAATCTTTTGTGAAAAGTACGGCGGTGGACTTATTAGCAGAAGAGCTGTTTAACACGTCTGATGACTGCTGCCGCTCGCTGCTCGCACCTGTTTCTGTCTTTTGGTACATCAGAAGCAGTTTTGTGCATTGTGCGTTTTGGAAAGAGTTCGGTATTGTAAAGTGCGATGCTCTATTGTTGCGTCCCACGCTGCACCTCAAGCGAACGAAGGAAGGAGCCCGGAGTCTCACTACACGAGCTAGCATCCGACAGCGCCACGCGGGAGCAATGGATAGGAGTAATAGCACGAAACGACTGGGTGCCAACATCTGATTACGCTGTTGTGTGCAGCCTGTACTTCCAACCATCTGTTTTCCGAGACGACTACAAGCGATGTCTACAGAAGCCAGGTGCAGGGCCTAGTGTATTCATTTCTAGAACGCCGGGCCTGGAGAAGTCCGCCGTTCCGGAGAAACCAGGTGGAGGAGCAGAAAAACGTAAGCGCGAGCTTTCGCCAAGTGTGCCTTGCGTGTTAGATGAGCGTGAGGATGAGCAAGGCAACAATGCGATTGCAGAACACAAGGCAGCCCCTCCAGTTGAACTACCCGGTGAGCTATCGACATCATCAAATGCTGGTGCGCCAACCAACGGGCAATATACAGATGGTAGAAGCAGCGCACTTCACATTGAGCGTGATGTGAATGCAGCGAGTGGCGCATCGCATGAACCTCTGCTACATGGCGAAGAAACGGTCACAGCTGTGAGGAACAAGAAACGAAAAACCAAAGCCCACGCTAGGAGGTCATTTCAAACACAAACAGCACCAACACCCTCTTCGAGTTTTTTTCTTCCAGCGCAAACGGTGGCGACGAAAAGAACGCGCCCTGAGAGCGAAAACTGCCAGACTGAGCAGAACAGTGGACGCGTACAAGGAAGAGCTTCTGAAACTGAAGAAAAGCTGCTTGTTCAGTGCATTTTTTGAAGTTGTCGCCGATGCAGAAGACGGTAGTGCCAAAGCAGTGCTACTTCGAGACCAAGTGAAGAATTAAAAAAAGAAGAAACTGCAGGGGTCTGAAACCACAATCAGACAGTGTATCGCTATTCGACACCTATCGGCAAAGACTTAGGAACATATCAGGTCCGAGGGACTCCTCCGACTACCATGTAGAAGCACTCTACAGAAATATATTGGAACAGTCGCTGGAGAAGTTGGGTTTAACAGCCTCGTCGTTTCCGCCTGGAAGCAGAACTATCAATTCTGGACACGCTTCAGTCGAAAGTGTGCGGTCTTGTAGTAGACGAGATGAGGATTGGGGAGAAGCTGATCTATAACAAGCAAAGAGATGCATTTGTAGGAGATGTCGACATGGGCGCCGAAGTTCAAGATATTTGTCCCAGCTCAGAAGACGAGGTCCTAGCGAACTCCCTTTTGAACTTTTTCCTGTGTGGCCTTCACGCAAGGTTTACGATTCCCGTGGGGTATTTTTTTTACCAGAGGCTATACAGGAGAACAACTGGCCGTAATTATACGCCACGAGCTCTAGAAGACGGCCGATGTAGGATTCGACATCGTCCGGCTGGTGACCGACAACCGCAAGGTGAATGTCGCGGCAGTGGATATTCTGTGTGGAGGCATGGCGAACATACAGACATTGCACCCTGCCGATCCCTCTACGGAGCTTTTTATTTGCTTTGACCAAAGTCCCATCATAAAAAAATGCGACGTTACAGTTCCTTGCGAAGGACTTCGGCAAAACAAAACACGTCACATCAAGGTATGTCAGAAGTCTCTACAAAATGCAGAAGACTAGACAGTGAAGCCAGTTAGGTTCTTGACCCGCAAGCACGTGTATCCATCTAACTTAGAAAAAATGAATGTGAGATCAGCGGTTCAGTTGTTTTCAGTTCCTGTATCTGCCGCGCTTAGCTACCTCAAAGATCAGGCCGGCCATACAAGTGATCTGGACTTTGCTTCAGCAGGACCTACAATTGAATTCATGCACATTATACAGAAGTGGTTCACACTAATGGACGTCAGCAATCGCCAACAACACATCCACTGCAATAACGCTGACGCCCGTCAGTGAACGGACGCAGATGACCCAAGATTAGAATGGCTTGAGGTTTATTTCCTTGCTTACGTAGGAGACCTGAGGAACGAAAGCCCGACTGGAAGCTTTTTAAGCAAGGAGACTTACTACGCTCTTGTCTTTGCGACCACGTCAAATATGAGGTGCATTCGTCACTTACTGACCTTGGAGTTCCGCTTCGTGCTCACACGTACAATGTCGAGGGACCCGATAGAGCCTATGTTTGGCTTCTTGCGCCGACGTTCTGGTACTAACGACATCCTTGATGTGAAGAGCGGGATATCCGGACTTGAAAAAACGCTAAAGACCGGCATTGTTGCTGCCTTCGACCAGAGTAACGTTCAGAGCTCGACATCATTCGTCGCAAGGCAGCTGCTTCCAACTCAACAGAGACCCACCATGCCTGCCACTGGTAACAGGTTTCTCGACCAGGCAGTGAACGACGTAAAAAATAACTGCAGAACATCGACACCGCGCATAACAGGTCCGGACGAAGCCAGCGTCGCTACGGTTGGAGGTTTCATTGTGAGGGTTGCAAGGGAAAACATGGCTTGCTCGAACTGCGTCGCACTGCTACAGGGTCACAAAGACACCACACCTCTCCTTGGCCTTATTGCCAAACAAGATCGAGGCGGGTTCTACTACCCTAGTCAGGAGCTCGTAAAACTGCTGATTGGCCTTCGAAATCTTGTAGACTACGTGCTTCCGCACAGAAAGCATTTCACAAAGCCTTTGAACGTTTGCGTCGAAAGAAGTGTGGCAGCGCTCATATAACTCAATGTTCTAAGCTGTGGCAACATAGACAGCGACCATCGCAAGGTTCTCCTGGAACTCAATATACAAAAGTTCATGAAGCCGCTGTTCACCAACTATGCAGCCAGCGCTACAGACAGGAATGCGGTTGTCTAGTTTCTTGACCGCAAGCCCATACTCCGCAAAGTGCTTAAATTGTAGGGAAGTTAAGCATACACCAAGCTCAAACGTTTTGCTTTCACTTTATCGTTGAGTCTGCCTGAAGTTTACCACTGTTTGCAGCAAAACTGGTTAGTTTATAGGGGTTTAACGTCCCAAAGCGACTTAGGCTATGAGAGACGCCGCGGTGAAGACCACCGGAAATTTCGACCACCTGGGGTTCTTTAACCTGCGCTGACATTGCACAGTACACGGGCCTCCAGAATTTCGCCTCCACTCCGTGAGACTCAAATCATGCTGCGTAAGCCACATGCAAGGACGAGAGTGTGTGGAAATATTTGCCGCGCGTTTCTTGTTACGTTACTTGTGAACGCTGACTACATGGAGTGCGACAACTGCGGTACGAGCAAAAAACTAAAATTTCATTGGAAGTGGAGAGAACACAACGGATGGGTCGCCGCGCTTTCCGAGCAGCGCCGCCGATGCCGCTACGATGCCGCTACTGGCTGCTACCGCCGGGACACCTCAACACCCCTGTTAGCTTGCCTACATTACGACCAGAATGAGGTGGCACATTACGAGACGGTTTATTAAGCTGGAGTGGTAAGGCTCCGAGCGAATACACACCTCTGGTGGCGTCGCGCGCTGCCGCCGCTGCTGTTTGCATGAGCCAGTGACTGCGGAGCTCGCCGCGCACTACCGGGTGTACGTACGAATGCGCCGACCTCGACGATTTTTGCGAGCGCAGGGGATGTTTCACTACGCTTGGATATAAACGCGATACACGCTGGTTTTAGTAGCGAGGAACGAGCGGACCACGTAATTTCGCCATAGCAGAATCACTGAGCGAAGGCACGAGATAGTCCAACTCCACCAATTGCAGCTGGTCGAAAGTCACTCATGTCGCGGACAACTTCCGAATGTTTCACAAATAAGAGCGAACAGCTTGTGCCGCTACACGAATAACAAACACCACGTCTTTCGGTTGGGCTGCCGCATGCGAACTGCAAAATCTAATTGACTATTTTCATGGCAACGTAAGGGACAAATGGGATATTCTGCCGTCTGCCTAAGTCCACTGCAGGGAGATTGAGGCTTTCCTCGCGGCGAGTCGTTTTCTCCGGTGCAAGTCCAGTGCACGCCACACCTCTGGCCGTGCGTGGCGACGGCTGAGCGGGGGCCGTTCGGATGTCGCCTCGATGGTTCCGCTCCATGAGCGTTTCGTGAAGCTCTAGTTCGTTAGCATCCGCGAGGAGACGTAGCTGCGGGCTCGGAGCATACCTCGTCACCCATGAACATCATCGACCCGGATGCGGATCATGCACGCCTCCGCCTTTCCGCTTGGTCTCTCGTAAACTGCGACGGACCACCTATTCTTCTTGAAAGGCTCGCTGACATGGTCGTCGCCGCTGTATCAGCGCATAGGCTCGTCGGTGGCTCATCTTAAGGAAAGTAATATACAGCGCAAAAAAGAGGGACAGCAGAGAAGGCCAGTCCTGTTGTTTGTGTCTTCTCTGCTGTCGCTGTTTTTTGCCCTGTATATTTTTTCCTTAAGATCCGACATGCCTGTTGTCAGCGGTGTGAGGTCGAATAAAATGTTTTAATGATGAACATTCTATTTGCTCTGCTAGCGGGTATTGAAGAGCTAGTATAACATTTCTTAAGGATTACGTTCGGACAGGGGTTAATTCTGTACGGGCAGATGCGTGCTCTGACGGGTACGAGTTCTCGGTACCCAATAAGTATATCTGCGCTTCAGAGGTAGGTGCATAACCGCAGGTAGCGCAGTGCCTTGTCATTTGGTTCGTTTACCAAAAGACAGAGGTGAGAGACTGATACAGCTTATTTAGTGCGAAGCGAAGGCTCCGAGCGTACGTCACTTCGCCTATAGCTGCCGCAGTCACTTGCACGCAACGAACAGTAGTGATCACCGCGCTCAGCAGGGCGTGAAGACGCGAATGTTTGTCATTTGTGGGATTCCGGAGACGTAAGAATGTGCGATCAAAGTTATATTTTCCAGCTCCTCGAAAGTAGCGAATATAGCGCTGCCGGAAAGTGCGCATAGTAAGCAACTTGACAGGCATACTTTGGACATGACTATAGCCAAGAGCCTACACCGACGTCCGCCGTTCCTTTAATGAGAAGCGACTGGGTCCGTCGGACGTATCTATAGACACTTCGTTGCAGGCTCAAGCCCACCTGGTCTCCGGCCCTTGCTCTAGTCAGAGTCAGCTGTCGTGCAGTCAGCCGCGTGACCTAGCTTCCACGCTCTGGATTGGTGTTCGCGATAGCGAGGAAGCCATGGCGCTGGTTTTCCCCTTCCTGTAGCATGCCGCAATGTATTTTTATTTCACTGTAGCTTAGTGAAATAAAAAATATTGAATTGGGGCCCGTCGCCGCATTCCAAGCACTCTTGGAGCTGATTCTTTCCCTTTTTCTCTCTCTGGAAGCGGGAAGTCGGCCTCACGTGAAGACAGAGACCATGGCCTGGCCAATAAAATGTGTAACATGCTCTCCAGCTGGGCACGGTATTCTCGTTTAGTTTTAAGACAAGGCTTCACAATTGCCGCTCGCTTGCTATGAACTGGCCTGTTTGTTTTTCTCAAGGAGAATGGTGTGTCTAAGTGACCAGGCTAGCAGGTGCATTTAGGTGGCATGAGAATGTGCCGAGTAGTGTGTTCGAAGAATTCGAAGTCGACCAGGACTTCTCTGAGGAGAGTTGTTCAAAGTTAAATGAATACCAGCTAGAGCAGTGCAGTTAACAAAAAGGAGAGATAATGGGATACGTTGCAAAGTAAATCTCGTGCCTGGCATTTTACCTGTAAAGCACGGACTATAGTGTAAAATATTTTCGTTTGCGCGATAGTTCGCTTATCATATCCTACCAAAAAAAGAAAATTGCGTTGCACCAAAATACAAATTTTCCCCTCAGCCTTTGAACACTCACGGTGTATACATTTGAAATGCACTATGTACAACCTATGAAGAGGTATAACGGACTAACGTTAATACGACGTGCATAAAAACACCAGCAGCTACAAGATACGGTCGAAATAGTGATAGTTCATATTCGATTGAATGTTGGGCAGAGCAAAAGAAGCATCTAAACTGAGTAGCTCGTGAAAAAGCACCACTCTGTTGCTTTTGATTTCAGCGGCACTGTTTATGAGTATCGGTCGGCCAACCGGTATTGCAAGAGAAAGACCATGCAGCGGAATGAAGCATCCCGTAGCGAACTGCATGTGAAGCAAAAGAATTCCGGAAGCACTCATGAATTCTGCGCTCTCTACCTTGGTGATTAGCGTCTAATCATCGCAAAATGTGGGGGCAGCGTTTATGGAGTTGATAACGTGTATTACATATTTTGCATCCACTTGTTTGCGTGCATCCCGACAGGTTACATAAGTTACTAGATGTGGAAACCTAAAACTGCTCTCTGCGGTAGAAAGGTTGTGACCTTGCGTATCGAGTGAAATAATTGGTTCTGTCATGGCTGGCAGCAATTCGCATTGGCTTTTTGCTACTCTGTGCTGTGTTCAGGTTTCTGGCTAATCGCGTCTCGACACTTTCATGCCTTGCTGTCTTCCCCCTATTGCCACGAACGAGTTTCTGTGCTGTACGTGTGTACGTCTGTCACCGCCGACAATGATCAGATGCTGTCATGCTCACACAGGTAAATAGTGACTCTGCAGAGCGGGCCACTTGGGCACGACAGTCGGCCGGGCATTCCAGTTTGTGCTGAACGTCAAAAGGATGATCAAGAAGGCAGTTAAGAGTTGCTTAAGAATTGCTCACAGGTACGGTGCATTTCGCGATAGTCGCGCAAGCGTGTTTAATTAAGCCTCACTAGCCTAACTGGGTAAACTGGGGTGCGTCTTATACACGGGTGCGTCTTATATAGGAACTTTTTCAGTGACAGCTTGCATATACGGCAGGTGCGTCCTATACAAGGGTGCGTCTTATACACCGGAAAATACGGTACACGTGGACTCTTTGCATTCGCCGATCGCTACCTGTCGCGCCGCTGGTGGCAGAGCAGCAAGCCGCCCCAAAGCTGGCTAAAAGGCATCCCATGCGCTGGTTGACTCCTCCTCTTTATGGAGGTGAGATAAAAAAGAAGGCTGGAGCCGGGACCTTTGATTCGACTTAATGGCGAAATTGACCACTCAGGACAATAACTCGGAGGTTCGATGAATGCTCAGAGCGTGCAGCTCGAGTTCCCATGGTAACAAAACTTGCTCAGAATCCTCTTGTGTTTAAATCAAGCTATTAGCCCTGTGTCCCTCTGCTCAACTCCACAAATTCTTCACCTGGCAAACCTCCAATGCAATCACCACCGACACACGTAAACCCGCTTCCTTGAGGCGTTGAACTCAAGCAAACGCGCCCGAGTTCACTCGGTGGGATAAGACGCGGAAGCGGATTTGGAATAGAAGATCAAGCAGTTTCGAGCTTAAACCCGCATTACCAAGAATTTCATTTAGGAAGAGGAGAAAATTTAACTTGTTTTATTAAGGGATATGTGTTAATTTCTTTACGTAGCGAAAACTTTAAAAAGGGGAACGCGTCATTGTGTAGCGAATTGTCAGCCGTTCTGCTGTTATTGATTACAATCACTCTCTCGGTTTTCGCGCTGTGCGGCGGTGGCTGCGTGCATTGAGTACCATCACTGGACACATGCGGGTATGGCAGCCAGTCAGTGCGGAAGCACTCGGCCTGAAAGCCCCTGAGGGATATGTCCCCGCAGTCGGCATCTGCAGCTCGCGTCCGTTCCTCTTTGAAGGGCGTGAACTCCGCGTTGAGGACCAACAGCTCTCGAAGGCACCGGTCCACGGCGATAATACTTGCAAAGCCATGGACCAAGGTTCGTTTAATTCTGAGGCGACCTTCCGGCTTCTTCGTGTTTAAGCAAGCGTGCGTATGTTTGCTCTCAGTGGACCTCATGGTTATAGAGACTTGTACACAGAGACTTAGTGACTTATCCTGCACCTGATCACAGGGTGCTCCCTGCGCACACGCCGTACCCCCGCCTGGCCGCGCCGCTTCCACTGCGCGTGCGCAGCCGGCGTCCTATAAACCGATATTCATGTACACTACAGTAGGTCTCAGCAAGAATAAAAACCTCTAATATTCAAGCACCGATACTGCTCTACTGCCTTACGGACCCCTTGCGAAGGTTTTCAATGTGCAAATCTATGCCCAGGTCAAGTTTCTTGTTCTGCTGTTTGACTCCTTTCAGCTTGAGCCGAAATTGCTATCACAGGCTGGTCTTGATGTGAGAGAATAAGAATATTGAGGAGTAATACGACTTAGAGATATAAACGGTGAGGTGCAGGGTTTAATGCTGGCTCTCAGACTGCACACGCAGTGCATTCGCTTTCCCATCTGCACTGTGCACCTTAAAGGGACTAAAAGAATTTATCGCTGCGAGAATTTTATGCACGAACGTTTTCATCTTGAGTGTTCATGGTGACGATCGGACGGTGGTTTGTCTCGGACTAATTCGCTCTCGTTTAGTGGGAGCCAGTTTAAGGTTGCATCGATGCTACTTCGCCGCCATTTCATCTCTTGGGCACCAGAGGTTTACCACGTCCTGCTGCGTCAGAGCGCCATGCGATACCACGAAGAGTCACAGGGGATGGGTTCTTTGTTCTGAGCGCTTAGTTAAAGGCGGTGCGGGAATAAGAGCGCCTAGCGTAAAGCTCACTAATAATGAAGGTTGGTCTCGTGGTAATTTTTCACTTTCATGAGAAGGCACAGGTTCGCAAGTTAGATTTTCGCACGTTATATCCCAAATGCAGGTACACAAAAACTGTATGCTTAATACTGAAGTAGGCCGGTCAAAATTAAAGGCACTCCCGCTCTTTCGGCAAATAATTGTAACAATCATCTTCGCACAGCAGTTCAACGATAAGAAGTGCTGCCTGCGGTCACGTCATCATGTTCACGCATAGAGGGTGTAGATAATTTACAATAACAGCTGCGCCACTAGCATCAGGAAGTGTCAACGTCGGTTGTGTATGCACACAGCATTCCGGTTTTCTTTAGTTTTAAGAAAAGACGTTGTATTTCTCTAATATGCGCAAGCACATTGTTCTTGAAATAGGTCGGCATACTTCAGAGAATTATTCACTCCTCATTCAAGTGTATCAAATATTTGATTAATAATTAGGCAGTTGCGGCAGTCTTAAACCGAGTAAATCACAACTCTGTCCGCTAGCACTGCAAACAGCTTGCTACCGCAGTAACATTCTGCGTTTCTGCCCTATCGCTATGCTAAGATTTGTGCTACCGGTTTCAGCACGGAAAGTGATGATTTGAGATGGCCATGATCCTTTTGAGTCTGAGTCTACTACCTCCACTCCTCCTGAATGTCACGGGTGTCAGAGAATTCGCAAACAACGGTGCACGAAACACAAATCAGCATATCTGGCGCACCTCACAGAGCCAGAGCGTCTGGCATTGCTTGAGCCTATACTTTCCAATGTTCCCTCAATAACTCCTGCGGAGCTCAAAGCAGTGTGGTAGGCTCCTGTTATGATGTCAGCGTATCATTCGTTGCATCGTTTATTTTTTGCTACGGCCACGTTTAGAAGAGACAAGTTGCTGGAAAGGCGTGCTTACCACTCGTGCCCTTGCCGAGCTGGGAACGGCAGACGAGCAGCGCGATCGAAGGCAGCGGGTCGGCGACGCAACCCACGTGGCGGTGACAGGCATCGCCACCGGCTGATGTCCCACGATGTCCTGCGCAGAATGAAGCGTACAGAACATTGCTTTCCCACAATGATCTCGCATTCGCAGCAAACAGCATATGCTTGGTGGAGCCGGTGCGTAAACAATTTCTACCTTGTGAAACTTACCGCAGACACGGAGGTTATGGCAGTGGCCAGGTACTTCAACTGGTGGGCCACCATAAGCTCCAGGCAGAGATATGGCTGAATTCCTATAGGGGGTGTTCAAGACGAGTCCCAGCCGAACCTCGAGCGAGTACGGGGTGACCGAACGTTCTAGGCGAGCTTGTTGTTGTAGCCTGTGACAGGGAGGCACGTACCCACACTGGGGGATCGGCCAAGAATCGAGACGTAAAGGTTGGTATTCACCTGTACATAGTAAAGGCAAAATAAAAGCACACGGGAGAGCAACACCGGGGGAGTCTACCACGAGAAGGGCAGAGAGAGGGGAAAAAATAATAATCATAAGGAATAATATATATATATATATATATATATATATATATATATATATATATATATATATATATATATATATATATATATATGCCGGGTGTCCCAGCTAAATATAACCAAACTTTTAAAAAAGGCGAAGTGTCCTAGTCCAGTGAAACCACCTCAGGGTTGTTCATAGTCGCGTGGCCTAGTCTTTCGTATTTTTTTCGCTCTTCAAAGTTAATTAATTAGTTCAGTTTAATTAGCTAACTTTTTAATTATTAACTTGAGGAAGAAAGTGTCGATCCAAAAGTTTTAGACCACCTCGAAAAACCGCTGGTAGTGCAGTTTCCGTCAAGTTACGATTTACGTAGCTTCATTTATTGGCCTTAAAAGAAAGTTGTCACGCGACCAGCTGCTCGCTCACTTCTCTGTCCCAATGTGCACCCAAAGTCTCATCGAGGAGAGGACTTAAGAAATAAATAGGTTTTGTTGTTTAAGGCGCGTCTTGGGACGTTGAAGTGGCACAGTTGTCATGAGAACGCTTTTTCTTATTGTGCGGGTTATGGTTAAAGGCCGGTAAAAAAATTACTTTACGTAAATACTACTTCGCTGCAAATGTCTCAGTAAGCTGTTTCTCAAAGCGATCTACAACTTTTCCATTGACACTTTGTTCATCAAGTCAATAATTAAAAAGTTTGTTAATTAAGCTTAACTGATTAGTCAGCCTTGAAGAACGAAAAAAATACTGCAGACTAGGTCCCGCGACTCTAAACAACCCTCATTTGGTTTGAGACGGCTAGGACACCCCGTGTTTTTTAAAGCTTGGTTACATTTAGCTGGGACACCTGGTATATAAGAGAAGCCAACAGCCACAGAAACGCTATCGCTTAAAGCTAATTGAATAGAAAAGCAGAAGAAAAAACAACCACATGCCGCCGGTGGGATCCGAACCCACGACCTCCGAATTACGCGTCCGGTGCTCTACCTCTGAGCTACGGCGACGGCTGTCAAATCTTCTGCTTTCGGTGCTATTTACGTTTACAAATAACCTAACCTTCAGAGTGTTCATCAGCGCTACCCACGTTCGTAAGCGGCGGACGTAGAACGTCTTGAGTTACCGCTGGTGTGACGTATAACGTCACCGAACGGCGAAGGTGGAAGCTGTGTGAGAACGCTCTGATGCTTCCTATGGCGTCAAGGCTGCCAGAACAGAGGCCCTCGCTAATCAGTTAAGCAAACAATTGAAGGGGATGAGGGGCTCGTTATAAATATGAGAGAAGGCAACAGCCACAGAATCCAATGGACAAAGGGGATTTCTTTAAAATTTATTTATTCTTTTCTTATGTTGTTCAGTTTCGAATATAACTGAATATGTTATCGCTTAAAGCTAATTGAATAGAAAAGCAGAAGAAAAAACCACATGCCGCCGGTGGGATTCGAACCCACGACCTCCGAATTACGCGTCCAGTGCTCTACCTCTGAGCTACGACGACGGCTGTCCGATCTTCTGCTTTCGGTGGTATTTACGTTTACAAATAACCTAACCTAGCTGATGAACACTCTGAAGGTTAGGTTATTTGTAAACGTAAATACCCCCGAAAGCAGAAGATTTGACAGCCGTCACTGTAGTTCAGAGGTAGAGCACCGGACGAGTAATTCGGAGGTCGTGGGTTCGGATCCTACCGGCGGCATGTGGTTGTTTTTTCTTCTGCTTTTAAGCGATAACATATTCAGTTATATTCTAAACTGATTAACACTACAAATAAATAAATAAATTGAAAAAAAATCGCCTGTGTCTGTTGGCTTGTGTGGCTGTTGGCTTCTCTCATATTTATAACGAGCCCCGCATTCCCCTTCCCTTGTTTGCTTATATATATATATATATATATATATATATATATATATAAGCAAACAATATATATATTGCCTTCATATATATATATATATATATATATATAGGAGTTTGGATTGGAGAGAGAGAGAGAGAGAAGAGAGATTAATTTGAAAAATAATGAAGCATAAAGAAGAAAATACTGAAAGCTTTAGCAAGGCAGTCGATGAGATTCCAGCAAGAAATTCTGAACAGCGTCACCAAGAGACCTGTGGCTGAACCCAAGCGTGGTGGTGCCAAATGATAGCAAGTGTGGGCTCCTCAAACTAAGGCCAAGTTGCTTTAAGGGCAACTCCAGCAGTCTTCTTCTCAAAGATGTGAAACGACGACAATGGAGCCAAAAATGATCGATAGATTCAGGGTCACGGCAAAATGCACAGAGGGGATATAACGCCAAACCAGATCTGTGCAGACAGAAATTTAGAGGGGGGATACGGCAGCGCAACCTCGTCAGAGATACTTCTAGCTGCCGAGATTGACAAATTTTCCTGCTCCAGGGATATTTCAGATGCGGATATTCCGCTGATGTTAAAAGGGCAGCACAAACCGTTGGCCCAATATTGGGAGCCTGTTGGCTATGTGTGGCCCCATACAGGACCAATGTTGCCTTCATTGTCCCCATGTTGGCACTGCCACAATGTGCCATTTCCAACATTGGCCCTACTTGTCCGATGTTTTCCCCATATTGGCAATGCCGCTTAGTTACACCTCCAACGATGGCCCTACTTGTCCGATGTTTTCCCCATATTGGCAATGCCACTTAGTTACACCTCCAACGATGGCCCTAAATTTCCGCTGTCGTCCCCATATTGGCAGTGCCGCCTCATTACACCCGCAACGATGGCCCTACTTGTCCGCTGTTTTCCCTGTATTGGCAGTGCCGCTCCGCGGCACAGCAAAGGATGACCCTGGGAATATATGTGGTTATTTCTCTCAATCCGTTTTTTTTTCAATATTCGGACTTGTTTATTTATTTATTTTTTAACACCAACAACAGCGCTAGCGTCGAACTCTGACGCGAAATTACAATAAAAAGTGCGATGTAATTGATTGCGCGAAAGTGAGCAGAGGTCAGATTCATTCACGAAGGTAACGAATTTTGAAAAGCGGCGTCTTTTGTAATTATGGTATGCAAAGAAAAAAAGAAAGAGAGAAACAGGTGCCACAATCAAGAAAATGAAATTTAGATTCGAGGAATGGTATAATAATGCACTAATTAACGTACTGCCTCGCATATCTCTCGCATACCTCGCATACCACAGCCCCCGATTGTGGGTTGCCGGTTCAAATTCGTGTCTCAAGATATAGGCTCAACTTAACTAAGAAGTTTATGCTGCACGAAACGCTGAATCGTATTACACAATCTGGAACACAATGTCTCACCCACAGGATGCTCACCCTAGAAAAAAACAAATAAATCGCTTTTTCCACTAGGTCACAAATTATTGCGTGGCGCATTTTGAGAGATAAACGATGTGAGTAAAACGGGATTTTGGTTTTATCGCAAATAAACAGTTGACGTGAACAACTTGCTGCGCATTTACTGGTTTGGTTTGGTTTATGTGGTTTAACGTCCCAAAGCAACTAAGGCTATGAGAGACGCCGTAGTGGAGGGCTCCGGAAATTTCGACCACCTGGGGCTCTTTAACGTGCACTGACATCGCACAGTACACGGGCCTCTAGAATTTCTCCTCCAAAGAAATTCTAGCCGCCGCGGCCGGGATCGAACCCGCGTCTTTCGGGACAGCAGCCGAGCACCATAACCGCTGAGCCACCGCGGCGGCCGCGCATTTACTGCGTGAAGAAGCAGCAGACGGAAAAGAAAATGTAGATGTATGTTTAATTTTAAAAAAAATAATAAGCGAACAAACGGCTCTGCTTCCTGAAGCCGCGAAGCTAAGGTGGCTAGGTTTTTTTGATGTCGCAAATTGTTTTGTTATCCTGCTGTGCTTTTTGGGTATTCTATAACGACGGCTCTAGCATACGTTTTTGCTTTAAATTATCACGTTTATCAAATTAAAGATCGGAACTTTTTCCCGGTCGCATTTCCACTAGTTTTTTTTTGCCTTTTCTTTGCGCGTATCCTTAATACCAATGAGCCATAACAGGTGCATTGCTGAGTAGCGCGCCGCGTCATTTCGAGCTAGCGCAGACACGCACGGGTGGGCCGCATGACTATGGCTTAGACCGACCTGCCTACACTGGTGTGTATAAAATGTAGGGTATTCGTCGCTCTAGAAGCGAATCAATGGATTATATTGATGAATGGTGTTGCTTGGACGTATGTCATCCTACTTTGTCCGCCACAAGTATCATATATGAAACACTCAAAGAACACGCATTGTCCCCGCTAATTTTATTGATTGTTTTATATTTCCGGTATTTTCATAGTAACACATTTATCTCAGCTTCAACCAAAGAGGCACACGACCGCAGAGATTACGCTAATGTTTGGAGCCGTTTTGACGAAATTCATGCCCAAGCACCACGTTTCCACTTCCAACATCTCCGCATTGTCGTTCCCTTGCCGCTTTTCACGTGCTCAACGCCTATGGCGCACCCTCCGGATATTCCGGAATTCTTTCACTCATTTCACCCCCCCCCCTCTCCACCCCCTTTTTGAAGTCCCATACAGCCGCCTTTTGCCGGGCCGAGCCTCTTTGTTGGAAGAGCGCTGGCCCTCACCATGCTAGGAGTTATTTTTTTCTTTGTGATTTTAGGTACACTGACCTTCTCTAACCTGTTTTCCCCTCGCGCCCAACTAACCGCAACGCCGCTCATCCACCCTCCCTAGATTTTCTTCTACCCCTTTTCCAGCTGCCGTTTCTCTTGCTGCAGCAAATTCTCCGAAAAATATAAGAAACCTGTCCCATCGTCGTCTCCTCCTTTCCCGAACACTCGCCCAACGAGTATCGCCTGTAGCTAGCAAGGTGGCATCAGAAAGACCGTTACCACTGACCTGATATTTAGGAGGAGGGAAATCTGAGATAGTTTTTTGTTATCTATTAGGAAAACGGCTCGAATAAGATTGGTTTGGTTTATTGGGCTTTAACGTCCCAAAGCAACTCAGGCAATGAGGGACGCCGTTGTGAGGGGCTTCGGAAATTTCGACCCCCTGGGGCTCTTTAACGTGCACTGACATCGCAAGTACACGGGCGTCTAGAATTTCGGCTTCATCGAAATCCGGCTGCCGCGGCCGGGGTCGAACCCGCGTCTTTCGGCTCATTAGCCGAGCGCCGTAACCACTGAGCCACTGCGGCGGGGCATGTCGAATAAGAAATAAACAGTACCAATAAGACAATACGAGCGCTGATCTCCTATCAATCGTTCCCTGTGCCAGTCGCGGTCCTTTTATGCACTCAAACTTTCTTATCTCGCCCTCACACCTGTGTGGATAACCTAGCTGTTAACACTTCAAAGTTTTCAAGGAGCTGTTTCAGAACCAGCTGAAGTGGGGACGTTCTCTTTTCTAGGTGCTGGCTGAGGTCCGACACCTCTGGGTAACGCCAAGTAGAGCCTAACTTCCGAAATCCGCGGGTTCGGCCTCATTGCCGTATTTGCTGACAACGTAAAATAATCCATTGGTTCTTTCCCTGCTTTACAAACTGTACAATTCAGCACCGTTATATACAGCTGCAGTACAGAAAATGATTGTAAACTTCAGTCCATGAAACTGCTTCAAAAAGCTCGGCAACCTTCTTTGCTTAGTGTTTCGACTGATGATTGGCTTACCTGGGGTGCTGCAGCAGCCGCAGAAGCTTGCGCTGACTGCAGCCTCAGCTCCTGGCCGAGCGGGTCCCGGGATGTCACACCGAGGACTGGCGCTATTGCGCCTGACACCCGGCCACGACCTCGGCCTCGGCCTATGGTTCGGTTTTTTTTTTTTGCCAACTTGGTATATTTTATTGTCATAAAATGTGTCCACAAACAACAAGTTTTGGGATGAGGGATGGGGTGAATATAAACAAGTGTGCACGTGTGATGGTTCCTTCAAACACCAGAGGGAGAGGGGGGGGGGAAGAGGGGCGACTACGTCATCCTTGTGCGCCGCCGGCTAGAAGAAAAAATAGGCGCGAGTCACTATCACGAATGGCACCGTCCACAGCACACGCACAAATCTGACAAGGAACGGTTGACGCAGACCACACTGTGGTGAAGGCACCGCTTCAGTCTCGGCCGTTCCGGCTCAAGTTGCCATTTGTGGGGTACTTCTCTAGTAGCTTGTTCGAGAAGCATTTCGGAAACTTTTCCATGTCCATCAAATGTATGACGGCAGGGTGTGCTGCACAAGACTTCTGCACACGGTTCATGACTGTTTTTCCGCATGTCTGGCAAGTCACGTATGCAATGGGCCGGTTGCATACGCAGCTCTCTTCAGCTCCGCGAGTGGTCTTAACAGCTTCGATCCTTGGGCCTCGGACCTAAGAGAAAAGACGATGATGATGATGATGATGTCCTTAGGCTTAATGGCACATGCCCACGGCGGGTGATTGGCCAGGGTGCATAGCGGATACAAACGCACTCATGTACAGGGAATGGACTCTTTTTAAAGTTTTGGGACGCAAAGCTAGAATATGTACCAAACAAAAAATACGAAGAAGGAAAAGTTGTTAATTCCCATTCTAACAGAGGAATCTACCAGATGAAATTATACAATCGTGAATATTATCGCACACTGGTTTTTGAGGGCATATCCCTTGGCGCTTGCCTCGAAGGATAGGAGAATCGGAATAGATAGAGGAAGCCCGAGCCGAGCGAGAGGAATCTCCAAGTAAATTCTACGGAGAGCAGCGAGCCGCCAGCAGGAGAGGAAAAAATGTTCTTTAGACTCAATTTCGCCATAAGACTCACAAAGGTCGGCTATGGAAAACCCCGATCGGCATAAATCAAGATTCAGCTGCGGTATCCTGCAGCGCAAAAGGGTTATGGACACCTCACATTGCCAGGCTCATGGCTCAAGGAGTGGAGACGCTGGAATCGTTGAAAGCGAGCTAGAGTCAAGTAAACGGTATTTGGGACGAAATGGACAATAGGTTCATCAAGGGCAGACATTGCTAAAAAATCGTTCCTCTCATTAGAATCAATGCCACAGACCAGGGACACAGTGAAAGCGTACATCTTTAACATGTGTAGGAATAAAAGATTGAAGGGAACGGCTCATAGGATTATACCTGGAGTTTTCTAGCGCTGTCAAAACAGAAAGGTTGTCTGAGAGTATAATAACCCGAGTGATACTGCAAGGAATCCTTATTAAGGCCAACTCAATGGCTAGAAACTCGGGTAGAAAAATAGGGGTATAGTCAGGGGCCCGAAATGAGTAGCTCCAATCAAGAGGTGTTGAGTAAATGCCAATAGCTGCCTTTTCATTTTGCTGGGGGAGGCATTGTATAAACGGCAATATGGTTAGGAGAATTGTCTAGGTACTCCTCTATGAGATCATTTAACATATTGTCGTGCAGGTTCTTAGCATTCCTTGGGAGGGTGTTGTCAAAGAAGACTGGCGTATCAGCCCGACTGTGGTTGACTAGTACTAAAGATCTCATTGATACAGAAATATTTGAGAGCAAGGAATTAGTGAACACCACCTGAGCGAGCTTATACCAAGGCCAGGTAGTACCAAAGAAGAGAGCTGGATTCGTTGTAAATATAGGGTTAGCCAATCCAGGAACAGGCTCCAAATACCTTAAAAATGTCCGCAAAGTGAGAAGCTCAAACCGGGCATTGAGATCAGGTATCCGCGCCTCCAAGTGCAACACAGCATTGGCTACTGATTTAGGCAGACCTATTCAAAGGCGCAGAGCGCGTCGCTCCATAACAAATAGGGGTTCACGCTTGCACTTTGGGCTGCCAGAAAAGAGAACGGAGCCGAATTCAAGTACCGGCCGTACATAGGTATTATAAAGTAGTAGTAGAGTGTCTCGTCGCATACTGAATTTCTTGTTACTGATCCTCAGCAACCGGCCAAGGGTACGTTCACCCTTAAGCGCAATGCTTCTAATGTGTGGCCGCCAGTCTAAATGCGGGTCATATATTATACCCAAGTATTTTGTTGAATGAACTTGCGGGATCAAGATTGAGTGATACGACAGAGAGATGTAAAGAGGGGTTGGCTGTGGGAAAACAAGGACGGCACACTTGTTGACATTTAAAGTTAACTTTAGGCTGTCTAGCCAAACTTCCAAAGCATTTAAATACTCTTGCAGTAATTGGTACAGGATATGAATGTCTTTGGCAGAAGCAAAAAAAGCAATATCATCCGCATACACATAAACTTTGACGCATACACATAAACTTTGAATAGGGATATCACACATTAGTATCTTAAACTATAACGGTGAAAGAACGGAGCCTTGTGGGACACCTCTAGACTGCGCCTATGTTGTAGAAGTTAACGTACCCTTAGAACAAAAGAACGCTGGACTGAGAAATATGAGAAGAGGGCAGCACATTGGTACGTTCCATGAATCCATAGAAAGAATTCCGGTTGACTCGGTTAGACAAATAGGTATTCAGGCTGGCATTGTAATCATCCTTAGCCTTAGATATTGTTCTTTAAAACGAGGGTCCAACGAATTTGTAATTTATCCAGTTCTTTGGGCACTGGTTATGCGCTAGACTCTTCCATGCAGCTTTCCTTTGACGATAGGCTTTTTCGCAGTCGTCAATCCACCAGCTCGAAGGGGCCTCATTTTTAATGCTTGACCGGACTGTAAAGACTGCTCGCCAAGGGGCGTCTAAAAGGGAATTTAATACTTGAGGACCCTCGTCAGATTTATCGGAGGGAGCAACAGACGAGAGGGCCTCACCTAGAAGGTTCATGAACAGTGTAGTATTTATAAATATTTGTGCCGAACCAGTCGCCCTGACTGGACTGCACGCAATATTGAAAGTAATGGGGTAGTGGTCACTTGACGAACCGCAGTCAACTGTACACCACGAAGATAACGCTATACCATTAACAGCTAACGTTAAATCAATAGCTGATCGAGAATTTGCCCTCATGTAAGCTATCGCGCAACTATTGTAACAGCAGACATCGTTTGCTGACATCCGAGACCAAAGTAATTGCCCACTAAAGTGTGATCTGAAACCCCAAATTACATGATGTGAATTGAAGTCCCCAGCTAGAACTACTCTTCTGTTGTTGCGCAGTAACGCATCGAGCCCATCCGTACTACGGACTCCTGCGGGAAGTAGATATTTGCCACCGTAACAGGGGCGCACTGCGGAATAATGATTTTAACGGCAAGTATCTCACAACACCGGGCCCGACACCGTTCGCCGCACCATGTTTACGGCCATCCTCCTGTTCCAGGTTGGTTACTTAAACCCTTGTAAAGAATACCGAAGTAGCAACCGCTGCCTTGTCGCGGTGTGGTGCCCCAATTTTTGTCGACTGGCGTGGAGTTATGCGTCTTCGTTGTGACATGCTGGCGCTTGTAATGCTGTCGCGATTAGTGCTTTTGCTCTCAGGTGATGTAGAACTTAACCTAGGCCCTCCCGAAAAAGGTTTGGTTTGGTTTGGTTTATGGGGTTTAATGTCCCAAAGTGACTAAGGCTATGAGAGACGCCGTAGTGGAGGGCTCCGGAAATTACGACCACCTGGGGTTCTTTAACGTGCACTGACATCGCACAGTACACGGGCCTCGAATATCTCCTCCAAAGAAATTCAACCGCCACGGCCGGGATCGAACCCGCGTCTTTCGGGACAGCAGCCGAGCACCATAGCCACTGAGCCACCGCGGCGGCCCCTCCCAAGACGGATGATAAAGCTATCCTGGACGCTCTGCAGCGCCTTGAGGAACAACACGCAGCCTTCAGTACTGAGCTGAAACAGTTACGTACTACCCAAATCGCCCATGAAAAGTTAATATCCTCACTAACAAACCGCGTGCTTGCACTGGAAACATCTCAACAGAACTTGAGCACAGACACCAACCTGAACGAAACAGGCGAACTTAAACAAGAAAATTAGTCTTAAAGGCCGCAGGTATTGATACCAGTAATCGAATGCGACGAAACAATTTGCTCTTCCCAGGCCTTGAAGACACTGAAAATGAATACTGGGCAGAATCTGACACAAAAGTCTTGTCATTCTGTTCGAATGAACTTGACATCGAGATAGACCCAACCAGCATCGAGCGCGCCCACCGTTTAGGAAAATTTAATGCTGAAAAAAGAAACGTCCTATCATTGTTAAATTAGCACACTTTAAAACCAATGACACCTTCCTAGCCTGCGGTCCCAAACTGAAAGATACAAGTTACGCCATCAGAGAAGATTTTGCTTTTGCCACACGTCTGCTCGCTCTAAATTGATACAATTTATTCGGCCTAAAAAATGCGCATTCAAGCTTAACGTAGACAAGCTTCATGTAGGGCATACATGCTATGTGTATGGTGTGTATGACCTTGTGTCTGAGAGTGTAATTGAGTCTGCAAAACAGCCAGCTGGTCGTGCTCAAGCCGAGCAGCTCACCGACAAACTAAAACAAAGCACCGATTGACACCACGCAAAACATGCTACGCCACTAAATCGCCCCGACCCTTCACGTTGCAAGGATCTCAATATCGTCTTCACTAACATACGGAGCATTTCACCAAAACGAGATAAACTGCACCGCCTTATCGACGACACTGGTGCTGACATTGTCCTACTAACAGAAACGTGGCTACAGAAAGGCGTGAAAGGCACTGAATTCCTCCCTTCAAACGGGAACTACGTTCTTTATCGTCGTGATCGGCGCGTCTTGATCGGCGCGGACGGAGGGGCGGAGGAGTGCTTATCGCCATCCGAAACACCCTATCATCACCACTCATCTGTCACGACACCAAACTAGAACTAACCTGGATATGCGTACACAACTTCGGATTGAAAGAAATATTGGGCGTTTGCTACAGGCCACCAGACAGCGATTCATCCTTCTGTGACTCCCTTCATGACGTATTAACGGCGATTAAAAACACATATTTGAATTCGAACATCTTTCTGTTCGGTTATTTTAACTATCCACATATAAACTGGGCTTCCCTCTCTGTATCTAGCCATTCACCTTCCAAAGAATCGAAACAATTTCTTGACTTAACACTGGACTTCAATCTGCATCAAGCCATCAAACGCCCCACAAGAGGTCCTCACATTCTTGACTTGTTACTGACATCTTGCTCAGACAACATTCACAGTGTAACTCTGCTTCCGGGCCTCAGCGATCACGTTTCTGCACATTTGCACTTCATTACATTCAAATAGGCGACCACCTACGAAAAAATTAATCACCGACTATAAGCGAGGTAACTTCGATTCCATAAATAAGGAACTTTCATTCTTTTTCACCGACTTCCTAGGTTTTTATCTAACCAACACAGTTCACGAAAACTGGGAAAGTTACATGTCAGCAATGCTGCCACTAAAAAATAGGTACATCCCAACCATTGTCGTCAAATCGCATTCCAACAATATTTGGTTTAACAAAAACTTGAAGCACCTTCTTAGTAGGAAAAAACGGCTTTATCGTTCCGCTAAACTAAGCCAAAAACGAGAAGCATGGGAAAGATACCACGCCTGCGCTA
Source organism: Amblyomma mixtum (assembly GCF_055824585.1). Lineage (NCBI taxonomy): Eukaryota > Metazoa > Arthropoda > Arachnida > Ixodida > Ixodidae > Amblyomma > Amblyomma mixtum. The sequence goes on along the minus strand of NC_143014.1, from coordinate 355,064,272 downwards.
GTATTGATTACAAACATCTTTATTTCTTCAATGTTCTCAGAACATGTGGGTGGGCCGCCTAGTCCGATAGTCCACTGGCTGCTGCTGCTGCGCTGGCCCTCTCCACCAGCCAGTGCTGACGGTCAGGATCATTGCTGAGCAGAATAGCCTCCCACTGCTCCTCCGAGGGGTTGGGAATGGGGTCAACTAAGGGATTATATTGGCATGCCCACACCATATGGTAGAGGTTAGCTACCGCTCCAAAATGCGGACACTGCGGAGAGCGTAGTGTGGGGTACCACTGGTGTAATTTTGCTGGTGTTGGGTATGTGTTGGTTTGTAGTGTCCTAAGGGTGTTCTCTTCTAACTTGTTGAGGGATTTGTGTGGTGTTGGGTACTGCTTGATGGCTGTTCTGTATGGCGCAAGATTGTCAGCATACACTGCTAAACCTATTAGGTCGCGGCACCCTTCATGGTCATCAGGGGGAGACGCCCGGTATAGAAGAGCTCGGGCATGCCTGTGGGCGGTTTCGTTTCCTCTTGGTAGTTCCAGGTGACCGGGGAACCAGATGACTAAGACCTGGTTGGGTGGATGCTTAGTCAGCAATGACAACCCTGACTTGTGAATTAATCCATTATTGAAGTTGCGACAGGCGTTCTGGGAATCAGTGAGCACAACGGCGTTGGGGTTAGATGCTACAGCTAATGCAAAATATTTAAATGAGTTGAGTGCTGCGAAAGATAGATTTTTCTCTCTTGACTTGCTATCCATTCTCAGAACAAATCCCACCAAATTCAGGCGTATCCTCTCCCCTAAACATAAATCTAATCGGCTCGATCTTGTAGGACCTGATGGCGAACCAGCTGATACCAATCAATGCGCAAAACTTTTAAATGACTACTTCTCATCTGTGTTCTTGCCCGTCAGCAATTCTACACCCACAGTTTTGCAAACCCATAGTCAAAAAGAAATGCCGGAAATTCAAATTAGCCCCGAAGGAATCTCCAAATAATCAGTTCACTCAAGCTCTCATCATCTGCAGGATGTGACCAAATAAACAGCAAACTACTTAAAAACACTATCATTATCAAGACAGATGCTACACCTAATATTTATCCAATCTTTAGACACCGGAATCATTCCTGACGATTGGAAGATAGCCCATATTGTTCCCATTTTCAAAACAGGCGATTGCGCATGCGCAGCTAACTATCGTCCAATATCCCTTACTAGCATATACTCTAAACTTCTAGAGCACATTATATGATCAAGCTTAATGTCCCACCTTGATTCAATCAATTTCTTTGACCTTCATCAGCATGGCTTCAGGAAATCATTTTCATGCGAAACCCAGCTGGCAGAGTTCACCCAAGACATCCTTAAGGCCATAGACGATAACCTCCAAGTAGCTGCAATCTTCTTAGACTTCTCGAAGGCATTTGATCGCGTACCTCACAATCATCTGGTTGCGAAACTTTCGTTCCTGGGAATTCCTGCCAATCTGATATGCTGGCTCGAACATTTTCTAAAAGGACGCTCGCAGTTCACATCCGCCAATAACATCCAGGCACCCTTAACAGATGTAACATCTGGTGTCCCTCAAGGGGCCGGGTTATCACCATTATTCTTCTTAATATACATCAAAGATCTGCCCTCTAATATTCAATGCAAATTGCTGCTCTTTGCGGATGATTGTGTCATCTATAATGCAATAAGCAGCCCAACCGATAACCTCACTTTGCAACTGGACCTTGACGTTATTGCATCATGGTATGATAAATGGCAGATGCCTTTAAATGTTACTAAGTGCAAATCGTTGTCCTTCACTCACAAACACGCCTTGACGAATCACGCTTACAGCATTTCATCAGTCCCTATAACCGTTGCAAAATCTTATAAATATCTAGGTGTACATCTCACATCAACACTTTCTTGGATCACCCACATTAGAACTATTTGCTCCGACACTTCACGCACACTTGGCTACCTCAGAAGAAATCTGAAATCTGCATCCCCTAACATAAAACAACTCGCGTATGAAACATTTGTGCGGCCAAAATTAGAGTATGCATCATCCATCTCGCACCCATGGCAATCGTATCTCACCATCGAATTGGAATCAATCCAAAATCGTGCAGCTCGGTTCATTACTTCATGTTACTCAAGAGAAGCCAGTGTCACCGCCCTCAAGCAGTCCCTCCGTCTCTCAACACTAGAATCACGTCGCGTCGTTTCCCGCTTATGCTTACTTCATACATTTTGTCATAACACAAGATCACGGCACGCTGTATTAACCGCCCCACTACGAACATCCTCCCGGCTTAGACACGGTAACCCTATGACACGCATCAGTGGCCACACGTCTGCTTACAACAACTCACTTTTTCCCAACGCAATAGCACTTTGGAATTCACTGCCTAACGACATCGCTGCATGCACGGATCACAAAACATTCCGCGAGAAAGTAAAAATTCACCTCATATAGATCTTGATCACTTCTGCGCTCTTAGTAGCGAGTATTGCTTGATATATCTTTGATAAATGATGTACCACCTGCTGGGGAACCCTGATGTGACAACCCCGTTTATGATTGTTTGTATGTTTGTTGTTTTTTTTGTTATGCATGTTCCCATCATCGCCGTTGTACAACAAAATGCCCCCCCCCCCCCCCTTATGTAATGCCTTCGGGCCTTTAAGGAAACAATAAATGAAATAAATGAAATGAAATCAGGTCGCATAATTTTGTGAGACACTTTAGCACGATGATACAGTTTCGTTTTGGGCGATTATTTCTAAAAACGGAGATATTTTTAATTGAAAATGGGCGATTAGGATTGAGCCACGACTCCTGTATTAAAATAATGTCTGGACTATGTTTTAGAATAAGCTGCTGTAAATCCGGGAAAGATGATGAGATAGAGCGACGATTCCACTGGAGAACAGATATTCCCGCCATGATTATTACTTTAAAAACGAAGCCGCAACAGCCTCTTTCAACACATCTGTTTTCTTTGGAATTCTAGGCGAACTTTCCTTAGTCTTGCCATGATGATGGTCAGATTTAGAAGGAGAAGAGGAAGCACGACGCTTCTGAGGTGGAGTAGTCATTTCAACATCTGACTGACAAGCGTTGGAGAGGGAGACTAGGTCAGAGTCATTTACACCCACGGGCGTGGAGGCAGAAGGGGTGGTGGGCTGAATATCAGCAGTGGCAGAGGAGGGAGGACAGTTAGACGAGGTGAGGTTACCTAAATCCGATGAAGCAGCCTAGATAGTCACCTGTGTGATCCTGGGGTAGTGAGCATGGGTTAGTCAGCTGTGTGATCAGAGTTGCAAAGGCAGCAGCTAAGCGACTCAGAAGTGAAAATGTCGTGTGCATGAGCACCGCCGCAAACGGGACAGCGCGTTGCGGACTTGCAAGATTTGGCACTGTGACCGAACCGCCAGAAATTCTTACACTGTAAAGGAGGGGGCTGCAGTGGGTCCACACGATACACAATAGGCCAAACTTTGATCTCGGACGGACAAGAGGACCCTGCAAATGTTGCAATAACCGACTTCGTTAGTGTGCGAGAGCCTCCAGCCTCTCTGGTGCAGCGGCAAACTGAGAGGATGCCAACACCGGCGTCATAAAAGTCTGCAGGAATTTCCCCTCGTGTAGCGGAAGGATCCACTCCGCGGATAATTCCTTTTACGCAGGCTAGCTCAACGTTACTAGAACCAACTCAGTTTCACAGCTCCCAATAGCGCCCAACGGAGGAGAGTGTCCCAAGCGGCCGTCACGAGAACTAACGGCGCTGCAGTCGAGTCTTGCTCCCTGCCGGGCGCGTCCCGGTACATATGAGGTTTTGGCAACCTGCGTTTGCGCTCTACATGGCTGCAGTAAATAATGCTTCCATTACGGCAGCTTTTGCTTCAAAGCTGCGTGTTATCGGGGAAAACACGTTTCTGTGGTGCGAAATTAGGCTGTTAATATCGTGAAAAAAGTGCAAAAACGCTGCCAGCACGCTCGCGAGCATTGTGTCTTGCTTTGCTCAATGGCTTGTGTTTTTCGAAGTCAGTTTGCGATCCTTTCTGGGAAGTGCACGCTCCCACCTTTTAAACTCGATGGGGTCTTTCGGGGGCCCGAAGAAATGACTGTCCGTGGAGTCATCGTTACGATACCCGCTATTGCATCCCGGTGCAAAGCAGGTCAGCATGAAGAGGCCCGATGTCACAAGATAGCAACAAAAATTCAGGGGACACTGACGATGTGAAGTGCGCGAGGCGAGAGCCTTTCCCCACAACTTTGGCCGCACGGCCGTTGGCACGCACGAGGCGGCTATGGGGCGACTTGGATTAGGTAGCCATGAGAAATTGGGTCGTGACTAATTAGTTATGACCCATGAATAACTAGTCATGATTGGTTAATTAGGAACTAGTCATGTCTGGCTAGTCATGACAAACCAGTCATGACTAGTCATGACTAAAAGGTCATTAACCAGTCATAGCTACTAATGACTGCTTAATGACCAACTAAACATGACTAACTATTCATGCCTGCTTATTAACTAACCAGTCATGACTAATCAGGGATTAGCCTTGGTTAGTCATGATTAACTAGTCATGACTAACCATGACTAATGGCTAACCAGTAATGACTAATTACTAACTAGTCATGACTCCATTCATGACTAATTGGGTCATGACTAATGACTAATTAGTCATGACCCAATTAGTCGCTGGTTAGTAAATCCTGACTAGTAAGTCATGATTGGTTATTGACTAACAAGTCATGATTGGTAATGACGGACTAGTCATGACTAACCAGCGATACAAACCAGATTGGTTAATGACGAACTAGTCATGTCTGCTTAATGACTAGTTAGTCATGACTAACCAGCGATGACAAACCAGTCATAACTAACCAGTCATTAACCAGTCATGACTGGTTAATGACTAACAAGTCGTGATTACTTAATGACCAATCAGTCATCAGTCATGGTTAGTCATGCCTAGCCATGACTAATGGCTAACCAGTCATGACTAGTCATGACTCCTTAATGACTAGCTAGTCATGACTAACTAATCAAGACTAATTGGGTCATGACTAATTCGTCATGACCCATGACTTACTAGTCATGATTGGTTATTGACTAACTAGTCATGACTAGTTAGTTGATGACTGGTTAATGACTAGCTAGCCCTGACCAACTAGTCATGACTGATTAATGACGACGTAGTCATGTCTGGCTAATGACTAGTTAGTCATGACCAACTAGTCATGGTTGATTAATGACAAACTAGTCATGTCAAGCTAATGACTAGCTATAGTCATGACCAACATTACTAGAACTTGGTTCTAGTAACATTGGTCATGAGAAACCAGTCATGACTAACCAGCGATGACAAACCAGTCATGACTAACCAGTCATAACTAGTCATGACTGGTTAATGACTAACTACTCATGGCTGCCTAATGACTAATCAGTCATGACTAATCTGTCATTAGCCATGGCTAACCAGTCATGACTAACCTTGACTAACGACTGACCAGTCATGACTAGTAATTACTGGTTAATGAATAACTAGTCATGACTAACCAATCATGACTGACTAATCATGAGTGATTAATGACTAGCCAATGACTAACCAGTCAAGACTGGTCAGGTAGTCATTAACCAATCATGACTAACTAGCCATGAGTTAATGATTAGTTCAAATGCCAAATGAGTAGGTAATGACTTCAAATGCCAAAGGCCCTGGTTCAATTCTCAGCCTCGACAGTTTTTTAAGTAGTGACGCCGAAACGCGGACACATCTGCCGACACAACTGCTAACGACAGTATGAGGCATTAGAGGCTTTCGCCTTAAAATTAACTGAGAAGCAGACGACACAAAACGGCTGTAGCGAGCGCTGTTGTAAAAAGGGCGCAGCAGGGCCAGCGAGCCGCACCGAGCGGCGACGAGGGAGCAAGACTCGATCGCAGCGCCACTAGTTCGCGCGACCGCCACTTGGGACAGCTCTCCGGTCGGAGCTGTGAAACTGAGTTGGTTCTAGTAACGTTGGTGAGGCCTGCGTCTCGTTGTGTCCGCGTACGCTTCGTGCTATGCCCGTAAACATTTCATGCTTACTCTACTCTCGGTTGCGGGAGAGGCAGGTTTTTTTTTAATTACACCATCTCCTACAGGGACCAGCGCCACAGAATAAGCTTGACACCGTTTTGACTAAAAGAAGTTAGCGGCAGATTTTCAGCCGGCAAACTGGTGAACCAGGTTAGCGGACCTGAGCCCGGGGAAGACATAGCCATGGCGGAAAACCTACAGAGCCTTCGAACCTGCATCCAAAGGGGGAAAGACCTGGCCAAATTCCCCACTCGCGGAGCGGCCTCACCAAAATTTGAAGACAGGCCAGAAGACGTACAGGCAGGCCGTGGAACAGCAGCACCAACGGGGTGGACAGCAGGACTCCAGGACAGGACAGCTGGACTCCGGTGAGGAACCACAGAAGAACGCTGTCGGTGACCGTAGAACACGAGCAGCGAACCGAACGAGGGGCGTGCAGCCTGTTCTCAGGAGAGAGAAGACTCGAAAAGTCTCGTGCTGGCTTCGTTTTCTTCCTGTATTCTTTGGAACTTCTTCTTCTTTTACCAGGCCGTTGGTAGTAACATTGGCGGTGGAAATGCGCTTTTTGTCTCTTGAAGGCTTAATAATTACTGTTATTAATACGTCTTATTGGTTTTACATAATTAGCCAGAACTTCCCCCTTCAAGCGATGCATTACATGTGACCGGTGTTATGCTTACTACTATTTATGCTTATAACTACAGTAGGATACAAGTTCATAAAACAGCAGTTGCTCACACTGGGCTGCGGACCGCGGCGTTCTGGAGTACTCCGCTGGCCAATCGCAAAAGTAAACAAAATGAGTTTTTTAATAGGCAGTTTTATCGCGGAAGCCTTCAATGCCTCATCGTTGTAAGCAGGAGTTGTCGACAGAAATGTCACGCTCTTCAATTGGTCGAAATTGTCGTGATATCACAGTGCGCGAATTTCAAACGGGGCCAATTGTTTTTTGCTAGTAACCATGGAACCAATTAAAGGGATCGTATAGTGATGCTCCAAGTAAGTGGGATTGAGTTTATGTAATAAGTCAATTACCCAGTTAACATAATTAACCTTTCTAGTCATGCCAGAAAGATAAATAAAACCGCGTAGGAAATTGGTCGAGTTGGGGAATCGAACCAGGGTTTCCGGAGTGGGAGTCTTGCACGCTAACCGTCGCTAATCGTGGGGCACTGGGTTCTACTTCAAGCTGCATTATGCAGCGTTTTGCTGAGTGTCCCCTTTTTCCACTGTAATGTGTGTCGAGAAATAAATTTTCAATTTCAAAAAACCACTCTGCCATGGCAGCATGATCGTTTGGAATGAATAAAGGTGCGTCTAGTGAATACGGTGTCTTCGTTCACTCCCATCTTCCTCCTTCCCTTTCGGCGAGGTTCAGGTGTTCACCGATATATGTGAGAAAGATACATCTCCCTTCCTCAAAAACCAGTTTACCGACGAGAAAGGCGTAGAACCGAACGGGTGATGGCGTTCTGTGGACTCCCTGGCAGCGTTGCAAGACGCTGCCGCGTAAGAGGCGAAACTGAACATCTTAACCACACATCAGTGACACAAGCAGCAACAGCGCGCTTAAGGCTTTCGCCTCGGCGCACTTTAGGTCAACAAAGTGCCCCCCTGAATTATTAGTTTCACGTACGTAGAGCGCTTACGAGTCACCAGTGCGCATGCGCATAACGGGAAGCGTCAGCGTGGGTCTCACGGACGTACGTGAGATTCGGATCTTTGCTTTGCGGTTTTCATGTTGCTTGCGTACGTGGCGTTGGGAAGATCGCGGCGCCCTGCCCGCCCGCTTCAGAGTGAATACAGCTTTGTCGCTAATCCCTCAACGTGGTATCGTGTTGTCAACTGTTGTATTTGCCTTCAGTTGGCCCGTTCTTGCTCTTTCATGAAGTTTAAGGTGAGTACTTGCTTTTGTTTTCCAGATAGAAGCCCGTTTCAGCAGCTCCTAAAACTGACGGAGAAGCGTTTTGTAGTCGTCATAGCAACAGAGGCCGAGGGTCTCGCGAGACCACGAGGGGCTCGCAACCCCGCGGGATATCGCGAGACCCTCGGCACAGTCATCGGGAAAAGCAAAACTGTGCGCGTTTCCGCTCCGTGCACACACGTTGTCAACACGAGTGGGACACCAGCGCGCCATCGCTTCTCGAAAAGCGATGATTCAGATATGCTGCGGGACGAGAGGGAACGCAATCCCTCGGAAGATAACATGCAGGGCAGTGGACTGAAATCGCTTGACGTTTGCCACAAGCAAGGGGGAAAGTATTTACCGCCTGCACTGTGCGCGACCGCAAGTCTTGCTACAAGCGCACTGTGGCTTGACTTGGCTCGGCTCCAAGCAGCTCGACTAAACAAAATTTGTTTTGCTTATCTGTACTAGACGGCGCGGCATAACATGCTAGCGCATTTTTAGTTCTAGGCAAATCTACACAGTTTGCGTCCCGTACGTGTAGCTAAAACTGTACGAAGCGACACGAGCGTACGCTGCGTAGACCGTTGACGTAGACTGCTGATGTTTACGTACGTGAAGGTTCTACCTTTGCCTCCTCTAGAAAGATGCCTGCCGTGTGCGACAAAAATTTTCTATTTTTGTCGCACTATTTTTGTCGCAATTTTCTAAAATCTATTTTTCCTCCTTTCCACTTGAGGTGATAGCTAGCGCTCCCTGCGGCGGCCGCTTGCACCACATGCGCGCATGCGCACACTGCCGCGCGGTCGCGGCGCGCGCGTTCCGTTTCTGTAGCAGACGACGTCTCTGCGGCAGACGACACCTTCCGCGCGTTTTCGACTGTTTACGCAGACAAAAACATAAGCGCGCAGAGGGGAAGGAAATAAGTCGCAAATAAATTTACTTGGCTCCCTCATAGGTTATTTAAGCACGCTTTGAACGACGTTGGAATCTTTTGTGAAAAGTACGGCGGCGGACTTATTAGCAGAAGAGCTGTTTAACACGTCTGATGACTGCTGCCGCTCGCTGCTCGCACCTGTTTCTGTCTTTTGGTACATCAGAAGCAGTTTTGTGCATTGTGCGTTTTGGAAAGAGTTCGGTATTGTAAAGTGCGATGCTCTATTGTTGCGTCCCACGCTGCACCTCAAGCGAACGAAGGAAGGAGCCCAGAGTCTCACTACACGAGCTAGCATCCGACAGCGCCACGCGGGAGCAATGGATAGGAGTAATAGCACGAAACGACTGGGTGCCAACATCTGATTACGCTGTTGTCTGCAGCCTGTACTTCCAACCATCTGTTTTCCGAGACGACTACAAGCGATGTCTACAGAAGCCAGGTGCAGGGCCTAGTGTATTCATTTCTAGAACGCCGGGCCTGGAGAAGTCCGCCGTTCCGGAGAAACCAGGTGGAGGAGCAGAAAAACGTAAGCGCGAGCTTTCGCCAAGTGTGCCTTGCGTGTTAGATGAGCGTGAGGATGAGCAAGGCAACAGTGCGATTGCAGAACACAAGGCAGCCCCTCCAGTTGAACTACCCGGTGAGCTATCGACATCATCAAATGCTGGTGCGCCAACCAACGGGCAATATACAGATGGTAGAAGCAGCGCACTTCACATTGAGCGTGATGTGAATGCACCGAGTGGCGCATCACATGAACCTCTGCTACATGGCGAAGAAACGGTCACAGCTGTGAGGAACAAGAAACGAAAAACCAAAGCCCACGCTAAGAGGTCATTTCAAACACAAACAGCACCAACACCCTCTTCGAGTTTTTTTCTTCCAGCGCAAACGGTGGCGACGAAAAGAACACGCCCTGAGATCGAAAACTGCCAGACTGAGCAGAACAGTGGACGCGTACAAGCAAGAGCTTCTGAAACTGAAGAAAAGCTGCTTGGTCAGTGCATTTTTTGAAGTTGTCGCCGATGCAGAAGACGGTAGTGCCAAAGCAGTGCTACTTCGAGACCAAGTGAAGAATTAAAAAAAGAAGAAACTGCAGGGGTCTGAAACCACAATCAGACAGTGTATCGCTATTCGACACCTATCGGCAAAGACTTAGGAACATATCAGGTCCGAGGGACTCCTCCGACTACCATGTAGAAGCACTCTACAGAAATATATTGGAACAGTCGCTGGAGAAGTTGGGTTTAACAGCCTCGTCGTTGCCGCCTGGAAGCAGAACTAGCAATTCTGGACACGCTTCAGTCGAAAGTGTGCGGTCTTGTAGTAGACGAGATGAGGATTGGGGAGAAGCTGATCTATAACAAGCAAAGAGATGCATTTGTAGGAGATGTCGACATGGGCGCCGAAGTTCAAGATATTTGTCCCAGCTAAGAAGACGAGGTCCTAGCGAACTCCCTTTTGAACTTTTTCCTGTGCGGCCTTCACGCAAGGTTTACGATTCCCGTGGGGTATTTTTTTTACCAGAGGCTATACAGGAGAACAACTGGCCGTAATTATACGCCACGAGCTCTAGAAGACGGCCGATGTAGGATTCGACATCGTCCGGCTGGTGACCGACAACCGCAAGGTGAATGTCGCGGCAGTGGATATTCTGTGTGGAGGCATGGCGAACATACAGACATTGCACCCTGCCGATCCCTCTACGGAGCTTTTTATTTGCTTTGACCAGAGTCCCATCATAAAAAAATGCGACGTTACAGTTCCTTGCGAAGGACTTCGGCAAAACAAAACACGTCACATCAAGGTATGTCAGAAGTCTCTACAAAATGCAGAAGACTAGACAGTGAAGCCAGTTAGGTTCTTGACCCGCAAGCACGTGTATCCATCTAACATAGAAAAAATGAATGTGAGATCAGCGGTTCAGTTGTTTTCAGTTCCTGTATCTGCCGCGCTTAGCTACCTCAAAGATCAGGCCGGCCATACAAGTGATCTGGACTTTGCTTCAGCAGGACCAACAATTGAATTCATGCACATTATACAGAAGTGGTTCACACTAATGGACGTCAGCAATCGCCAACAACACATCCACTGCAATAACGCTGACGCCCGTCAGTGAACGGACGCAGATGACCCAAGATTAGAATGGCTTGAGGTTTATTTCCTTGCTTACGTAGGAGACCTGAGGAACGAAAGCCCGGCTGGAAGCTTTTTAAGCAAGGAGACTTACTACGCTCTTGTCTTTGCGACCACGTCAAATATGAGGTGCATTCGTCACTTACTGACCTTGGAGTTCCGCTTCGTGCTCACACGTAGAATGTCGAGGGACCCGATAGAGCCTATGTTTGGCTTCTTGCGCCGAAGTTCTGGTACTAACGACATCCTTGATGTGAAGAGCGGGATATCCGGACTTGAAAAAACGCTAAAGACCGGCATTGTTGCTGCCTTCGACCAGAGTAACGTTCAGAGCTCGACATCATTCGTCGCAAGGCAGCTGCTTCCAACTCAACAGAGACCCACCATGCCTGCCACTGGTAACAAGTTTCTCGACCAGGCAGTCAACGACGTAAAAAATCACTGCAGAACATCGACACCGCGCATAACAGGTCCGGACGAAGCCAGGGTCGCTACGGTTGGAGGTTTCATTGCGAGGGTTGCAAGGGAAAACATGGCTTGCTCGAACTGCGTCGCACTGCTACAGGGTCACAAAGACACCACACCTCTCCTTGGCCTTATTGCCAAACAAGATCGAGGCGGATTCTACTACCCTAGTCAGGAGCTCGTAAAACTGCTGATTGGTCTTCGAAATCTTGTAGACTACGTGCTTCCGCACAGAAAGCACTTCACAAAGCCTTTGAACGTTTGCGTCGAAAGAAGTGTGGCAGCGCTCATATAACTCAATGTTCTAAGCTGTGGCAACATAGACAGCGACCATGGCAAGGTTCTCCTGGAACTCAATATACAAAAGTTCATGAAGCCGCTGTTCAGCAACTATGCAGCCAGCGCTACCGACAGGAATGCGGTTGTCAAGTTTCTTGACCGCAAGCCCATACTCCGCAAAGTGCTTAAATTGTAGGGAAGTTAAGCATACACCAAGCTCAAACGTTTTGCTTTCACTTTATCGTTGAGCCTGCCTGAAGTTTACCACTGTTTGCAGCAAAACTGGTTAGTTTATAGGGGTTTAACGTCCCAAAGCGACTTAGGCTATGAGAGACGCCGCGTTGAAGACCACCGGAAATTTCGACCACCTGGGGTTCTTTAACGTGCGCTGACATTGCACAGTACACGGGCCTCCAGAATTTCGCCTCCACTCCGTGAGACTCAAATCATGCTGCGTAAGCCACATGCAAGGACGAGAGTGTGTGGAAATATTTGCCGCGCGTTTCTTGTTACGTTACTTGTGAACGCTGACTACATGAAGTGCGACAACTGCGGTACGAGCAAAAAACTAAAATTTCATTGGAAGTGGAGAGAACACAACGGATGGGTCGCCGCGCTTTCCGAGCAGCGCCGCCGATGCCGCTACGATGCCGCTACTGGCTGCTACCGCCGGGACACCTCAACACCCCTGTTAGCTTGCCTACATTACGACCAGAATGAGGTGGCACATTACGAGACGGTTTATTAAGCTGGAGTGGTAAGGCTCCGAGCGAATACACACCTCTGGTGGCGTCGCGCGCTGCCGCCGCTGCTATTTGCATGAGCCAGTGACTGCGGAGCTCGCCGCGCACTACCGGGTGTACGTACGAATGCGCCGACCTCGACGATTTTTGCGAGCGCAGGGGATGTTTCACTACGCTTGGATATAAACGCGATACACGCTGGTTTTAGTAGCGAGGAACGAGCGGACGACGTAATTTCGCCATAGCAGAATCACTGAGCGAAGGCACGAGATAGTCCAACTCCACCAATTGCAGCTGGTCGAAAGTCACTCATGTCGCGGACAACTTCCGAATGTTTCACAAATAAGAGCGAACAGCTTGTGCCGCTACACGAATAACAAACACCACGTCTTTCGGTTGGGCTGCCGCATGCGAACTGCAAAATCTAATTGACTATTTTCATGGCAACGTAAGGGACAAATGGGATATTCTGCCGTCTGCCGAAGTCCACTGCAGGGAGGTTGAGGCTTTCCTCGCGGCGAGTCGTTTTCTCCGGTGCAAGTCCAGTGCACGCCACACCTCTGGCCGTGCGTGGCGACGGCTGAGCGGGGGCCGTTCGGACGTCGCCTCGATGGTTCCGCTCCATGAGCGTTTCGTGAAGCTCTAGTTCGTTAGCATCCGCGAGGAGACGTAGCTGCGGGCTCGGAGCATACCTCGTCTCCCATGAACATCATCGACCCGGATGCGGATCATGCACGCCTCCGCCTTTCCGCTTGGTCTCTCGTAAACTGCGACGGATCACCTATTCTTCTTGAAAGGCTCGCTGACATGGTCGTCGCCGCTGTATCACCGCATAGGCTCGTCGGTGGCTCATCTTAAGGAAAGTAATATACAGCGCAAAAAAGAGGGACAGCAGAGAAGGCCAGTCCTGTTGTTTGTGTCTTCTCTGCTGTCGCTGTTTTTTGCCCTGTATATTTTTTCCTTAAGATCCGACATGCCTGTTGTCAGCGGTGTGAGGTCGAATAAAATGTTTTAATGATGAACATTCTATTTGCTCTGCTAGCGGGTATTGAAGAGCTAGTATAACATTTCTTAAGGATTACGTTCGGACAGGGGTTAATTCTGTACGGGCAGATGCGTGCTCTGACGGGTACGAGTTCACGGTACCCAATAAGTATATCTGCGCTTCAGAGGTAGGTGCATAACCGCAGGTAGCGCAGTGCCTTGTCATTTGGTTCGTTTACCAAAAGACAGAGGTGAGAGACTGTGATACAGCTTATTTAGTGCGAAGCGAAGGCTCCGAGCGTACGTAACTTCGCCTATAGCTGCCGCAGTCACTTGCACGCAACGAACAGTAGTGATCACCGCGCTCAGCAGGGCGTGAAGACGCGAATGTTTGTCATTTGTGGGAGTCCGGAGACGTAAGAATGTGCGATCAAAGTTATTTTTGCAGCTCCTCGAAAGTAGCGAATATAGCGCTGCCGGAAAGTGCGCATAGTAAGCAACTTGACAGGCATACTTTGGACATGACTATAGCCAAGAGCCTACACCGACGTCCGCCGTTCCTTTAATGAGAAGCGACTGGGTCCGTCGGACGTATCTATAGACACTTCGTTGCAGGCTCAAGCCCACCTGGTCTCCGGCCCTTGCTCTAGTCAGAGTCAGCTGTCGTGCAGTCAGCCGCGTGACCTAGCTTCCACGCTCTGGATTGGTGTTCGCGATAGCGAGGAAGCCATGGCGCTGGTTTTCCCCTTCCTGTAGCATGCCGCAATGTATTTTTATTTCACTGTAGCTTAGTGAAATAAAAAATATTGAATTGGGGCCCGTCGCCGCATTCCAAGCACTCTTGGAGCTGATTCTTTCCCTTTTTCTCTCTCTGGAAGCGGGAAGTCGGCCTCACGTGAAGACAGAGACCATGGCCTGGCCAATAAAATGTGTAACATGCTCTCCAGCTGGGCACGGTATTCTCGTTTAGTTTTAAGACAAGGCTTCACAATTGCCGCTCGCTTGCTATGAACTGGCCTGTTTGTTTTTCTCAAGGAGAATGGTGTGTCTAAGTGACCAGGCTAGCAGGTGCATTTAGGTGGCATGAGAATGTGCCGAGTAGTGTGTTCGAAGAATTCGAAGTCGACCAGGACTTCTCTGAGCAGAGTTGTTCAAAGTTAAATGAATACCAGCTAGAGCAGTGCAGTTAACAAAAAGGAGAGATAATGGGATACGTTGCAAAGTAAATCTCGTGCCTGGCATTTTACCTGTAAAGCACGGACTATAGTGTAAAATATTTTCGTTTGCGCGATAGTTCGCTTATCATATCCTACCAAAAAAAGAAAATTGCGTTGCACCAAAATACAAATTTTCCCCTCAGCCTTTGAACACTCACGGTGTATACATTTGAAATGCACTATGTACAACCTAAGAAGAGGTATAACGGACTAACGTTAATACGACGTGCATAAAAACACCAGCAGCTACAAGATACGGTCGAAATAGTGATAGTTCATATTCGATTGAATGTTGGGCAGAGCAAAAGAAGCATCTAAACTGAGTAGCTCGTGAAAAAGCACCACTCTGTTGCTTTTGATTTCAGCGGCACTGTTTATGAGTATCGGTCGGCCAACCGGTATTGCAAGAGAAAGACCATGCAGCGGAATGAAGCATCCCGTAGCGAACTGCATGTGAAGCAAAAGAATTCCGGAAGCACTCATGAATTCTGCGCTCTCTACCTTGGTGATTAGCGTCTAATCATCGCAAAATGTGGGGGCAGCGTTTATGGAGTTGATAACGTGTATTACATATTTTGCATCCACTTGTTTGCGTGCATCCCGACAGGTTACATAAGTTACTAGATGTGGAAAGCTAAAACTGCTCTCTGCGGTAGAAAGGTTGTGACCTTGCGTATCGAGTGAAATAATTGGTTCTGTCATGGCTGGCAGCAATTCGCATTGGCTTTTTGCTACTCTGTGCTGTGTTCAGGTTTCTGGCTAATCGCGTCTCGACACTTTCATGCCTTGCTGTCTTCCCCCTATTGCCACGAACGAGTTTCTGTGCTGTACGTGTGTACGTCTGTCACCGCCGACAATGATCAGATGCTGTCATGCTCACACAGGTAAATAGTGACTCTGCAGAGCGGGCCACTTGGGCACGACAGTCGGCCGGGCCTTCCAGTTTGTGCTGAACGTCAAAAGGATGATCAAGAAGGCAGTTAAGAGTTGCTTAAGAATTGCTCACAGGTACGGTGCATTTCGTGATAGTCGCGCAAGCGTGTTTAATTAAGCCTCACTAGCCTAACTGGGTAAACTGGGGTGCGTCTTATACACGGGTGCGTCTTATATAGGAACTTTTTCAGTGACAGCTTGCATATACGGCAGGTGCGTCCTATACAAGGGTGCGTCTTATACACCGGAAAATACGGTACACGTGGACTCTTTGCATTCGCCGATCGCTACCTGTCGCGCCGCTGGTGGCAGAGCAGCAAGCCGCCCCAAAGCTGGCTAAAAGGCATCCCATGCGCTGGTTGACTCCTCCTCTTTATGGAGTTGAGATAAAAAAGAAGGCTGGAGCCGGGACCTTTGATTCGACTTAATGGCGAAATTGACCACTCAGCACAATAACTCGGAGGTTCGATGAATGCTCAGAGCGTGCAGCTCGAGTTCCCATGGTAACAAAACTTGCTCAGAATCCTCTTGTGTTTAAATCAAGCTATTAGCCCTGTGTCCCTCTGCTTAACTCCACAAATTCTTCACCTGGCAAACCTCCAATGCAATCACCACCGACACACGTAAACCCGCTTCCTTGAGGCGTTGAACTCAAGCAAACGCGCCCGAGTTCACTCGGTGGGATAAGACGCGGAAGCGGATTTGGAATAGAAGATCAAGCAGTTTCGAGCTTAAACCCGCATTACCAAGAATTTCATTTAGGAAGAGGAGAAAATTTAACTTGTTTTATTAAGGGATATGTGTTAATTTCTTTACGTAGCGAAAACATTAAAAAGGGGGACGCGTCATTGTGTAGCGAATTGTCAGCCGTTCTGCTGTTATTGATTACAATCACTCTCTCGGTTTTCGCGCTGTGCGGCGGTGCCTGCGTGCATTGAGTACCATCACTGGACACATGCGGGTATGGCAGCCAGTCAGTGCGGAAGCACTCGGCCTGAAAGCCCCTGAGGGATATGTCCCCGCAGTCGGCATCTGCAGCTCGCGTCCGTTCCTCTTTGAAGGGCGTGAACTCCGCGTTGAGGACCAACAGCTCTCGAAGGCACCGGTCCACGGCGATAATACTTGCAAAGCCATAGACCAAGGTTCGTTTAATTCTGAGGCGACCTTCCGGCTTCTTCGTGTTTAAGCAAGCGTGCGTATGTTTGCTCTCAGTGGACCTCATGGTTATAGAGACTTGTACACAGAGACTTAGTGACTTATCCTGCACCTGATCACAGGGTGCTCCCTGCGCACACGCCGTACCCCCGCCTGGCCGCGCCGCTTCCACTGCGCGTGCGCAGCCGGCGTCCTATAAACCGATATTCATGTATACTACAGTAGGTCTCAGCAAGAATAAAAACCTCTAATATTCAAGCACCGATACTGCTCTACTGCCTTACGGACCCCTTGCGAAGGTTTTCAATGTGCAAATCTATGCCCAGGTCAAGTTTCTTGTTCTGCTGTTTGAATCCTTTCAGCTTGATTCGAAATTGCTATCACAGGCTGGTCTTGATGTGAGAGAATAAGAATATTGAGGAGTAATACGACTTAGAGATATAAACGGTGAGGTGCAGGGTTTAATGCTGGCTCTCAGACTGCACACGTAGTGCATTCGCTTTCCCATCTGCACTGTGCACCTTAAAGGGACTAAAAGAATTTATCGCTGCGAGAATTTTATGCACGAACGTTTTCATCTTGAGTGTTCATGGTGACGATCGGACGGTGTTTTGTCTCGGACTAATTCGCTCTCGTTTAGCGGGAGCCAGTTTAAGGTTGCATCGATGCTACTTCACCGCCATTTCATCTCTTGGGCACCAGAGGTTTACCACGTCCTGCTGCGTCAGAGCGCCATGCGATACCACGAAGAGTCACAGGGGATGGGTTCTTTGTTCTGAGCGGTTAGTTAAAGGCGGTGCGGGAATAAGAGCGCCTAGCGTAAAGCTCACAAATAATGAAGGTTGGTCTCGTGGTAATTTTTCACTTTCATGAGAAGGCACAGGTTCGCAAGTTAGATTTTCGCACGTTATATCCCAAATGCAGGTACACAAAAACTGTATGCTTAATACTGAAGTAGGCCGGTCAAAATTAAAGGCACTCCCGCTCTTTCGGCAAATAATTGTAACAATCATCTTCGCACAGCAGTTCAACGATAAGAAGTGCTGCCTGCGGTCACGTCATCATGTTCACGCATAGAGGGTGTAGATAATTTACAATAAAAGCTGCGCCACTAGCATCAGGAAGTGTCAACGTCGGTTGTGTATGCACGCAGCATTCCGGTTTTCTTTAGTTTTAAGAAAAGACGTTGTATTTCTCTAATATGCGCAAGCACATTGTTCTTGAAATAGGTCGGCATACTTCAGAGAATTATTCACTCCTCATTCAAGTGTATCAAATATTTGATTAATAATTAGGCAGTTGCGGCAGTCTTAAACCGAGTAAATCACAACTCTGTCCGCTAGCACTGCAAACAGCTTGCAACCGCAGTAACATTCTGCGTTTCTGCCCTATCGCTATGCTAAGATTTGTGCTACCGGTTTCAGCACGGAAAGTGACGATTTGAGATGGCCATGATCCTTTTGAGTCTGAGTCTACTACCTCCACTCCTCCTGAATGTCACGGGTGTCAGAGAATTCGCAAACAACGGTGCACGAAACACAAATCAGCATATTTGGCGCACCTCACAGAGCCAGAGCGTCTGGCATTGCTTGAGCCTATACTTTCCAATGTTCCCTCAATAACTCCTGCGGAGCTCAAAGCAGTGTGGTAGGCTCCTGTTATGATGTCAGCGTATCATTCGTTGCATCGTTTATTTTTTGCTACGGCCACGTTTAGAAGAGACAAGTTGCTGGAAAGGCGTGCTTACCACTCGTGCCCTTGCCGAGCTGGGAACGGCAGACGAGCAGCGCGATCGAAGGCAGCGGGTCGGCGACGCAACCCACGTGGCGGTGACAGGCATCGCCACCGGCTGATGTCCCACGATGTCCTGCGCAGAATGAAGCGTACAGAACATTGCTTTCCCACAATGATCTCGCATTCGCAGCAAACAGCATATGCTTGGTGGAGCCGGTGCGTAAACAATTTCTACCTTGTGAAACTTACCGCAGACACGGAGGTTATGGCAGTGCCCAGGCACTTCAACTGGTGGGCCACCATAAGCTCCAGGCAGAGATATGGCTGAATTCCTATAGGGGGTGTTCAAGACGAGTCCCAGCCGAACCTCGAGCGAGTACGGGGTGACCGAACGATCTAGGCGAGCTTGTTGTTGTAGCCTGTGACAGGGAGGCACGTACCCACACTGAGGGATCGGCCAAGAATCGAGACGTAAAGGTTGGTATTCACCTGTACATAGTAAAGGCAAAATAAAAGCACACGGGAGAGCAACACCGGGGGAGTCTACCACGAGAAGGGCAGAGAGAGGGGAAAAAATAATAATCATAAGGAATAATATATATATATATATATATATATATATATGCCGGGTGTCCCAGCTAAATATAACCAAACTATTAAAAAAGGCGAAGTGTCCTAGTCCAGTGAACCCACCTCAGGGTTGTTCATAGTCGCGTGGCCTAGTCTTTCGTATTTTTTCGCTCTTCAAAGTTAATTAATTAGTTCAGTTTAATTAGCTAACTTTTTAATTATTAACTTGAGCAAGAAAGTGTCGATCCAAAAGTTTTAGACCACCTCGAAAAACCGCTGGTAGTGCAGTTTCCGTCAAGTTACGATTTACGTAGCTTCATTTATTGGCCTTAAAAGAAAGTTGTCACGTGACCAGCTGCTCGCTCACTTCTCTGTCCCAATGTGCACCCAAAGTCTCATCGAGGAGAGGACTTAAGAAATAAATGGATTTTGTTGTTTAAGGCGCGTCTTGGGACGTTGAAGTGGCACAGTTGTCGTGAGAACGCTTTTTCTTATTGTGCGGGTTATGGTTAAAGGCCGGTAAAAAAATTACTTTACGTAAATACTACTTCGCTGCAAATGTCTCAGTAAGCTGTTTCTCAAAGCGATCTACAACTTTTCCATTGACACTTTGTTCATCAAGTCAATAATTAAAAAGTTTGTTAATTAAGCTTAACTGATTAGTCAGCCTTGAAGAACGAAAAAAATACTGCAGACTAGGTCCCGCGACTCTAAACAACCCTCATTTGGTTTGAGACGGCTAGGACACCCCGTGTTTTTTAAAGCTTGGTTACATTTAGCTGGGACACCTGGTATATAAGAGAAGCCAACAGCCACAGAAACGCTATCGCTTAAAGCTAATTGAATAGAAAAGCAGAAGAAAAAACAACCATATGCCGCCGGTGGGATCCGAACCCACGACCTCCGAATTACGCGTCCGGTGCTCTACCTCTGAGCTACGGCGACGGCTGTCAAATCTTCTGCTTTCGGTGCTATTTACGTTTACAAATAACCTAACCTTCAGAGTGTTCATCAGCGCTACCCACGTTCGTCAGCGGCGGACGTAGAACGTCTTGAGTTACCGCTGGTGTGACGTATAACGTCACCGAACGGCGAAGGTGGAAGCTGTGTGAGAACGCTCTGATGCTTCCTATGGCGTCAAGGCTGCCAGAACCGAGGCCCTCGCTAATCAGTTAAGCAAACAATTGAAGGGGATGAGGGGCTCGTTATAAATATGAGAGAAGGCAACAGCCACAGAATCCAACGGACAAAGAGGATTTCTTTAAAATTTATTTATTCTTTTGTTATGTTGATCAGTTTCGAATATAACTGAATATGTTATCGCTTAAAGCTAATTGAATAGAAAAGCAGAAGAAAAAACCACATGCCGCCGGTGGGATTCGAACCCACGACCTCCGAATTACGCGTCCAGTGCTCTACCTCTGAGCTACGACGACGGCTGTCCGATCTTCTGCTTTCGGTGGTATTTACGTTTACAAATAACCTAACCTAGCTGATGAACACTCTGAAGGTTAGGTTATTTGTAAACGTAAATACCCCCGAAAGCAGAAGATTTGACAGCCGTCACTGTAGCTCAGAGGTAGAGCACCGGACGAGTAATTCGGAGGTCGTGGGTTCGGATCCTACCGGCGGCATGTGGTTGTTTTTTCTTCTGCTTTTAAGCGATAACATATTCAGTTATATTCTAAACTGATTAACACTACAAATAAATAAATAAATTGAAAAAAAAAAATCGCCTGTGTCTGTTGGCTTGTGTGGCTGTTGTCTTCTCTCATATTTATAACGAGCCCCGCATTCCCCTTCCCTTGTTTGCTTATATATATATATATATATATATATATATATATATATATATATATATATATATATATATATATATATATATATATATATATATATAAGCAAACAATATATATATTGCCTTCACATATATATATATATATATATATATATAGGAGTTTGGATTGGAGAGAGAGAGAGAGAAGAGAGATTAATTTGAAAAATAATGAAGCATAAAGAAGAAAATACTGAAAGCTTTAGCAAGGCAGTCGATGAGATTCCAGCAAGAAATTCTGAAGAGCGTCACCAAGAGACCTGTGGCTGAACCCAAGCGTGGTGGCGCCAAATGATAGCAAGTGTGGGCTGCTCAAACTAAGGCCAAGTTGCTTTAAGGGCAACTCCAGCAGTCTTCTTCTCAAAGATGTGAAACGACGACAATGGAGCCAAAAATGATCGATAGATTCAGGGTCACGGCAAAATGCACAGAGGGGATATAACGCCAAACCAGATCTGTGCAGACAGAAATTTAGAGGGGGGATACGGCAGCGCAACCTCGTCAGAGATACTTCTAGCTGCCGAGATTGACAAATTTTCCTGCTCCAGGGATATTTCAGATGCGGATATTCCCCTGATGTTAAAAGGGCAGCACAAACCGTTGGCCCAATATTGGGAGCCTGTTGGCTATGTGTGGCCCTATACAGGACCAATGTTGCCTTCATTGTCCCCATGTTGGCACTGCCACAATGTGCCATTTCCAACATTGGCCCTACTTGTCCGATGTTTTCCCCATATTGGCAATGCCGCTTAGTTACACCTCCAACGATGGCCCTACTTGTCCGATGTTTTCCCCATATTGGCAATGCCACTTAGTTACACCTCCAACGATGGCCCTAAATTTCCGCTGTCGTCCCCATATTTGCAGTGCCGCCTCATTACACCCGCAACGATGGCCCTACTTGTCCGCTGTTTTCCCTGTATTGGCAGTGCCGCTCCGCGGCACACCAAAGGATGTCCCTGGGAATATATGTGGTTATTTCTCTCAATCCGTTCTTTTTTCAATATTCGGACTTGTTTATTTATTTATTTTTTAACACCAACAACAGCGCTAGCGTCGAACTCTGACTCGAAATTACAATAAAAAGTGCGATGTAATTGATTGCGCGAAAGTGAGCAGAGGTCAGATTCATTCACGAAGGTAACGAATTTTGAAAAGCGGCGTCTTTTGTAATTATGGTATGCAAAGAAAAAAAGAAAGAGAGAAACAGGTGCCACAATCAAGAAAATAAAATTTAGATTCGAGGAATGGTATAATAATGCACTAATTAACGTACTGCCTCGCATATCTCTCGCATACCTCGCATACCACAGCCCCGATTGTGGGTTGCCGGTTCAAATTCGTGTCTCAAGATATAGGCTCAACTTAACTAATAAGTTTATGCTGCACGAAACGCTGAATCGTATTACACAATCTGGAACACAATGCCTCACCCACAGGATGCTCACCCTAGAAAAAAAAAATAAATCGCTTTTTCCGCTAGGTCACAAATTATTGCGTGGCGCATTTTGAGAGATAAACGATGTGAGTAAAACGGGATTTGGTTTTATCGCAAATAAACAGTTGACGTGAACAACTTGCTGCGCATTTACTGGTTTGGTTTGGTTTATGTGGTTTAACGTCCCAAAGCAACTAAGGCTATGAGAGACGCCGTAGTGGAGGGCTCCGGAAATTTCGACCACCTGGGGTTCTTTAACGTGCACTGACATCGCACAGTACACGGGCCTCTAGAATTTCTCCTCCAAAGAAATTCTAGCCGCCGCGGCCGGGATCGAACCCGCGTCTTTCGGGACAGCAGCCGAGCACCATAACCGCTGAGCCACCGCGGCGGCCGCGCATTTACTGCGTGAAGAAGCAGCAGACGGAAAAGAAAATGTAGATGTATGTTAAATTTAAAAAAAAATAATAAGCGAACAAACGGCTCTGCTTCCTGAAGCCGCGAAGCTAAGGTGGCTAGGTTTTTTTGATGTCGCAAATTGTTTTGTTATCCTGCTGTGCTTTTTGGGTATTCTAAACGACGGCTCTAGCATACGTTTTTGCTTTAAATTATCACGTTTATCAAATTAAAGATCGGAACTTTTTCCCGGTCGCATTTCCACTAGTTTTTTTTTGCCTTTTCTTTGCGCGTATCCTTAATACCAATGAGCCATAACAGGTGCATTGCCTAGTAGCGCGCCGCGTCATTTCGAGCTAGCGCAGACACGCACGGGTGGGCCGCATGACTATGGCTTAGACCGACCTGCCTACACTGGTGTGTATAAAATGTAGGGTATTCGTCGCTCTAGAAGCGAATGAATGGATTATATTGATGAATGGTGTTGCTTGGACGTATGTCATCCTACTTTGTCCGCCACAAGTATCATATATGAAACACTCAAAGAACACGCATTGTCCCCGCTAATTTTATTGATTGTTTTATATTTCCGGTATTTTCATAGTAACACATTTATCTCAGCTTCAACCAAAGAGGCACACGACCGCAGAGATTACGCTAATGTTTGGAGCCGTTTTGACGAAATTCATGCCCAAGCACCACGTTTCCACTTCCAACATCTCCGCATTGTCGTTCCCTTGCCGCTTTTCACGTGCTCAACGCCTATGGCGCACCCTCCGGACATTCCGGAATTCTTTCACTCATTTCACCCCCCCCCTCTCCACCCCCTTTTTGAAGTCCCATACAGCCGCCTTTTGCCGGGCCGAGCCTCTTTGTTGGAAGAGCGCTGGCCCTCACCATGCTAGGAGTTATTTTTTTCTTTGTGATTTTAGGTACACTGACCTTCTCTAACCTGTTTTCCCCTCGCGCCCAACTAACCGCAACGCCGCTCATCCACCCTCCCTAGATTTTCTTCTACCCCTTTTCCAGCTGCCGTTTCTCTTGCTGCAGCAAATTCTCCGAAAAATATAAGAAACCTGTCCCATCGTCGTCTCCTCCTTTCCCGAACACTCGCCCAACGAGTATCGCCTGTAGCTAGCAAGGCGGCATCAGAAAGACCGTTACCACTGACCTGATATTTAGGAGGAGGGAAATCTGAGATAGTTTTTTGTTATCTATTAGGAAAACGGCTCGAATAAGATTGGTTTGGTTTATTGGGGTTTAACGTCCCAAAGCAACTCAGGCAATGAGGGACGCCGTTGTGAGGGGCTTCGGAAATTTCGACCCCCTGGGGCTCTTTAACGTGCACTGACATCGCAAGCACACGGGCGTCTAGAATTTCGGCTTCATCGAAATCCGGCTGCCGCGGCCGGGGTCGAACCCGCGTCTTTCGGCTCATTAGCCGAGCGCCGTAACCACTGAGCCACTGCGGCGGGGCATGTCGAATAAGAAATAAACAGTACCAATAAGACAATACGAGCGCTGATCTCCTATCAATCGTTCCCTGTGCCAGTCGCGGTCCTTTTATGCACTCAAACTTTCTTATCTCGCCCTCACACCTGTGTGGATAACCTAGCTGTTAACACTTCAAAGTTTTCAAGGAGCTGTTTCAGAACCAGCTGAAGTGGGGACGTTCTCTTTTCTAGGTGCTGGCTGAGGTCCGACACCTCTGGGTAACGCCAAGTAGAGCCTAACTTCCGAAATCCGCGGGTTCGGCCTCATTGCCGTATTTGCTGACAACGTAAAATAATCCATTGGTTCTTTCCCTGCTTTACAAACTGTACAATTCAGCACCGTTATATACAGCTGCAGTACAGAAAATGATTGTAAACTTCAGTCCATGAAACTGCTTCAAAAAGCTCGGCAACCTTCTTTGCTTAGTGTTTCGACTGATGATTGGCTTACCTGGGGTGCTGCAGCAGCCGCAGAAGCTTGCGCTGACTGCAGCCTCAGCTCCTGGCCGAGCGGGTCCCGGGATGTCACACCGAGGGCTGGCGCTATTGCGCCTGACACCCGGCCACGACCTCGGCCTCGGCCTATGGTTCGGTTTCTTTTTTTTTGCCAACTTGGTATATTTTATTGTCATAAAATGTGTCCACAAACAACAAGTTTTGGGATGAGGGATGGGGTGAATATAAACAAGTGTGCACGTGTGATGGTTCCTTCAAACACCAGAGGGAGAGGGGGGGGGAAGAGGGGCGACTACGTCATCCTTGTGCGCCGCCGGCTAGAAGAAAAAATAGGCGCGAGTCACTATCACGAATGGCACCGTCCACAGCACACGCACAAATCTGACAAGGAACGGTTGACGCAGACCACACTGTGGTGAAGGCACCGCTTCAGTCTCGGCCGTTCCGGCTCAAGTTGCCATTTGTGGGGTACTTCTCTAGTAGCTTGTTCGAGAAGCATTTCGGACACTTTTCCATGTCCATCAAATGTATGACGGCAGGGTGTGCTGCACAAGACTTCTGCACACGGCTCATGACTGTTGTTCCGCATGTCTGGCAAGTCACGTATGCAATGGGCCGGTTGCATACGCAGCTCTCTTCAGCTCCGCGAGTGGTCTTAACAGCTTCGATCCTTGGGCCTCGGACCTAAGAGAAAAGACGATGATGATGATGATGATGATGTCCTTAGGCTTAATGGCACATGCCCACGGCGGGTGATTGGCCAGGGTGCATAGGGGATACAAACGCACTCTTGTACAGGGAATGGACTCTATTTAAAGTTTTGGGACGCAAAGCTAGAATATGTACCAAACAAAAAATACGAAGAAGGAAAAGTTGTGAATTCACATTCTAACAGAGGAATCTACCAGATGAAATTATACAATCGTGAATATAATCGCACACTGGTTTTTGAGGGCATATCCCTTGGCGCTTGCCTCGAAGGATAGGAGAATCGGAATAGATAGAGGAAGCCCGAGCCGAGCGAGAGGAATCTCCAAGTAAATTCTACGGAGAGCAGCGAGCCGCCAGCAGGAGAGGAAAAAATGTTCTTTAGACTCAATTTCGCCATAAGACTCACAAAGGTCGGCTATGGAAAACCCCGATCGGCATAAATCAAGATTCAGCTGCGGTATCCTGCAGCGCAAAAGGGTTATGGACACCTCACATTGCCAGGCTCATGGCTCAAGGAGTGGAGACGCTGGAATCGTTGAAAGCGAGCTAGAGTCAAGTAAACGGTATTTGGGACGAAATGGACAATAGGTTCATCAAGGGCAGACATTGCTAAAAAATCGTTCCTCTCATTAGAATCAATGCCACAGACCAGGGACACAGTGAAAGCGTACATCTTTAACATGTGTAGGAATAAAAGATTGAAGGGAACGGCTCATAGGATTATACCTGGAGTTTTCTAGCGCTGTCAAAACAGAAAGGTTGTCTGAGAGTATAATAACCCGAGTGATACTGCAAGGAATCCTTATTAAGGCCAACTCAATGGCTAGAAACTCGGGTAGAAAAATAGGGGTATAGTCAGGGGCCCGAAATGAGTAGCTCCAATCAAGAGGTGTTGAGTAAATGCCAATAGCTGCCTTTTCATTTTGCTGGGGGAGGCATTGTATAAACGGCAATATGGTTAGGAGAATTGTCTAGGTACTCCTCTATGAGATC
Source organism: Amblyomma mixtum (assembly GCF_055824585.1). NCBI lineage: Eukaryota > Metazoa > Arthropoda > Arachnida > Ixodida > Ixodidae > Amblyomma > Amblyomma mixtum. The sequence continues at coordinate 355,037,810 of NC_143014.1, read as the reverse complement.
ATTTAACATATTGTCGTGCAGGTTCTTAGCATTCCTTGGGAGGGTGTTGTCAAAGAAGACTGGCGTATCAGCCCGACTGTGGTTGACTAGTACTAAAGATCTCATTGATACAGAAATATTTGAGAGCAAGGAATTAGTGAACACCACCTGAGCGAGCTTATACCAAGGCCAGGTAGTACCAAAGAAGAGAGCTGGGTTCGTTGTAAATATAGGGTTAGCCAATCCAGGAACAGGCTCCAAATACCTTAAAAATGTCCGCACAGTGAGAAGCTCAAACCGGGCATTGAGATCAGGTATCCGCGCCTCCAAGTGCAACACAGCATTGGCTACTGATTTAGGCAGACCTATTCAAAGGCGCAGAGCGCGTCTCTCCATAACAAATAGGGGTTTACGCTTGCACTTTGGGCTGCCAGAAAAGAGAACGGCGCCGAATTCAAGTACCGGCCGTACAAAGGTATTATAAAGTAGTAGTAGAGTGTCTCGTCGCATACTGAATTTCTTGTTACTGATCCTCAGCAACCGGCCAAGGGTACGTTCACCCTTAAGCGCAATGCTTCTAATGTGTGGCCGCCAGTCTAAATGCGGGTCATATATTATACCCAAGTATTTTGTTGAATGAACTTGCGGGATCAAGATTGAGTGATACGACAGAGAGATGTAAAGAGGGGTTGGCTGTGGGAAAACAAGGACGGCACACTTGTTGACATTTAAAGTTAACTTTAGGCTGTCTAGCCAAACTTCCAAAGCATTTAAATACTCTTGCAGTAATTGCTACAGGATATGAATGTCTTTGGCAGACGCAAAAAAAAAGCAATATCATCCGCATACACATAAACTTTGACGCATACACATAAACTTTGAATAGGGATATCACACATTAGTATCTTAAACTATAACGGTGAAAGAACGGAGCCTTGTGGGACACCTCTAGACTGCGCCTATGTTGTAGAAGTTAACGTACCCTTAGAACAAAAGAACGCTGGACTGAGAAATATGAGAAGAGGGCAGCACATTGGTACGTTCCATGAATCCATAGAAAGACTTCCGGTTGACTCGGTTAGACAAATAGGTATTCAGGCTGGCATTGTAATCATCCTTAGCCTTAGATATTGTTCTTTTAAACGAGGCTCCAACGAATTTGTAATTTATCCAGTTCCTTGGGCACTGGTTATGCGCTAGACTCTTCCATGCAGCTTTCCTTTGACGATAGGCTTTTTCGCAGTCGTCAATCCACCAGCTCGAAGGGGCCTCATTTTTAATGCTTGACCGGACTGTAAAGACTGCTCGCCAAGGGGCGTCTAAAAGGGAATTTAATACTTGAGGACCCTCGTCAGATTTATCGGAGGGAGCAACAGACGAGAGGGCCTCACCTAGAAGGATCATGAACAGTGTAGTATTTATAAATTTTTGTGCCGAACCAGTCGCCCTGACTGGACTGCACGCAATATTGAAAGTAATGGGGTAGTGGTCACTTGACGAACCGCAGTCAACTGTACACCACGAAGATACCGCTATACCATTAACAGCTAACGTTAAATCAATAGCTGATCGAGAATTTGCCCTCATGTAAGTTATCGCGCGACTATTGTAACAGCACACATCGTTTGCTGACATCCGATACCAAAGTAATTGCCCACTAAAGTCTGATCTGAAACCCCAAATTACATGATGTGAATTGAAGTCCCCAGCTAGAACTACTCTTCTGTTGTTGCGCAGTAACGCATCGAGCCCATCCGTACTACGGACTCCTGCGGGAAGTAGATATTTGCCACCGTAACAGGGGCGCACTGCGGAATAATGATTTTAACGGCAAGTATCTCACAACACCGGGTCCGACACCGTTCGCCGCACTATGTTTACGGCCATCCTCCTGTTCCAGGTTGGTTACTTAAACCCTTGTAAAGAATACCGAAGTAGCAACCGCTGCCTTGTCGCGGTGTCGTGCCCCAATTTTTGTCGACTGGCGTGGAGTTATGCGTCTTAGTTGTGACATGCTGGCGCTTGTAATGCTGTCGCGATTAGTGCTTTTGCTCTCAGGTGATGTAGAACTTAACCCAGGCCCTCCCGAAAAAGGTTTGGTTTGGTTTGGTTTATGGGGTTTAACGTCCCAAAGCGACTAAGGCTATGAGAGACGCCGTTGTGGAGGGCTCCGGAAATTACGACCACCTGGGGTTCTTTAACGTGCACTGACATCGCACAGTACACGGGCCTCGAATTTCTCCTCCAAAGAAATTCAACCGCCACGGCCGGGATCGAACCCGCGTCTTTCGGGACAGCAGCCGAGCACCATAGCCACTGAGCCACCGCGCGGCCCCTCCCAAGACGGATGATAAAGCTATCCTGGACGCTCTGCAGCGCCTTGAGGAACAACACGCAGCCTTCAGTACTAAGCTGAAACAGCTACGTACTACCCAAATCGCCCATGAAAAGTTAATATCCTCACTAACAAACCGCGTGCTTGCACTGGAAACATCTCAACAGAACTTGAGCACACACACCAACCTGAACGAAACAGGCGAACTTAAACAAGAAAATTAGTCTTAAAGGCCGCAGGTATTGATACCAGTAATCGAATGCTACGAAACAATTTGCTCTTCCTAGGCCTTGAAGACACTGAAAATGAATACTGGGCAGAATCTGACACAAAAGTCTTGTCATTCTGTTCGAATGAACTTGCCATCGAGATAGACCCAACCAGCATCGAGCGCGCCCACCGTTTAGGAAAATTTAATGCTGAAAAAAGAAACGTCCTATCATTGTTAAATTAGCACACTTTAAAACCAATGACACCTTCCTAGCCTGCGGTCCCAAACTGAAAGATACAAGTTACGCCATCAGAGAAGATTTTGCTTTTGCCACACGTCTGCTCGCTCTAAATTGATACAATTTATTCGGCCTAAAAAATGCGCATTCAAGCTTAACGTAGACAAGCTTCATGTAGGGCATACATGCTATGTGTATGGTGTGTATGACCTTGTGTCTGAGAGTATAATTGAGTCTGCAAAACAGCCAGCTGGTCGTGCTCAAGCCGAGCAGCTCACCGACAAACTATCACAAAGCACCGATTGACACCACGCAAAACATGCTACGCCACTAAATCGCCCCGACCTTTCACGTTGCAAGCATCTCAATATCGTCTTGACTAACATACGGAGCATTTCACCAAAACGAGATAAACTGCACCGCCTTATCGACGACACTGGTGCTGACATTGTCCTACTAACAGAAACGTGGCTACAGAAAGGCGTGAAAGGTACTGAATTCCTCCCTTCAAACGGGAACTACGTTCTTTATCGTCGTGATCGGCGCGTCTTGATCGGCGCGGACGGAGGGGCGGAGGAGTGCTTATCGCCATCCGAAACAACCTATCATCACCACTAATCTGTCACGACACCAAACTAGAACTAACCTGGATATGCGTACACAACTTCGGATTGAAAGAAACATTGGGCGTTTGCTACAGGCCACCAGACAGCGATTCATCCTTCTGTGACTCCCTTCATGACGTATTAACGGCGATTAAAAACACATATTTGAATTCGAACATCTTTCTGTTCGGTTATTTTAACTATCCACATATAAACTGGGCTTCCCTCTCTGTATCTAGCCATTCACCGTCCAAAGAATCGAAACAATTTCTTGACTTAACACTGGACTTCAATCTGCATCAAGCCATCAAACGCCCCACAAGAGGTCCTCACACTCTTGACTTGTTACTGACATCTTGCTCAGACAACATTCACAGTGTAACTCTGCTTCCGGGCCTCAGCGATCACGTTTCTGCACATTTGCACTTCATTACATTCAAATAGGCGACCACCTACGAAAACATTAATCACCGACTATAAGCGAGGTAACTTCGATTCCATAAATAAGGAACTTTCATTCTTTTTCACCGACTTCCTAGGTTTTTATCTAACCAACACAGTTCACGAAAACTGGGAAAGTTACATGTCAGCAATGCTGCCACTAAAAAATAGGTACATCCCAACCATTGTCGTCAAATCGCATTCCAACAATATTTGGTTTAACAAAAACTTGAAGCACCTTCTTAGTAGGAAAAAACGGCTTTATCGTTCCGCTAAACTAAGCCAAAAACGAGAAGCATGGGAAAGATACCACGCCTGCGCTAGTATTGATTACAAACATCTGTATTTCTTCAATGTTCTCAGAACATGTGGGTGGGCCGCCTAGTCCGATAGTCCACTGGCTGCTGCTGCTGCGCTGGCCCTCTCCACCAGCCAGTGCTGACGGTCAGGATCATTGCTGAGCAGAATAGCCTCCCACTGCTCCTCCGAGGGGTTGGGAATGGGGTCAACTAAGGGATTATATTGGCATGCCCACACCATATGGTAGAGGTTAGCTACCGCTCCAAAATGCGGACACTGCGGAGAGCGTAGTGTGGGGTACCACTGGTGTAATTTAGCTGGTGTTGGGTATGTGTTGGTTTGTATGTCCTAAGGGTGTTCTCTTCTAACTTGTTGAGGGATTTGTGTGGTGTTGGGTACTGCTTTCTGGCTGTTCTGTATGGCGCAAGATT